>NW_005354385.1:9016985-9074319 GCF_000412655.1 Myotis brandtii | reverse complement strand
ACCCACAGGTTGAGAACCGCTGCTCTATAGCAATGGTCATCTTCCTTTCTTCCTAAAACTCTGAATTTATTCCTTCATTTACTTTTCAAATACTCATCAACCAATTCTATTCATTAAGAAGAAAAACTTTCTCTTACTACTTTTACTTGGGAATTGAAATATTCCTACCTACTCAGCATCTGTTCTGTACATTTCTTCATTCATACATTCGTCCAACAAATGTCTACTAATGCCAACTATGGCCCAGGCATTGTTTCTGGTGGCATAATAATGACTAAGCTGGACACAGTGGGCCACCTCATACAGTTTTTTTTCTTTTTCTTTTTTATTGCTTAAAGTATTACTAAGGGTATTACATATGTGTCCTTTTTTTCCCCGCCCTTGACAATACCCCGGCTTCCCCTACCCCCCAGTGTCTTATGTCCATTGGTTTTGCTTATATGCATGCATACAAGTCCTTCGGTTGATCTCTTACTCCCCTCCCTTCTGCCCCCCAACCCTCTCTGGCCTTCCCACTGCAGTTTGACAATCAGTTTGAGGCAGCTCTGCCTCTGTATCTATTATTGTTCAAAAGTTTGTAATGGTCTTTATTATCCATGAATGAGTGAGATCATGTGGTATTTTTCCTTCATTGACTGGCTTATTTCACTTAGCATAATGCTCTCCAGCTCCATCCATGCCGTTGCAAATTGTAAGAGTTCCTTCTTTTTTACAGCAGCATAGTATTCCATCGTGTAGATGTACCACAGTTTTCTAATCCATTCATCTACTGATGGGCACTTAGGCTGTTTCCAGATCTTAGCTATGGTGAATTGTGCTGCTATGAACATATGGGTGCATATATCCTTTCTGATTGGTGTTTCTGGTTTCTTGGGATATATTCCTAGAAGTGGGATCACAGGGTCAAATGGGAGTTCCATTTCCAGTTTTTTGAGGAAACTCCATACTGTCTTCCATAGTGGCTGCACCAGTCTGCATTCCCACCAGCAGTGCACAAGTGTTCCTTTTTCTCCACATCCTCTCCAGCACTTGTCGTTTGTTGATTTGTTGATGATAGCCATTCTGACAGGTGTGAGATGGTACCTCATTGTTGTTTTGATTTGCATCTCTCGGATGATTAGTGACTTTGAGCATGTTTTCATATGTCTCTTGGCTTTCTGAATGTCCTCTTTTGAAAGGTGTCTATTTAGATCCTTTGCCCATTTTTTGATTGGATTGTTTATCTTCTTTTTGTTAAGTTGTATGAGTTCCCTATAAATTTTGGAGATTAGGCCCTTATCAGATATGACGTTGGCAAATATGTTTTCCCACGCAGTGGGTTTTCTTGTTGTTTTGTTGATGGTTTCTTTTGCTGTGCAGAAGCTTTTTATTTTGATGTAGTCCCATTTGTTCATTTTCTCTTTAGTTTCAACTGCCCTAGGAGCTGTATCAGTGAAGAAATTGCTTTGGCATATGTCTGAGATTTTGTTGCCTTTGGATTCTTCTAGAATTTTTATGGTTTCCTGTCGTACATTTAAGTCCTTTATCCATTTTGAGTTTATTCTTGTGTATGGTGTAAGTTGGTGGTCTAGTTTCATTTTCTTGCATATATCTGTCCAATTTTCCCAACACCATTTATTGAAGAGACTATCTTGGCTCCATTGTATGTTCTTGCCTCCTTTGTCAAATATTAATTGAGCATATTGGTTCGGGCTAATTTCTGGACTCTCTATTCTATTCCACTGATCTATATGTCTGTTCTTGTGCCAGTACCAGGCAGTTTTGAGAACAGTGGCTTTGTAATACAGCTTGATATCTGGCATTGAGATCCCACCTACTTTGTTCTTTCTCAGGATCGCTGCAGCTATTCGGGGTCTTTTTTTATTCCAGATGAATTTTTGGAGAGTTCGTTCTAGATCTTTGAAGTAGGCCATTGGTATTTTAATGGGAAGTGCGTTGAATTTATAGATTGCTTTGGGTAGTATGGACATTTTAATGATGTTGATTCTACCAATCCAAGAACATGGTATGTTCTTCCATCTCTTTATGTCTTCCTCTATCTCTTTTTTCAACGTCCTGTAGTTTTCTGAGTAGAGGTCTTTTACCTCTTTAGTTAAGTTTATTCCTAGGTAGCTTAATTTTTTTGGTGCGATGGTAAATGGGATTGTTTTTATAATCTCTCTTTCTGAAAGTTCACTATTGGTGTATAGAAATGCCTCAGATTTCTTGGGGTTAATTTTGTATCCTGCTACATTGCCAAATTCATGTATTAAGTCTAGTAGTTTTTTGATGGAGTCTCTAGGGTTTTGTATGTATAATATCATGTCGTCTGCAAATAAGGACAGTTTTACTTCCTCTTTTCCAATTTGGATGCCTTTTATTTCTTCTTCTTGTCTAATTGCAATGGCTAATACTTCCAGGACTATGTTGAAGAGGAGTGGTGAGAGTGGGCATCCCTGTCTTGTTCCTGTTCTTAGGGGAAATGGTGTTAGTTTTTGTCCATTGAGTATGATGTTGGCTGTGGGCCTGTCATATATGGCTTTTATTATGTTGAGGTATGATCCTTCTATTCCCACCTTGCTGAGAGTTTTTATCAAAAATGGGTGTTGGATTTTGTCGAATGCTTTTTCTGCATCAATTGATATGACCATGTGGTTTTTTTCTTTCAATTTGTTTATGTGATGTATTACGTTTATTGATTTACGGATGTTGTACCATCCTTGCATTCCTGGGATAAATCCTACTTGGTCATGGTGTATGATCTTTCTGATGTACTGTTGGATCCGATTTGCTAAGATTTTGTTGAGGATTTTGGCATCTATGTTCATGAGGGATATTGGCCTGTAATTCTCTTTCATTGTGTTGTCTTTACCTGGTTTTGGTATTAGGGTGATGCTGGCTTCATAGAATGAGCTTGGAAGTGTTCCTTCCTCCTGAATTTTTTGTAGTAGTCTGAGGAGGATAGGTTTTAGTTCTTCCTTGAAAGTTTGGTAAAACTCCCCTGAGAAGCCATCTGGTCCTGGGCTTTTGTTTGCTGGGAGCTTTTTGATGACTGCTTCAATTTCTTCCATAGTTATTGGCCTATTGAGATTTTTAGATTCTTCCTGATTGAGTTTTGGAATGTTGTATTTTCCTAGGAATTTGTCCATTTCCTCCAGGTTGTCTAGTTTGTTGGAGTAGAGCTGTCCATAGTATTGTTTAACAATCATTTGTATTTCTGTGGGGTCTGTTGTTATTTCGCCTCTATCGTTTCTGATTTGGTTTATTTGGGTCCTCTCTCTTTGCTTCTTGGTGAGCCTGGCTAGAGGTTTGTCAATCTTGTTTATCCTTTCAAAGAACCAGCTCTTGGTTTCATTGATTTTCTGTATTGTTTTTTTGGTCTCTATGTCATTTATTTCTGCTCTAATCTTTATTATCTCCTTCCTTCTGCTCACTCTGGGGTTTTCTTGTTGCTCTCTTTCTAATTCTTTGAGTTGTAGAGTTAGATGATTTACTACCATTTTTTCTTGTTTTTTGAGGTAGGCCTGTAGAGCTATAAACTTCCCTCTCAGGACTGCTTTCATTGTGTCCCATAGGTTTTGGATTGTTGTGTTTTCATTGTCATTAGTGTCCAGGATGTTTTTAATTTCTTCTTTGATGTCATTGGTAACCCAATCAATATTTAATAACATGCTATTCAGCTTCCAAGTGTTTGAGTATTTTGGGTTGTTTTTATTGTAGTTTATTTCTAACATTATGCCATCGTGGTCTGAGAAGAAGCTTTTTATGATTTCAATCTTCTTGAATTTGTGGAGACTTTGCTTGTGACCCAATATGTGGTCTATTTTTGAATATGTCCCATGAGCACCTGAGAGGAATGTATATTCCATGGCTTTGGGGTGAAGTGTTCTGAAGATGTCAATTAAGTCCATCTGATCTAGTGAGTCATTTAGGATTGCTGTTTCTTTGCTGATTGTTTGTCTAGCGGGCTTATCCAGTGGTGTCAGTGGTGTATTAAAGTCCCCTACTATGATTGTATTGTTGTCGATCTCTCCTTTGATATCTTCCAGGAGTTTTTTTATGAATTTGGGTGCTCCTGCATTGGGTGCATATATGTTTACCAGGGTTATATCTTCTTGTTGTATTGATCCCTTTAGTATTATGAAGTGGCCTTCCTTATCTCTGGTTATGGCCTTCACTTTGAGATGTATTTTGTCCGATATAAGTATTGCTACCCCAGCTTTCTTTTCCTTTCCATTTGCGTGAAAGATATTTTTCCATCCCTTCACTTTCAGTCTGTGTGAGTCCCTTCTAATGAGGTGGGTCTCTTGTAGACAGCAGATGTATGGGTCATGTTTTTTTATCCATTCAGCCACTCGATGTCTTTTGGTTGGAGCATTTAGTCCGTTTACATTTAAAGTTATTATTGAAAGGTACTTGTTTGTAGCCATTTCTTTTTTTGTGTGTGTGGCTGTTTTCTTTCTGAGCTTGTTATTTCTTCTTTTTACACCAGTCCCTTTAGCATTTCTTGCATGGCTGGCTTGGTGGTGATAAACTCCCTTAGCCTTTTTTTGTCTGTGAAGCTTCTTATTTCCCCTTCAATTTTGAATGATAGCCTTGCTGGATAGAGTATTCTTGGATTCAGTCCTTTGCTTTGCATCACTTTGTAGATTTCTGTCCATTCTTTTCTGGCCTGATGTGTTTCTGTTGAGAAATCATTTGATAATCTAATGGGAGATCCCTTGTATGTAACTTTCCGTCTCTCTCTTGCAGCCTGTAAGATTCTCTCTTTGTCCTGAACATTTGCCATGGTAATTATGATGTGTCTTGGTGTGGGTCTTTTCGGATTCACCTTGTTTGGGACTCTCTGGGCTTGTGTGACTTTTTTCTTCCCCACCTCAGGGAAGTTTTCTGATATTATTTCTTCGAATAGGTTTTCTAATCCATGTTCATCTTTCTGTTGTTCTGGCACCCCTATTATTCGTATGTTGTTTCGTTTCATGTTGTCCCAAAGCTCCCTTAGGCTCTCCTCCTGTCTTTTAATTTTTTTCTCCATTTGCAGTATAGTTTGGGTGTGTTTTGCTTCCTTGTCTTCTAATTCACTAATTCGGTCCTCCGCTTCTCCTAGTCTACTGTTGATACTTTCAATGGAGTTTTTTATGGCAGCTATATCACTCTTCATTTCTTCTTGGGCCTTACTTAAGTTGTTGATTTTTTCATCTGTTTCTTCTAGCTTCTTGCTTATGGTATTGAATTTTTCATCTGATTCTTCTAGCTTCTTGCATATGGTATTGAATTTTTCATCTGATTCTTCTAGCTTCTTGCATATGGTATTGAATTTTTCATCTGATTCTTCTAGCTTCTTGCATATGGTATTGAATTTTTCATCTGATTCTTCTAGCTTCTTGCATATGGTATTGAATTTTTCATCTGATTCTTCTAGCTTCTTGCATATGGTATTGAATTTTTCATCTGATTCTTCTAGCTTCTTGCATATGGTATTGATTTTTTCCTCCGACCGGTGCATGTACTCTAGGACCCTTATTCTGAATTCTTTTTCCGTCATGTTGCATGCCTCTGTCTCACTTAGCTGCTTTTCTGGCGAGTCCTCCTTTTCTTTCCTTTGGGGGTTTCTTTGTCTACCCATGTTTGATCTCACTGACATATCTAGTTGTTGAGTCGTTCAGTGGCTGCTCCCTGGGTGGCAGTGGTTCCTCGGGGTGTGGTTGCTCCTTGGGCGGTTGTGGTAGCAGTGGCTCCTCCGTTGATAGCAGGGCCTCTGGTGGGTGCTGTTCACAGCTGTGGTGGCTCTTCTGGCAGGTGGAGGGAGGCTTCACACACAGTAACTGTTCCCCAGACAGAGCGTGTGGAGATCAGGAGGCCGCTGTTGCTTGAATCTGCTGCGTTGATTTAAAGGCACAAAATACAACACAACAAGGCACAACGTACCAGGCACTGAACACGAATGTATTTACGATATCAATAACCCCAAATAAAGGTGGCCACCCGAGCTAAGAGAGTTAGGAGATAAGGAAGAAAGAAGAGAAAAAGGTAGAAGAGAAAAAAGAAAGAAAGAAAAAAGAAAAGAAAAAAAAGGAGTGCAAAAATAAAATTGGAAAAAGGGAGGGAAAAAAAAAAGTAAGAGAGAAAAGAGAGTGAAGTATAAGAGGGGAAGAGACTATTTATATGAGGGGAAAACTCCTATAGAACCGCCACTAATACCAACAATTTACAGCAGCAGATTCCTGGAGATGAATACAAACTACAAACAACCAATAATATCAAGCGACGCAAGGGAAAACAGAAGCACAGAAATAACCGGGGGGCGGGGGGAGAAAAATAAAAAGAATAAGCAGACTAACCTCACAAACGATCCTAAAAAAACCCCCAATATACTCGTCAATCGAGCAAACAACAATAAACAATAGAGAGAGAAAAGAAGAAGAAGAAGAAAAAAATTTGGATAGTGAAGGAAGATAAGGGAAAGGTGTATAAGGATTTAGAGCAGGGGATTGGACATAGGGTATATAAGTAGGGTGAAATTTTGACAGGGGGTAAAAAGAATAGGGAAGATCTAAACCTGGAGTAGGGTAAGAGAAACAGGACAACAAAAGGGAAAAAGTGGGGAAGAGGGTTTAGCACAGAGGCAAATTGAGGTAGAGAAAAATGTTGCTAAAGGAACGATGAAAATAGAATGGAGGACATTAGTCCCAAAATAAAAAAATAAAAAAAATAAAAGAAAAGAAAATGACACTTTAAAAAATGGTAAAATGGTAGCGGTAATAATACTAGTTAAAAATAAAAATGTAGTAGTTGAAAGGGTAAAATCAGGTGATGGAAAAAAAAAAGAAAAGAAAAACAATGTTTTCTTAGTTAAAAGGTGAAAAAGTAATTAATTAAAAAAAAATAAAATAAAAATGTGCAGTAATGCAGGTGCTTCAGATCTTCTACTCTTCTTTTTGGCACGCCCGGAATTCAGGAGAATGTTGAATTTCCCTCTGATACACTGTTCCTCCGTGTTGTAAGCCACAGTCCTGATTTTAAGGCAGGCCGTATTGGTTCCCCTTACTGCTGTATTTGTATGTACAGAAGAGTCAGTTCGTGGCTCTGCCTCTGGGTGGCAGTGTGTCTGGATTGACCTCCAAGGCTTTAAGTCCTCTCTGACCAGGAGTTCTCTATTGTACCTGAACCAGCTCCGCCCAGAGCTGGTTCACCAGTCGCCACTCCCAGCTCTGTTTTCCAGGCTCCCCAAAAACAATCTTCCCCTACAAGCTCCGCTAGCGACCCCAACTGGGCAATCACATGCACTGGGATCAACAATCAAACTCACAGATTTAAGAGGAAGTGTGTAAACAAGAGCCTGGGAGGCTGTGGGAACTCGCAGGGCTCCACCTTCCAGAACTCCGCGGAGTCTCAGAGCTGGTTTTTTAATCGTTCTGTGTTTAAAAATTTTTAATGCATTCCTTACTTGGTTTCCATTTAATGAGACTATAATACAAAGTAGAGACATAAGTGAGAAAATTAGACAGCAATCCTCATGCCTAAGAAAATACTTTTCCATTCCCAAATTATGTAAATTACTTATAAAGTAAATTAAATTCTTAGGTTATAGCTTAGCCGCCTTCTCTTTTATTTCATAAACAAACTTTATTGAGTAGAAAGTAAGTAAATTCCTTTTTATTATTTTTTAAAATGTATCTTTATTTTGAAAAGTATTACAGATGCCCCCTTTTTTCCAATTGACTCCCTCCTCCCCAATCCCATCCCATCTCATCCCCAAGCCTTCATTTCACTAGATTTTTTTTAAAAGCTGTCTTGATTCTTTGACTTAACAAACCCAGATGACAAGTATTACAAGTTATCAATTTTTTATATGCCAATAGGAGAAACCATAGCAAATGAAGTTAATTTTATCCAAGTTTATATTCTTTAAAAAACACACAAAAAAACTATGTTTATTGTTTGGTTTGATTTTTTTAAAATATGTATTTTTATTGATTTCAGAAAGGAAGGGAGAGGGAGAGAGAGATAGAAACATTAATGATGAGATAGAATCATTAATTGGCTGCCTCCTGCACCCCCCACTGGGGATGGAGCCTGCAACGCTGCAACCCAGGCATATGCCCTGATCAGGAATTGAATGGTGACCTCGTGGTTCATAGGTCCACACTCAACCCCTGAGCCACACCTACCAGGCCAGTTTCATTTTTTTTTCCTTTAGCATAAGCTTTTATCTACTTAGATTCTAAAATCAATTAAAAATGCCAAAGTTTTAAAATATTTAAAAGAATGATGTCCACTCTAAATATAATTCATGTTTATACCAGATGAAAATATTTCCAACTAATTGAAATGTATTTTTTATACTCAGAAAAATCTATAAAGCAGTCTTAATCATAGAATTACATAAAGCATTGGCTCTAGAACAATCAGATTGGGCGATGTTAAATTTTAACTACTATTTATTTTATATTATTCAATTCTGTGTAGAAAACGTTTATATCGCTTTATTTACTCATGTCTTTAAGGGTAAAATATTTAAAGGATGTATCCCCAGGATCTATTGTAAAAGAAAAAAAATAGAGAAATAAAAAAAAGTATGTACATTTCCAACAATGTTGATTTATTTCCTATTTCTAAATATGCCAAATCAATGTTGAATTTAAGACTAAATTCTAAAGAAGGCTAAAACTGTAGAAATACTTTTCAGCAATAAAGTAGGTGAATTGACTAATGATGGGATCAACCAAATTCTCTAATGCTAATTAAAAATATTTAATTCTCAGATTAAAACTATTTAAATGCTCAGAATAATATCTTTATCTATATTGCATACAAGTAGGAAGAGGTTGAAACAACATTTTAATAAATTTTTTAACCAAAACCTGAATTTTGACTATGTCTTAGAAATTTAATTGACTATTTTTCTAAAAATAATAATATGGAATTTAAAAAACAATTCCATAGTTCCTTTGCATTAACCAATCATTTTTTTTAACTATCTCATACCTATCATACAACCTACTTGATCAGTGTAGTCTTCACAGCATCTAACCTAAATCCCTCTAGCTACAATTTAAAGTTTGAATTTAGTTTTACATATTTCCCTTTGTGATAAAAGGTATATAGTATAGAATGTAACTCTTCTGTATAAAGTTTTGGGAATGGAAACAACACCAAAGGTAAAGGCCACATTCTGAAACTGAATTTGTCCTAAGAAAGGTGTCACATAAGCAAACACATAAGCTCATTACTTTAGAGTCTACTCCTCATTTTTTCTAGAAAGTCTTTATTGTGCAGAGAAAAGTATAATGTTGGGCTTTTAGTTATCAGTATATCCAATGGCGTACATACATTGTAACATCAAGGACCACATTCTTAGTCTATAGTTTTTCTCGTGTCAGTTAAGTCTCAGTGTCTCTTGCCGGGGGGTTCATGTCCCAGCATCAAGAAGGTTCAGGAATCTGGAAGAGGCTGTGCGCAGATGACATAGGAATCCAGAGACATAGGAATAAGAGTCCGGAGACGAGTTATAATTTTGAAAGGCATTTGGAGTCAGAGGACCTTCAGCTAAAGGAACTGAAGACTTCCTCCTTGTCTAGGACCCTTGCTTTTATTAACACAATTTGTCCTAAGGCAAGGTGGAGGTAATACACTTCAAAGGGTAAGGTTTCAAAGGGTACAGAGTCCATTGTCAGAATGGGGGAATTAGCCTACGGCTGTTCAGGTGTTTGGCCAGTAGGAGGCAATAACATGTAGATTAAGATGCCCTTTAACTGTCTGGCAGCCACAATCAGTTTCCTATTCAGGTTTGGGGAAATACCTTTAGCCATTCCCAACAAGTGACTACATGTGTGACTCAACCCTGTTGAGTCCCCAAGTTTCATCAACCTTTTGATGAAACTCTTGAAATTATGACATGCTGGAATTGGTTCCCAGCATCTCTCAGTAGTTTTATACTTCATTCTTAGCAACTTCATCATTATTATTGATGTTGTTTTTTATTCTTCAGATTTTTCTGTGCTTTCCTAAGGACAATAACCTCATTACACAATGAGAGGAAGTGATATGTATTGGTCTTGGTCGTAAGTTGGTCATGGAAACTGGTCAAGAAAGAGGAATAAGGAAGAATGAAGAATCCAAGAGTATTCTGATTGGGAGGATGGCAATGCTATTAACAGCATTTGGACATCAGTAAGAGAACATATAAAGAAGGTAGTAAATAATAAAGCAATATTCTATTTTACTTTGAAACTTGTGGCTGGATGGTTTGATAACCTTCATGAGAGAGTATTTTGGAGGCTGTGGTGGAAAGAAGTCTCCATTTCAGGAGAATAACACTGGGTTAATGGTGAAATTTGTAACAGAGATGCCAGAGTAAAATCGTAAATGTTTAGTGATAAGGGGAAAACCAAAGATAAAGTTATGCCTTGAGAAGGAAAGGGAAGACATTTTCTAGGTCAGAGAAATATGCCAGGGTTTAAAGGCTCTAGGTAAGTGAAGGAAAATTTCATGCTAGTGCAACTTCCAATGAAAGAAGCATCACTTTCTTGAGTAAAGAAAAACTGACAGCAAGGGAAAAAATTGAGGTGCTGAAACAGTAAATAGTAAGTGGACTATTCTCTTGTTCAAGGTGTAGATTGTTTTACAGAGCCATAATTGGGAAAAATAATGAAATCTCTCTCTCTCTCTCTCTCTCTCTCTCTCAAACACACACACACACACACACACACTCACACAATCACACACACACATACACACACACACATACACACACACAATGTAAAAAGAATCCCAAGAAGCAGTGAGAGAGCCTGGATCCATTTCATAGAATTATTTTACATTTATACTTTCAAAATACCCTAACTATTAGAATAGGGTCACTAATTCTAATTGCTACCTCCATTTATGGATGTTTGTTCTCACAATAAAATTTTAAACACTGCATCAGGAATAATGTTTCTGAAGCAATCTTGTGCCACCTTTATAAAATTTATCTTTATGTTAAACTGAAATGTTTCCCTCTGTAACTCTTGTGCTAATATATCAGAAAAAAAATCTATCTCATTAGGACTCCTTGTCAAAAGCTATCACATCCTTCTTTGCTTTCAAGAGTGAAATACATTCTTTGTTAAATTATTTCTAATATCATTGAATTTCTTTCATTATCAATGAAGGAAAAATACCAATTTCAACTCAGAGAACTGCACATATTTTTAGTAATAACTCTTAGCTCAAATAATAATATGAATTATTACAAATAAAAACCTATTTTTTGACTTCTTTTCTGTTTTGTACATATTTATATGATAATTAGAGGCCCAGTGCATGAAATTCATGAACTGGAATGGGGGGGGGGGCGGCCTTCAGCCCAGCCTGTGCCCTCTCGCAGTCTGGGACCCCTCTCACCTTACCACCCATCTGCTCAACTGCTCCTTACCACTCGGCTGGCTGCTCCTTAATGCTGTCATAGAGGTGAGAGAGGTTCCCACCACCACCACCACTTCACTTGCCAGCCATGAGCCTGGCTTCTGGCTGAGCGGCATTCTCCCTGTGGGAGCGCACTGACCACCAGAGGCCAGCTCCTGCATTGAGTGTCTGCCTGCTGGTGGTCAGTGCGCATCATAGTGACCGGTCATTCTGGTTGTTCCATTGTAACGGTCACTTAGGCTTTTGTTATATAGATTATTTTGTTCTCATGGAACTCTATTCAATCAATTTAGATGAACCCATATTAGCATTTCTGAAGACATAATGTCACAGAGATAACATGGAAGCAAGGAATTGGAAATAAGATTTGCAAAAGATCTCAAGAAAAATATTTAAATATTTTTATTATTTAGGGTTTTTAATTCTGATGTTGTGATGAGATAGATTACATATTAATCTCCTATGAGTAAATTTCTCAGTGGGTGGGGTTTGAATGGTTTTGAACACAAGTGGGTATTTCTTGTCCTCAGTGCATATTTCTAGAAGTTAAGTAAATGATTGAAAAATTGCTTTTTATAGTTGATATCCTGGCTTTATCAGCTTTTCCACAATGTTGTAGAGTAAGTCTACATTGTTTATGACCATTAACACTGTGAATGTCTATATTAATTGAAAAGAAAAATATTCTTCATTAAGTTACACTGCTCACACCATGTCCAGAAAAGGTTTATTTACCTAAAGAATATGATAATGTTATTCTTTATAGATTGCTTTTTTATTGACCACCATTTAGATCCATTAGTTATTACTATATGTGATAAAATGTAGGAACATTTTAATATGTTATAGGACTGTTTTTCTTTGAGATTTACTGTTGCTCAGAAAATAACCCTCAGAGAATATAAATAAGAATAGTTAAATACAAATTATTTTTATAATATTAGCTTTGAAATCATTGCAGATGGCTTTAAAATGTTGGTAAAACTACAAAGCCATATACTAGTTGAGTCAATAAAATAGCTGATATCAGTATTCAGCCTATTTTCCACATTCAAGTTAGTCTAAATATTAATGAAAATTGCAACAGAGAGAATTGCATTAGTTTCTGACAAGATTATAGACTGCAAAGGGAAATTTACAATCACTTGTCATAGCCAAGGCCAATTCAGAATCCAGATACCCTCTGTCTTGTCAATGGTTTTACCTTAGGCCACATGTACCCTTCCCACCTGCCACATTTGCAGTAGGAATCTTCATAACAGATTTATTAATCCTTCAAAAGCTTCCACACTGGTATAGACTACCTTATCAAAAATGTTCAGAACACTTTGAAAAAATTAACCATTACTACTAGAGTGAATTTTCCCTCTTTTCTTTCCCCTTTCCAAGCAGAGACAGGGAGTAAATGGGGAACCCAATCTTTTTTGCTTTCCTCTTCAAATAAAGATCAAATTAGTATACTCAGAAACTTTTAACTGCTTCTGAAAATAACATTAGGATTATAATTTACTTTTTGTTTCAGAAATACAAAAGTAATATGAATATTTTTCTTTTGTAGAGTAATGCATAGTTAAATGTCTATGGTTAATTCTAAATAATGTGTTATAGCAATTATAATTGTTCACTTAATTTACATTCTCTCATATTTTCATCTTTTTGATCATATTTCTTCTTCACCTTTCTTATCAACAGTATTTTTTAATATATCCCACCCAAAATTAATATTTTAAAATTTTATTCAGCTGTTGCAACTTTAGTTGCTTTTAGTTAATTCTCAGAACAATCCTAGGCAGTAGTGTTATCATAATTGTTGTAGTTTTACAGTTGGCAAATTGTGGCACATAGAACATAAGTGACTTGTTCAAGATCAAAGAGTTGGTTTGATGGTAAAGATACAAATTTTAAGTCATGTGGCTCCCAGTTTCCTTACTCTTAGCTATGAACACTACTGGATTTCCATAAAATAGGAGTTTCTAGGACCAGGGTCAAAACTATGTTCCTCCCGAAACTGGTTTGGCTCAGTGGATAGAGCGTCGGCCTGCGGACTGAAAGGTCCCAGGTTCGATTCCGGTCAAGGGCATGTACCTAGGTTGCGGGCACATCCCCAGTAGGAGATGTGCAGGAGGCAGCTGATCGATGTTTCTCTCTCATCGATGTTTCTAACTCTCTATCTCTCTCCCTTCCTCTCTGTAAAAAATCAATAAAATATATTTAAAACAAACAAACAAAAAAAACTATGTTCCAAAATCAGGCCAATATTCTGTCTTTTTGTAAAATTCATTTTTACACATAATAATTACAGAATATGATATATATATGGCTAATATGCAAAGTGTTCCCTCGGGTGTTTGGGAGACCGGGAATTCAATCGCTCGCTATGATGTGCACTGACCACCAGGGGGTGGCATGGAATGAAGAAAAGCCCCAGCTGGCAGCCGGAAGGGCCCAATCAGCCCTGAATACCGGCCAGGCCTAGGGACCCTACCTGTGCACGAATTTCATGCACCAGGCCTCTAGTCTTTTATAAATCTGTTAGCGAAAGATCAACTTTGAAATCAGGTAAAATGGGTTAAAGTCTTATTTTTATAATTAGTTTGTATGGCTAAACTTGAATATTTTTCTTATTTCTCTGATCCCATTTTATCACTATTATGAGGATTGAAATAGTTACATATATAAAGAGACTAGCATAAAACCTGCTTCATAGTAAATTTCCTCTTTTGTTTCCTACAAGAAGAAGAAAATAATCTATTTTCTTTGCTATTCCATGCAAGTGAAGCCTGAAGGGTAAATAATAATACCCTTTGGTCTAGGCTGAAAAAGAAATGTGCATTTTATATACTGATTTGCAATAGTTAAGCATGTTATTTTCTATGAATTAATTATCTGTGCCACAATAGAAGCAATCTACTCTTCTGATGTACAGTGTGAGCACTTTATGTTACAGGTTACTCTAAAACCACACACATAAGAGGGAGAGAAACACTTTGCACCATTTCACAACCACTGCTTGCCAAATCGTACTTTGAGTAAGTTCTTCCTTTGTGGGGACTGTATATAGCCAGATCAAGTTCCATGTACTTTGTGAAATGGTTAAATACACTTATTTAAAACTGGGTATTATGTCTACTGATAAAGTACTCTTGTGAATACTTCACTAAAACACAAATTATTTTTTCTTAATTTATTTGTTTTTTCAGATATACTATAAAGAAACCTATGGAACTTTTCATAATGCAGATCTTATTGAGCACTGGGAATATATTTTGAGTATTAATACATGTGATCAGTTTGAAAGAAAATAATATCTGCTGTTTACCTGGATTTTGCTTCTTGTGTCAGTTTGAGGTACTAAGACTGTATAGTACAATATGCTGAATTTATTAACAATAAACCTTAATATAAGGAAGGCACTTGCTATCTTGCTAATATGACAGAAGATTCAGTTAAATCTGAACTTATTGATAAGAATAGGTAAATAGAAAAAGTCAGAAGGTGAAATGATCTTTATTCAATACTTTCTAAAGTATTTGTGAAAAATGAGATGTATGTGGAATGGAAATGTTGCTTTGCTCAACATTTGTATAATGTCCCAAGTCATTCAAGTATCTGTATACATTTCAGAAGTATTTAAATTGTATGTTAGATTCAGGTTAGTTATATGTTAATAATGTACATGATTGTCAGCATGGGATATTAAGGATCACAGGAAGAAGACAGATGTTATACTTGTCTTTTGTTATACAATGTTCTTGTTTTTCTTTTTATCGCTTACATAAGTCTCAAAACAAGTCCAAAATGATTGAAATGACTCAAAAAACATATATAATTAGCAAGAGAAAACTGAGCATATGCAAATCAAAATATACATAGAAATTCTTTCCTTTTCTGACAAATTTACATACTAATTTAATATTTAGGGCTGATCCAAAACAGCTTTTAAGAGTTTAATGGCATTATCAGTTGTTTGCTATAACCATGTTTGGGTTTGCTTTGTATAAAACAAATTCCCAGAATAGCTTCTCTGAAATTTAAAGTTCACTACCATTTATAATATGTAAAAATGAGTTGTTGTTTTTTTTTTTTTTACCAGTATCTTCCCCCCCATATTTTATTTTACATTTCATTCACCCAGTTTCACTGTCTGGGTGATGATCATCTATGTAATATATGTTAGGAATTTTCACTTGAAGGACCATGTATCTTTAAATGTCTTCTTTTTATTCATCCTAGTTCTAACACATGTAATTTCCCCTTTAATTTGACATCATTTAACGGCACATTACACGTCAATGATGTGATCTGTGAATATTTACAATGTTCATGTCATTTTTATTTTCTAATCCAATTTAAGTAGCTCTGCTTTTTATGACATCATGAATTCTTCAGTCTTTTTGGTCTTTTTGGGACTAATTATTCCATTAGTTCCTTTGAAGTAGCTCTGTGTTGTCAGTCATTTCTTCTCTTTTGATCATAAGACCTTTGCTGCCCTCCTTTGCATGTACAATCAGTCCTTAGGCCTATGCAACCAACCTGAGAAGCAAGTGCAGTCCTCATTCTAGCAAACGGCTATTCACAACCATTTCTGTCCTGAAGACACTTTTCAGGTAAATCATCCTATTGTAAAACCATGGCTTCTAAAGTTCTTATCTACTGAAAACAAATTCGGGTACATTTAAAAATAATATTTATAATAATCATGTGTTTTATATAAAGTGCTTCCACTTGCTAAGACAGATATCTAAGAAAATAATAACTATAAGGAGGAAATATAACCACACAAAAAGAAGACTAAATTTCATTTGTCACAGTATTATGAGACACATTATTTATTGTTTTATGTTGGTTTTGGCATGATTACAAAATATCTTAGATTCAACTTTTGAAAAAAATCTTGTCTCTCCTGGTACTTTCCATATCTGTTTGCTTGATAACATATAAAAGTTTAGAATGTTGTTAATGTTAAACAACATAATGTCAAAACAAATTTGGAGTGATTAAAGCATGACTTTGTGTTTAACCCTCCTGTTTACTAAGAACTTTTAACATTTCCTCTGTGATGCTAAGGAGCTCTGCTGTCTGCTGCTGCCCTCTGTAGTGATGAAGAAGAGAGCACAGATCAGCTTTGTTAAATGCAATAGAACTTGACTCTAAACATTTTTTTTTAAGAATGCAAAACACAGCCTATTTGAGATTTAGATTTTCTCTGAAAATTAAAAGCCAATTGGAGTATTTTTGTATACAAAATATTTTTCTGCAAATAGTAGACACAGAACAAAACCAAACTGTCTTTTGAGGTATAATTTTTAATATTGCAATTCGATTAATTTAGTAGGATAGAAAGTACCACTAAGAATATTTAGATATTAACTAAAATTAAAATAATATACTTCAAAAGTCGTTTTATTATTTAAGATTTTTTATTATTTAATATATTTTTATTGATTTCAGAGAGGAAGGGGAAGATAGATAGATAGAGAGAGAGAGAGAGAGAGAGAGAAGAGAGAGAGAGAGAGAGAGAGAGAGAGAGAGAGAGAAGGGAGAGAGAAACATCAATGATGAGAGAAAATCATTAATTGCTGCCTCCTGCATGCCCACACTGGGGATGTAGCCTGCCAGCCCGGCATGTGCCCCAACCAGGAATTGAATTGTGACCTCCTGCTTCATAGGTCCAAGCTCAACCACTGAGCTACACCAGACAGCTGATTTAAAATTTTATATCAATCAAATGGATGGTGATGGCTAAGAATGATTCAGAATTTTGGCCTTTATAAGCCAAATAATAAAGTAAGCCATTAATTCTCCATAATTTTCTTATCTATCAAATGAGGATAATTTTTACAAAGGTGAACTCTTATAACAAATGTGATTCATCAACTATAAGTCTACTCCATAGGAAGCATTTTTGCTTACTTATCTAAATGTAGTCTGATTTAACTATGAAATAGTTAATGTTTATGCCTTCCTTCTCATTTACTCCAAAACATTGATCCCACTGCCCCTTCTTCTGGGAATAGAATTAGAGAGGATTAGTCCAAGTCACAGGCAGTTGTTGAACTCAGTAGGAACTTAATAGGACCTGGGAAGTGTCCAGGGAGAGAGACAATACAAACGTATCCTCTTGAAAAGAGGTTTTGGCAGAAGCTGGACAGGGCTTAGGGCCTGAGCTAAATGGGCTGAGGCTCAGGTCAAGGGATTCTTAGCAGAAAACCTGAGTTCCAAGCCCCTACTAGAATAATAAGGCCATCTTTGCTGATGTTAAGATAAGACCAGAGGACAGTGGTTCTTTGGAAGCATAGCTATTTTCAGACATCATCGGAAATTATTACTATTTAAAATTCTCTTTTATATTACAAAGTCAAAAGATGTGAGTTTGACTACCAGCTTTGTCATTTACTGTCTGGATGGCCATACCATAGCCAGGTTCCTCCATTTCTCTGAGCCTGTTTCCTCATTTGTAAAATTTGGAATAATCCTGAAATATTTTTGAAACTCCTGATCTAATGTCTATTATTAAAAATGGTAGATAGTTAATAAAAGTTAATTGACTCTAAATCTGTCAGAACTTAGATAAGCCAGCCTGTAGGTAACATCAATGTCTTATTGAAGGGGGGGGGGGGGCTAACAGACACCATGCAACTTTTTTCTAAATTTCTGAAATCACATGACATATGTGATTTCCTGGTCCATATATGTTCACAGTAGTGAACTCTAATACTAGCTATAGGAATTTCACATGTGGTCGGGGCTCAGTTATTGTGCCATGCTGTCCATGGGTCACTTGTCATGTTCAGGCTTGCATTGCTTTGTACTTTGGTTTTCAAAGACACCCTTCCTAAGGTATAAGTTCTGCCTAAGTCTGACTGTGACTATGACCGTAGTTTGTGGAAGTAGTTCGTATGGTTAAGTCCCCAATGTTAAAAACAAATCTGCCTAAAAAAAATGTGGTGTAATTGATTGTAACTTTTTTTCTTTCTCTTAGTGGTACTGCCACTAGGTATTTTTATAGCTATCACATTTAATTCTTTAATGTATGCTAGGGCAATATTTGTAAAACAATGATTCTAATGAACCATGTATCCTTTTACTTTCTTTTAGCTTAAAAATGTGGTTAATCCTATTAACTCACTTCTACTTAAAAGGTTGGATGAAGAAAAACTGGGAGCCTGGAGGGGTGGTGATGAATAAAGCAGCTATTCACTGACCTTCTTAGAATGTCTCAGTTTTCTTTTGTGAACAAGAGAAAATATTAAACATCTAAATATTTAAATTTAAACGTTCATAAGTAGAAGTAAGAAGATAATTTTTCTGAACACTGTTCAAAGTGAACTTTGAAACTGATGAAATAAACATATGATCCCTGGAGCTAGAATACCTACCTGGGTTTGAATCTTGAATTTGCCACTTCCTAGCTGTGTGACCCTAGGAAAATACCTATGTGTTTCTGTGCTCCAGTTTACTCTACTTTAAATAGGATTAATTACAGTCCTCACATCAATTTGTTGTGAGGAGTAAACAAGTAAATACATACAAAGCATCTACTTGTATTTATAGGTTTACAGGGAATGAATAAAATGAAATCTAAATCCCAGGTTTAGAGACAGTTACAATAAAACAATATGTAGGCTTTAAAAATAGCTATCCAATTAGATATGTTATTCTTAGAATAATTATAAGGATGTTTATTATGCAAAATCCATAATATGGTCATGTTAATTGGAACTCTGAAGTTTCTCAAGAAAAAATTGAGTTACAGATTAGGGGCAATACTGTCCATCTCTTCAAGTTCAGGGTTGCTCCTTGGCTTTCAGGGTGTTCTTCAAGTGGAGTATAATGAAGTGTGTCTTTCAAAGTCCTGTCCATGTTACATGATTAGTGACTGGGTGCTAGTGGAGAGTGAAGGTGGTAGTTGCTGATTGGCCTCCTTTGTGATGCTTCCTATTTTTTAGTGCCCTCTTTTGTAGTGTGCAATTTAATCAATGTTTTAGCTGTGAGTCAAAAGTACATATTTTATGAATTCTCCTTAAAGGTTTATGATTTTTTTCTTTTCCTACTAATATACAAAATGACCATTTAATGTCTTTAATGATGGTGTCTCAATAGCCCAATACAATTAGTAATGGAGAGCTACACGGTCTGAAATGAGCTCTGATATAATTATTTCTATCCCTGGGTTGTGGGTAATTCAATCTTCAGTGCTGATGTACTCACTTTAACACAGTGGATTTACATACTTGCAGTCTCAGGTATGTATCTGAAGAGGCCAACTGGTATCATGAATAGTAATCATTTCATTTTGTTATTTATCTAGTGAAAATCTAGACTAAAATCTAGATTCTGGAAGCCTGATATGATTTTTCTCAGGCGCTCATTATTAATGAAGGAGAAAAAAAAAACATGAATTACTTGGGCTTAGAGATCACTGGAACTAAGCCTGCGAAAAGTACACATGGAACTTTAAATTTTGTATTTAAAATTTATTTTTTTCTAACTGAATTTACTAGAAGAAAATAATCTCTCAAAAAATTTTCACAAGCAACTAATGTTTGTTCTTTACTATACTGAAATTTGAAGTATATTATATATTCCTGGTTAAAGTACAATAATAAATACCACAGGAATGATGAGAAAATAATGGTGATATGCTTTGACCTTGTTTAAAGAGTTAGTCTGCAGTTTCAGTTTATGCAGCCTTCTACTCATTTCTATACTACTTTATATAGTTTCAAGAATTTAGAATATTAAACTGGCTCTGCCATTAAAGGAAAAATGTGGGCTGACTGCCATAATTATACATTTGTTTGGCATCAAGGTTGCTAAACCCAAGAGCTAGCACAAACATAGAATGAATTACAAAGATTATTAATTGAGCTTTTGCTACCAAAAACCACCTATTCAGTACTTACAGCCCAGTGTACTTATAGATCCAACTGGCTTAGAATATTTTCTCCACTCTCTTCTATGGTGCTTGAAATGTCTATAATTAGAAATATTCCTTTGGGTTCAGACATTATCACAATTGTTATCTGGAAGGTTAAACTGTTACCGCACATCGGCCTAGGAACACATACGATCTTATCAAATATGTAGCTTAAACAGTACTGTGAGAGAAAAAAAAATAGTAAAGTGGAACGGGAAAACCCCAGTTCATGGATTATTCTGGAAAGGGTAATTTTGGGTGACATAAATAATGTAGGGTTTAGCTTTGATATATAAAGTTATTATGATATTAATTTGCTTGCCATTGAGCACAATTATTCAGTCTTTATGGAAAAAAAAATCAATGGAGATATTTTTAACCTAAAATGAAAAATACATAAGCTTTTAGAATTGGTGAGATTTTTGCATTCTTATAAAACCTTCATGATTTCAAGTTTAATTATATATATTTTTGCACCATAATATTTTGCCTAACTTCGAAAGGTTTTATATTGAGGAAAATAGCTAATTTTATGAGTCTTGAATTAATGATTTCTTTGTGATTAGGAACGGAATAAACCATGCATATATTCTTTTGGTATTTTTATTCTTCCCCTAGCAAACATGATTGATGTGCTCTAGTCTGGTTTTCCTTGTGGTCAATGACATATTTATGAAATATTATGATCAATAGAAATAGAGTTCATTAAGAAATTAGGCTACTCATTTTCTTTTAATTTTAAATTCATTTTCCAAAAGGATGCTTTTCTTATATACAGTAGTACAGCTATATAATTTTGTGGAATTCATTTTTTTACTTAAGTGACTTAATAAATATTTATCATATATCTTTTGGGCACTGGCTATGTACAAGGTAATTGTTTATAAGCTAATTGATGTAGGGGTGGGATGACTCAGAGACAAATAAAATATGGCTTCTTGTTTTTAAAACACCTTAATTTTAAATGAGGAGACAATTTGTAAAAACAAGTAACAGTGTAGAGTAAATGAAATAAGGAGATGAGGCTCTTGAGTAATAAGGCCACATTTCAAACTGATTATAATGTAGTACTACATAATCAGAAAGTACTATGAAAATGTAGTAGAAGAGACTACTTTTCAAATAAACAAAAACAAACACAAAAACATATTTTCATAAAAATACTATTCTTTTTCCAAATATAAAAAAAAATTAGGACAAATAATACTGTAAATTCATTAATATTTTTCCTTCCATATATATTTTTCCCCTCCAAATGGGATCACACTAAAAACAAACAAACTATTTTGTAACCTACATTTTATTTTACTATATCATGGACTACTTTCTATGGTAATAAATTATCTTTAATACCTGCACATTCATCATTTGTTTATTCATCTAATACAGAGAATTCACTATATTGTAGGTACAGTTTTTCCAAAGACAAAATGTGTATATCAAAGATATGTATTGCTCTTGGTACCAAATCATGGTACAATTTGATGTCCTTGAAGAAGACAAGTGAAAAATAAATCATTTTAATTTCCTCTGTATTTCGTCATTGCTGTGATTGTTAACTAAGTATTTGGATAACAGATGTGTCCAGTGAACTGTAAGACTAAGATATTGAGAGTTACTTAAGTTTGCTCTGCTTACAAACTAGAAGAGAATGTCTATTTATTATATACATAGATGAGATTATACAATAACTGCAATACAAACTTTAAAGGTAGAATGGGTAATTATATAGATATAGGTTCAAGTCCTAGCTCTATCACCTAAAACTGTGTAACCTTGGGCAAGTCAGTTTCTGAGAATTGATTAAACATGTTCTACTGATTACTGGCCTTAGAATTTCAAAGAACCTCATGGTTACGTAAAGAATATTGTCTTTCTGTCTCCACAAGATGCTAATGAACTGAAACAGGAAAGCATAAATGAAATGCTGGTGAAACTTACAAAATTCTACACTGCTTCTTACTAGTGTTATTTTTCCAATACTTATGTTTATAATAATCTCTCTGTCATCCTTCTATTCATCTATTCATGCAACTATCTATTTGCTATCTCTCTATCATCTATCTCTCTATCTATCATCTATCTTTCTATCTATCATCTATCTATCTATCTATCTATCTATCTACCTATCATCTATCTAGTTATCATTAAAATTCTTGTAGTAGATAAAGAAATGTAGATTTTGAATACATTGTAAAGAGAAAGAGACAGAGAAGGAAAGATAATTTCTTTTCATAAATATAAGAGCAAATATGTATTAAAAGATGTGTAAATACATGTCTTTATACGTTCATATGTTAATCTACTCCTAATCATTCCTGATATTTTTTCTGTACAAATCTTCTTAACATTATTGTAACTTTTTCTCTGCCTAACCAAATACTAATGTGCCAGAAAGCTCTTAAAAGTGGGAGAGGGTATACTCTCAGTTTTGTAGAATTGGTCCATATGTATAAAAACCTAAAGAGAAATAGAGAGCTCTCCACTTAAAATTAGTGTTCAAAACAGAGAGTAATTAGGTTTAGAAGAAACTCAGTTAAACTTGTTATGTGACTACACTATTAGAATTAAGAGGTAACTGAGATTTCCCAAGTGATAACAGATAATTTGCCATTTAGCCTGTAATGAGGTTTGAAAAAAAAGATGCTCAACAAGATATCAGCAGTAACTAGAAAGGCATTTCTTAGAAAGTCCACCCAGTGTGCGTTTATTCCTTTATCCTTATAAAATAGACACGTTGTCTAATGGAAAGTACCCTCAGTAGTCATCATTAGGGCCCCCAAAAGATTTCTATTGACCCTAACCATCTCTACTGACTATTTCCTCCCTCCTGGTTTATGCTAGTTTTCTGCTGAGCTATTTATTCTATCATAAGCCATCTGGTCAGACGTGGTGGAATAGTAGAGAAATAGAAATAATAACCTTCAACATTGTAGTAATTACATTTTACTTGAAATATCCAGAGAAATATAATGCAATTTTTAAATGCATATGCAAACCATGTGCAAATTATATGCTAATGCATGTGTGGCCCACCTAACTATTGCATATAACTGAATGCAGCCCTTGGGAAAATCTTATTGGCGATCATTGGTCTAATGAAAATTGCTGCTGCACACTAATTATAGTGACATGTGTGCTGTTGTATTGCCCCTTAGTGGTGAGGGGGATGACAGAGGTTAGGTGAAGTTAGATGACTGACTGACAGATTATTTCTGTAATCATAGAAGTAAATAGCAAACTATTTTTATTCTCTAAAATCCATTTTTTATGAGTTTACATCTAATAAAAATGCAATATTGGAAAACCACTGTCAATGTGTTGAGGAGAATAGGAAACTAGGAGACAGAAGACACAAATTACCCCTTGACTGAGTTAATTTAATCTTGCTTTTCTATAGAATTTTCACAATATTTTTAATTTATACTAGTTAACCAACTAATAAGAAATGTTTATATTATTGAATGTACTTTACACATTCAGAGGAGAAATTCCACATTTATATTCCAAAAATAAGCCAAGAGCTGAAAGATTTAATAATTCCTTTGTAACAGGCAAATCCAAGCTCTACTATGTTCAGTCTGTATGACCTTGGACAAGTCCCTTAACATCTCTGAATCTCTATTTACTTAACTATAAAAATATGATAACAGAACACACCTCCTTGGCTGGCTAAATGATTACTTAAAATATTATTTTTCAGAGCCTGGAATATGAAAGATAAATGCTTATGAACCTATTTTTTGAAATGAGTAATTATTAAAATTATTTTTATATCTAAATATCTTCTCTAGTTTAGACAAATTTTTAATTTATGACATTTGCATTTTCTAGTTAGAGAAGTACTCTCTATGTGAGAGATGGCCCATTTTTATTTAAGTTATTCACTAAGAGAAAAACAAAAACAATAGTTTCAATTGTGATGTAGAATATTAAACAGAAGTATAATGTGTGATTGTATTTTGGAGTTCTAATACCACAACTTGACACTATGACTAAAGGATGAAGAGATTGAATTGTGGGGGATGAGGGAAAGAATTACCTTAATTATTCATTAACCTAATTAGCTTAATTAATTTAAGCAGTTTCCCTGCTTGAAAGAAGTATTTTCCTGAACTTGTTCAGAAATCAGATCTACATTCATTAAAGCCAAATAGACATAATATGTTTAGTGGTTAGTTTATGCTAAGTTCAAGAATCCAAGGACTTGGCAGTCATGTTGGTCAGGAAATAGCTCCTGGAAAGGATCCCTTGATTTCTAAGATTTATTGATTCTTGTTAGGCCTTTCTTTATGTCTTGTTCAAAGATATTTTCCTATTTCTAGAGCTATACCGAATTGGAGATTTTAGTATGTTCAAGAGCTTCTTGGAGCTGTGGCTAAAATCAAGGATATTAAGATTAGTGGAGGGAGAAATCTACAGGATTTCTAAATGTAGAATATGTAATTATTTTTAAGTTTTAAAAAGGAAGCACTTTAAGTCTTCTTGCATTAAATATGCATTTAAATAACTATGTATGGCTGCCATACCCTTGCGGGAAATTTAGGTAGTTAAATATTCTTTTGTCCAAGATCATTCAGAAGCTTGTTGAATAAAGGAATGCAAGGAATGTCCAGCTCATCACACATAATATAAAAGATTTTAGAATTAAACATATGTTGGCTTTCAATCCATACATAGAGCTATTTTACATGGAGTGTGTACATACCATTAGCAATTATTGCTTTCATGTTTATCATCAATACCAAGCGGTCTTCATGCCATATAAACAGCATTAAGAACAATGCTCTCTATTATGAGAATAATGACAGGAAATATGATTGTTTTGGCATTACTCTTTTACTGAATTTGCTCTATTTGACATCTTAAAAGTTAAATATAGGTTGTATCATTGTGGACACCCAGTTGTGCCTTAAATCTAATGTCACATTTTCCCGCACACAGATGATTTAATTACTAAACATGAAGTCATTGTCTAGTTCTTAATGACTTAATTGTTTGGAAGCAAATTGATTGATCCTTTTTATCTCAATAAGCTCCTTACTTCCTCCTTGAGCAGGAGAAAGTATATTATGAAATAAAATGGAAGGTTTAAACACGTTTGATCACAGTTCTCTCTTAGTATAAAATGTGTGAAATCAACAGATTCAACACTTTTAGCTTCAGGAAATGCTTGACTCTCTGAAAGGCATATAATTGAGTGTACCTGTGGTACAGGGCTATGTCTAATCAGTCGACTGTGTAGCTGGGTAGAGTCAAGTGCCATTCATCTGCCTCCCCTGAGATTTGTGGAAACAAGAAGGAGGAGCAGGCGTAAGACAAAGATATATAACCATGTTGACCACTGAAGTTCGCGGTTAACAACTTAATTATCTAAGTTCAGCTATCACTCAGAAACAAACCGGTGCAATTTGCACACATTTTATAATTTACAATAGAAATAGCATAATGCTAGAGACAGTGCTGCTGGAAATAGAATCTACATTAAGTGTGTTTAATTTAATTTTTCTAATTATATTTCTAATAGCTTAAATATCTGCTCTGATAAAATGGTTAACCACCTGCATTTTAATGCCACCTGATGCGTTTATTTTGGAACAGTAACAGATTGGCATAATTTGAGCTCAAGTTCCTCTGAAAATTCTTTTATTAATAGGCCCTAAATTAATCTTTGTGCCTGATCTGCAAATGCTGTTATGAGACAACAATCATTGTGAAAATTGTCATTACATGGTAATATTCTATTTTGCTTTTTATTTTTGAGTTTCAAACTTAGATCAGTGAATAGTTAAATTAAAAATAGGAATTTGCACTGGCATTTCCATTTTCTTATGGAGCTTTAATGTTGAAATAGTGCCTTAAAAAAATCAATCCGTGAACTCTTTGCATAGCACTATATGAAGAAGTTTAGGTGAATATGCACGACACCTACTGTACCAAGTGAGCAAACATATGAATAATGTCCCTATTCCCATGTAGTTTCTATATGTTCCATATAGTTGACCTGATGACATAATGTAACTTAAACTAATTCATTGCCCAAGCAATGCAAAGTGTAACCTTTTTAAAATGGGATGAATGATATAGATCCTCTCCTCCTTTCCCCAAAAAGAAGAAAAAAAAATGCATGAAATCGATATCAGCATTTCATCATGATAGCCAAATTTAACTCTTCTATTTCCTTTTGTTTAGAAATGGACCTGGTCCTAGCAAATCTCAGATGCACAATTACATTTGGAAATATTGTCCTAAAATACTACAAGTAAAGACTTCAAGAGCTCAAATTTTATGATAACACTTTCTCACTGACTCTGTGCCTAGTCCATGATGAATATGCCCTTATTCAAGGGTGCGTTTGATAATGCGGCCACAGGGAATAATGTGGAAGTCCCGCAGAAGTTCCACTGTTAACTAGAAGTATGATTTTAATTAGCAATGGTAATAATAATACTGATGACTGTTACTGTAATATCTATTATCCTTTTTGTTGAATATGATACAGAAGAGTGTTGAACTGGGAATCATGAGTTTAGGTATTGGTGCTAGCTCTAACACACACAGGTGTGTGACCTTGAATAAGTCATATACCCAATTCATGCCACAGTTTCTGTTTCTGTAAATTGTAGAGGTAAAAAATAAAATAAAATAAGATGTAGAGGTAAAACCTGATGATCTTTAAACAGACAAACAGAAAATTCTGTATTGAATACTGTCACAGCAGCCTCTGGCCCACATGTAGCAGAGTGAATTGGTTGAACCATTCTGAAACGAAATGCTTAATTTGAAACCATGTCCCATGTGTCAGACAGACTTGTGTATTCATCATTAGCTGAAAGAGGCTAAAGCAACAGTTCTACTCTGGGAAAGTCATAGATACTTATGCTCTTCTATTCACAACCATGCTCTCACAAAGACTGCACAAGGTTGCCAATTGCTGATTATTAAGGGCCCCTTTTGTAGCCTCCTAAAGTCCACTTTTCCTAGATAGTTTGAGTTCTTTCCTTTTGTTGGCAGAAAGAATTGAGCTCACTATGATTTCTGAAATACATAATTTTGGGAAACCATGTTTTGTGGGGATGGAAAAGGCATGCATGACTCCTGTTAGGACAGGAATGACTATTGGAGAAGAAGTTAACCTTGATTGACACAGAAGAACAAGATAATGAAGCATGAATTGACAGGTTATGGGATAGATCTAAAAAATTTGAAGGGCCTGTATAATAAAATGAGTGAAATAGGTTGACTCGATCAAGGAACGTTGAGAAATTATGTCATTACTGTACTATTGTTTCTGTGATAAATGAAAAACTCTATTTCCTGACTGAGGTCTAAGATTTTTTTTCAATTTATAATTTCTTCCAAATCTACTTTGGAAAAAAAGAGATTCATTTGTAAGGTATTATTATATTTGCCTCCTGGTCCAAATTGTATATGTCATTTTGAGCTATCCAAGATGAATATTGTGGTAATGATTGTCTTCTTTTCTTTCTCCAGTAGGAAAAGAAAAACAATTTCAGGTAATGGTCAGTTCTGAGACTGTCAGAAATAGCTAGTACATGTTGAAATATGCTTGCAAAAATTACTTAAAAATTTCTTCAGTGCCAATTTGGATTCCGGTAATTCTTGCCATAAAGCAGAAGGGATACTTCTTTAATCTTTGCAATATTTTCAATATTTAGTAGCATGTTCTGGTTCAGGAGTTGTCAATGAAATAGTGTGTCTTGTCTATTCTGAGAAGAGGAATTATTTTCAATTTTCTCAAAGCCCTGCTAGCACTGAGTGTGGAGAACCGCAGTAGCAGGCAGAGGCATGTCAGAGGGGCTGAGCTGCTAAGGAACTACTGAGTGGATCAGAGATAAGGGTGCTCTGCCAGTCACTCTCCTCTCCGAGCCAGGAATAATGCCACATGACCTCGGGGCATATTTCAGGAGTCAGCTAATATTTCTACTTGTTGAGGTTTCAAGATCGACTAGTAAAAACAACTTGTTCACAGGTAGCTTGTCTACATGAGAAGTGACATTATTATTCACTATTTAATTGTGTGAAAATACAAATGATTATTCAAATCCAGCCGATATTTAAACACACTTTTAAGCACTATAAATATGACTGTTTCTGATGTTAAGAAAAACTTAACAGACTAATTGAACATGTTTAAATCACTATTTCTACAAAACCAGTACTTCATTCCTTGTTCATATATTTCAGATGATAAAATATGAATCTTCATTAACTCCTCCCTCCCTCCCTTTGGTCCCAGCCATTCTCCACAATGTCCACTGCTGCTGTCATCTCTACTTCGCAAGTATCTCCCAAGTCTGGCTGCTTTTTTTCGATTCCCACTCCTGTTTCAGTTCGGAATCTTAGCAACTTTCTCTAGGAACAGCCTCTTAAAGTGTTTCAGTGCTGTGATTTCTGTCTGAAGTGCACCCTTCACTTTGCTTCTGGTTTCTTGTCTAAAGAACCTTGCTGCTTGGACATAGCTCTCTTTGGTTCAGATCTGGAGGAGGAAGAGGGAATTAAAGCTCAGAAACACACAGATTATCAGGAAGGAGTCAAGTTGGAGATACAGTAAGGAGATAAATGTTTCTTTTGGGGTTTTTTGAACCACAGCAACTCTTGCAATTATAGCTAAGAGAATATTCAGATACATCAGTTACTTTTCTGAAAATGTACAATTCATTTAGAGTAAATTTTTTTCATGAAGTCATTTTTAATAAAATTTAAAAAAATTAAATAAATAACCTCTTTATATTTTCTTGATGCTGCTGATCAGCAGGTATAATTGAGTGTCTGAATCAAAATTTGAATTTGAAGTTTGTCCATTGGAAGCACTTAACTAGATATAAGGTCTCAGTTTCTGATCTGTGTTTTACTGACCTCTTCAGCCTCATTTAAAGTTATACCCCAGTTACAATGCATTTACAGCTGTTTTCGATCAAATCATGGTACTCTCTTTCCTCCAGCCTTCACAGGTGTTGTTTCCTTTCTCTGGAATATTTGTCCATAATCCAACTTTAACCAGTGGTTTCCCACCCCCAACCTACACATATGCATATGCTGTACACCTAATTTCTCACCATCCTTCAGGGTTCAGCTTAAATAATACTTTTTATAGGAAGTCTTCTTTGACCCCTGATTTTAATTAAATCCTCCATCTACTGACTCCCATGTGACAACTACACTTCTTCCATCATATATCTCTTAAATGATGTATTTATGTCTACCCAACAAGACCACCAGCTCTAAGAACCAAGCTCTTGTCGCTCCTGCTCAACAATCTATCCTTAGCACCTAACCAAGACCTGAGGAACACAGGAAGCCCTCAGTAAATATTTGTGAAATAATACCCCCAAGTGAGATTTGTTTTTGATCAGAATCACATATTCAAAATCTCACTAGTTGTGCTGTATGACAACAGGGTCTCACACAAATAGCCATTCACAAACGTTTCTTCAAAGAATGATTAAACAAATGAATGAATGCATGAATGAATGAGTGAGTGAAGTGGTAAGAAGAACACAAAGTCTCTCTGCCTAAAATGTTTCATCATAAAAATTTAAATCCCGAATAATGTTTTTCATTTAATAGGTATTAATTTTCCCTCACAGCAGCCAGATCCTAGGATAATGGAATATAAAATGACAGAAAACTGAGCAGGTTCCACTTTGAGGACAGTTCCTTGGAACCCTGAAACAAGAAAATACAACAGCCCAACCAGCGTGGCTCAGTGATTGAGCATTGACCTATGAACCAGGAGGTCATGATTCAATTCCCAGTCATGGCACATGCCTGGGTTGCGGGCTTTATCCCCAATGGGGGATGTATAAGAGGCAGCTGATCAATGATTATCTCTCGCCATTAATGTTTCTATCTCTCTCTCCCTCTCTCATTCTCTCTGAAATCAATAAAAATATTTTTTTAAAGAAAATACAGTAATCAATAAAGAACACAGGAAAATAAAGAGTGCAAGAGGAAGGAGGGAGGGAGAAGACTAAAATCACCTGCCTCTGTTTATTATTTTGCTCCCTGTAATGGTGAGTGAGAGATTCTTTTTCTTCACTTCTCAGGGAAACATCTTTGAAAGCTTCTGTAGCAAAAACAAAGCCGACATATGCAAGTTCAAGAAAATGAAATCAGTGTTTAATTACTAAACATTCTACCTCTAAAATTAAAGAAAAAAAGCTTAAATAATTCAGTTTGATTTGGTCTCATTAGTCTGATTTCCTAGTATTTAGCCTTAATTATGTGATACATAAGCCCTAATTATGTGGTACATATACAGTGCGCTCTCTAAAGTTAAAGATCAGAACGGATACTGACTTAAATGATAAAATATGTTAAATTATTAATGATAATTAATCTTACAAAATAGGCATAATTAGTTTAAGTACCCTAGATATTATTCTTAATAGCATTACAAATAATATGACAGTTTGATCATTTTAAAAATAATTTCTCAGAAAGAAAGGCTATGCAAGCAATGCTTTTTACTCAGGAAAGGCAACTTGGTGCTGTAAAAATATAACTAGCTCTCCTTGCTGAAAAGGATAATATGCTTTATTCCATTAAGTGCTGTGCCCTAAAAATATAGGAATATTGCTTTTACTAAACACTGTTTGCATGGATACAATTATCTTTACATATAACAGTACCTATGCTATTAAGAAATTTTGAATATTCTTTCATCCATTGCATTCTGAGTTTAAGGTGTCATAAATTGTACAGAACTGTTCATTTTGCTTTTGGGTTTTGCCTTTTGATTGTTAATTTTTAAATATAAGTTGACTTTCGCCTGAAGTCAATTTAAAAAATTAGTTATAAATTTTGATGCTATAAATCAAAGCCTTCCATTTTAACTCTTGATTTTTACTACTTAATAAATCTGCTACTGTCTTTAAAAATCTAACATGGGTTAACCTCTGAATAATTCTACAGGAATATAAAAGAAAAACACTTTGCTTCTAAAACAAAATTTTAAAATGTTCATTTATTGAATACAACCATGCATGGAATCAGATAATTGTCCATCTCTCCTAATTGGGGCTGCATGATTAAAAGTAAGATAATAAACTACATGTCAAAAACCATACTACTTGCTCTCTATACTTTACTACAGTGTTCCCTTTTCCAGGCTTAAAAACTAGCCTTGGTGAATTATTTGAGGTATCCAACATGTGGAAACAAGCAAAGTGTCCTTCTACCAATGATTGGATAAGGCTGTGGCACATGTATACAGTGGAATACTACTCAGCCATAAAAAATGAAATATTGCCATTTGTGACAACATGAATGGGTCTTGAGAGTATCAAGCTAAGATAAATAAGTCAACAGAAAAGGACAGAAACTATATGATTTCACTCATATGTGGGATATATATATATAAAAAAAGCAACAAACGAACAAATACACTCATAGATACTGATAACAGTATGGTGGTCAACAGAGGGGTATAAGGGATGAGGGAGGTTTAAGAGGGTAAAAAGGACAAATACATGGTGATAAGTGCATCACCAGAAACAAATGCATCCAATAAAACATTGATGTAATTAAATTAGCTTATTATATGTAAACTGGTCTTTAACATTTTAAGATACCACAATAATTACAAGCTGGTAAAGAATGCTAAGAATAATTTGTCTCTAAAGTCAGACAGGAAGTGTTCGAATGACATCATTTTACAACGTTCAAATCAAAGCTGCAAAAGCTTCTGCACAGCAAAAGAAACCGTCAACAAAACTAGAAAGCCCACTGCATGGGAGAACATACTTGCCAATGCTATCTCCGGTAAGGGTTAAAAAAAAAATAGACTCTTTTTGAAAGAAGACATACAGAAGGCCAAGAGACATATGAAAACATGCTCAAAGTCACTAATCATCCCAGAGATGCAAATCAAAACAACTATGAGGTGCCATCTCACACCTGTCAGAATCGCCATCATCAAAAAATCAACAAACAAGTGCTGATGAGGATGTGAAGAAAAAGGAACCCTCTTGCACTGCTAGTGGGAATGCAGACTTGTGCAGCCACTGTGGAAAACAGTATGGAGTTTCTTCAAAAAATTAAAAATGTCACTCTTATTTGACCTAGTAATCCCACTTCTAGGAATATATCCCAAGAAACCCAAAACACCAATCAGAAAGGATATATGCATCCCTATGTTCATAGGAACACAATTTATAATAGTTAAGATTTGGAAACAGCCTAAGTGCCCATCAGCAGATGAGTGGATTAAAAAACTGTGGTACATCTACACAATGGAATACTCTGCTGCTGAAAAAAAAGGAATTTTTACCATTTACAACAGGATGGAACTGGAGAGCATTATGCTAAGCAAAATAAGCCAGTCGGAGAAAGATAAATATCACATGATCTCAGTCATTTGTGAAATGTAATGAGCAACATAAACTGATGAACAAAAATATAACCAGTCATAGAAGCGTTGAACAGACTGTCCAACCTATGAGGGAAGGCAGGGGGTGAGTGGGTAAGAGATCAGCAAAAGGACTTGTATGCATGCATATGAGCATAACCAATGGAGGGTGGCCGGGGGAGGGCATGTGCTCAGGGTTGGGGGTGGCCGGGGAGAGATCAATGGGGGAAAAAGGAGACTTATGTGATACTTTAAACAATAAAGAATTTAAATTTTTAAAAAAGCTGCATTCTTTCCAGATATCACATTTGACATTTAATGTGTTCAAAGTACCATCTCCAACATTTGAGCAGAATCTTCCTGATACTCAGGCCCCCTAATTAGATGTAAGGCAGTGTTGATCTGAGAGTAATTAAAATTTGGTTCTATAGAATAAACACTTGTTAAAGACATAGGCAAAGTCTAGCTACTAAGTAGGAAAAATGGCTAGAGTGGGGACAGTAAAAAAAAAAGGAAATTTCAACATTGTCATAATGGTTTACTGAGAAGACTCCAGGGATTGCAGCAGTGATTTCCATTCTTCTAAAACACTGAAATTAATAATAAACTTTTTCAAATGAGATTTTGCATATAATCTCAGTATTGGAATACATAAAACTGGCATTTTAGAAGTCAATGAGAACAATAGGAGTCTTTTACTGAAAACAAAATATTGTAAAATGGGATACCACAAATGACAATGCCACTCAACTGCAGCATTCAATTGATTTGACTATTTTGTGTTAGTTGCACCATTTCAAGAAAATCCACTCAGATAATTTGCTATATAGAAGTGATTTTAAACACTTTTTACCTCATGGAAAAGGTAAACAAATTACTAAAAGTCTGTGGTACACCAAAATATCTTGGTGATCTGACAAAATATATAGGCATAATTTGGATTCATTCACACTAGACAGCTATTGATGTGTTGGCTGTGGTCATTTTTTTATTTGACAATCTAAGGGGAAAAAAGATCAGTGCTCCTGACTAAATAGTCAGGTGCTGCATGTTTTAAGAATTCTTGTGGCACAACAATAAAACTTTCATTTGAGGTGTGCAAAGAAGCAATTGTTAAATCTATTGGTCCCTGTGGTTTTGTTTCATAACATTTTACTTATATGTTGCAAGTTATCCTATCTAATAAAGAGGTAATATGCAAATTGACCATCACTCCAACACACAAGTTGGCCACCCCCATGTGGACACAAGATGGCCAGCAGGGGAGGGCAGTTAGGGGCGACCAGGCTGGCAGGGGAGGGCAGTTGTGGGAGATCAGGCCTGCCAGGTAGGGCAATTGGGAGGGACAAGGCCTGAAAGGAAGGGCAGTTGGGAGGGACTAGACTTATAGGGGATGACAGTTAGGGAGGACAAGGTCTGCAGGGGAGAGCAGTTGGGAGGGACCAGGCCTGCAGAGGAGGGCAGTTGGGGGGAGACCAGGCCTGCAGGGGAGAGCAGTTGGGGGCAACCAGGCCAGCAGGGAGGGCAGTTAGGGGTGACTGGGCTGGCAAGGGAGCAGTTAGGCGTCGATCAGGCTGGCAGGGGAGTGGTTAGGGGGTGATTAGGCTGACAGGCAGAAGCAGTTAAGGGCAATCAGGCAGGCAGGCAGGTGAGCAGTTGGGAGCCAGCAGTCCTGGATTGTGAGAGGGATGTTCGACTGCCCGTTTAGGCCCAATCCCACCAGGAATGGGCCTAAACGGGCAGTCAGACATCCCCCAAGGGGTCCCAGATTGGAGAAGGTGCAGGCTGGGCTGAGGGACACACGCCCCCATGCACGAATTTATATAAAACCAGAGGCCCGGCGCATGAAATCATGCACGGGGTATGGTCCTTATGTCTAGCCTGCAATCAGGGCCATCTTCCCTGGCTGCTGGCAGCTGGGCTCACCTTCCGCCGCCACCCACCCAGGTTTCCAGTTTGCCAATGGGTGATGGGAGCCTGACGGCCAGGGGGGAGGGACAAAGAGATCAGCTGGTCCTGCTCGCTCGTGGGCCCGCCCCTGCCTCAGGTCACCCTTTGTGTGTGGGGCAACCAACAGGGTGGGGCCTTGGCTTGGTGACTCCCGCATCCCCCGCCACCCACTCCGGTTCCCCATTTGCCATGTGGCGATCAGAGCCTTCCAGCCAGGAGGGAGGGACTGAGAGGTGTTCAGTGCACCTCATAGTTACTAATCGAGCAGTCGTTCTGTTCTTCTGTTATGGTCGCTGGGCTTTTATTATATAGGATATTCTTGTGAAACTTATTATTGTATATTTCATATTGCTTGGGATATACATTACATCATACAATGCATTCTTTGTGAGATCTCTGATGAGAAATTCCTATTCAAACTTACCTCCAAAATGAATGGTGATTTTGAGCCTAAAAGAAAAAAGAAAATCTATGAACACTGCAAAATGCATAACTGGAAAGTCTTTTTTATATTTTGACTGTAAAAACCTTAAAACCACCAATTAGGACCAAGTATTAGGTGTATGTCTCTGTGCCTTATTATACCATAAACTTTTTGCCTAATTTTCAGGTTTTTTTCTTTGTATGAGTTTCTTTTATATATTTTTAAATATGCTATTGTCATATAGTTTTAATAAGTCATCTTAAATATTATCTAAAAGTTTAAGACAGGGAAAACATAAACAATAGATAATTTAAAATAATCTTTGTTTCCCACTCTTGAAGAACAAGACTATGTCTAATTACTTCTTGTATCCTCAGACCTAGGAAAGTGTCTACTATTTAGAGAAATTGTTGAATTAATAAAATACTAATAATTATAGATTTCTATAAAATTACTATAATTTCTTATTGATTTTCAATGGCACTGTGTGTTAAAGGCTTTTAGTGATGCAGTTCCTTTTTTCACACTGGATACTTATTTACCATCTCACAAATTCACATATACTTAAGCATACCCTATTGTACATATCAATTGTACTACTGCATGCAATTATCATTGCATTGTTCTTTGTTTGGAATGTTTTTCCTGTCTTGTTAGTTTTAACCCAAATATCACTTCCTCTTTGAAGGTTTTTCCAATTCTGACAAAAGTGTTAATCACTCTCCTCTTGATTTAGAGTATAACTAGACTAAAAACTCTGTATAATTTCTTAGCAAACTGTTTCGTAAATATCCATTAATATAGCTGTTTATCATGAAAATCTGTGATCTTCTTGAGATCATGTTTGATATATCATGAATGTTCAATAATATTTACTGAACAAATGCTAACAAACACATTGGGAAAGAACAACTGACTACCAGCCCAATAGTTTTCTTTTAGTAGCTTGAATGATAAAAGTAGTCTCTATGATCAGTAATAGTTTCACTAACTTTGGCTATATTTTAGTCTTATTTTTAAAATTAGAGATGATTTTAAAAATGTATCTGTGGTTCTTTTCCTAAATGTTTAGATAACTGGTATGACTGAAGTCTTTTATGTTTCTGAAACTCTTAAGAATGTTAACATTTTTGCGAATTGAAAACTTCATGAACATTAAACTAAATATATGCCTACCTATATTTTCTATATATTTATTTAAATACATAATAAAGCAGGAAAGCAATAAGCTAAACTGTATATTATTTGGAGTTGTGTGGATAGAGCTAAAAATTCAGCATTATGCTGGTGCTGCCCATTGCACAGAATTGTAATGTTTGGTAACCCTGTGTTTGTTATCTATTTAAGTTTGCTAAATGGTTATAGAGATAGGTTGGCAGAGCCTCAAATCTGAGGAAATGTGATATTTAATTCCAGCCTTGTAAAACTAAAGAATACTTTTGTATGCATTTGAATGACAAGGGACTTTCAGTTAAGAATAAGTTGCAAAAGGGAGCAATACTTGGAGTGTCAGCTTTGTAAGTTTCATACCATAGTAACATTATTTTTTTTTATCAATTAGAACAATATTAGTGTTTTGAAATAGCACCCTCATTTGTCTATTTATTTTAAATCATCCAGCCATTCATTTGACATATACTTACTGATTTATAAATATATCCTGGCCTGGTTGTCTGGAATTAAATTTATGAAAGTTTCAAATTATCAAAAGAAACTTTGGTTCTGTTTTTTTTATTTCTCATTTGTTTCCTTTCCTTTTTATTTGTTTATTAGTTATTTTTGGCCTCTGGAAAAGCCACAAGGTCATCACAATTACATAATTAGATAGTGTTAAAGTTAGAGCAACATAATGTTTTCAAATTGGAATACTACTGAGGTATTTGCAATTAATAAAATATTTTTTGATAAATGGACATTTAAACTGATTAACTACATATCACCTTTATATTATAATCTTATTTCAACAGTATTTAGTTGTTAGATTATAATAATACCAATATAATAATATACTCATGAAAAGTAATAAAACTAATTTGATAACATATATATATATTATACATACATACATATGTATGTATATTTATTTATGAGAAGAAGGGAGGGAGGGAGAGAGAGAGAGAGAGAGAGAGAGAGAGAGAGAGAGAGAAGGAGATGGGAAGGGTAAAGGAGAAGAGAAAAGACAGAGAAAGGGGAAGAGAGACTCACTAACCATATCCAGGACTGAGGAGAGAATCTAAAGTGAGAAAAAGCCCAGGTTGTTTAGAATTCCATAGAAAAGAGAGCAAAACTATCAGTTTACCATAAGCTACTTCTGAATTCATTCAAAATATTCAGGTATCTACCCCCAAAATTTGAAAACATTTTTTCGCAAAGATATATGCACTCCTATTTATTGCAGCATTATTTACAGTGGCCAAGAAATGGAAACAACCATAGTGTCCTTCAATAGATGATTAGATAAAGAAGATGAGGTGCACACAATGCACTACTTCTCAGCCATAAGAAAAAATGAAACGCTGTCATTTGCAACAACATGAAAAGATCTTGAGACTATCATACTAAGTGAAATAAGTCAGACAGAAAAAGTCAAGAACCATATGATTTTACTTATATGTGGGATATAAAACTGAAGGCAACATATGAACAAACAAGAAAAAAACAAAAACAAAAAAACTCATAGAAACATACAACAGTATGGTGGTTACCAGAGAGAAAGAGGGTTGAGGAGGAGGGTGAGGGGTAAAGGGGGTCGAATATATAGTAACAGAAGAAGATTTAACTTTGGGTGGTGGGCAAACAATGCAATGTACAGATGATATATCAAAACAGTACACTTGAAACCTATATAAACATATTAACCAGTGGTCACGCCAATAACTTTAATGTAAGGATATTCAGTGAGAATACATAAATCGCCACGTCTCAGCCAGTCCTTAGTTGGCTTCTGCTCTGAGAATCAGGAGAGATTGCACCAACACATTTATTTCACCTTGTATTAGGAGATGAATGTCTTTTGACATTCATTGCCTCGGAGTTGAAAGGAAGGAAACCTGCTCTCTGACTGTGAAAGGCAGGTGTCTTCAGTGGAAAAGATGGCATATAGTTAGACCCGACAGACTCATCACGAAGGACAGAATAGCATGCTTTTTCTCCATGTCTTGAGTACTCCCGTGTCAAAAGAGCAGAATGCATTGCTCAAGAGAAGTAATACATAATAAGACAGGGATTTTGGAAGTTAAGGGATATACTCATTTTACAAAAAGAATTTTAAATTGAGTGACTATTTTAGGTGGTTTATAGCGAGGCATATTTGAAGGAGAGGCTAAAACATGCCTAATAAGTAAGCTGAGAGTCTGGTATATAGAAGTAAAAGTGAGGATAGGGTAAAATAAAAAAAAGTTATAAAATGTTCCCAAAAATGGTTAACTATTTTTTTTTAATTTAACAGACTCAATAAGTGGTTATTTTTTCTTAGACACTTTCTGAGCACTTATCAATATTAATTTATTTAATTTATAAAACTTATTTCTAAATATTTGAAGGAAATAAATAATGTTAAAATGACTGTGTTTGTGTGGTTCAAAGAGTTAATACAATGAGTGTCTAATGGAAATATAATTTAAAACAATGATTGTTACTTGGTGACCTATAACATGCATGTTTAATGAGATAAACTATAACGAAAGAATGTAATAAATGGCAAAGCCTTAAACAAATGCCTAAGGTATATTTCAAAATCATTCAGAATTGACCACAAATTTAGAAAATCATATTTGAATAAAGTTAGAGTCATGCAGTAGATGATCCAAATTGCAAGAGAGCTAGTTAATATATAGCACTTGCATCTAGGCAACAGTGGAAAAAATGTTTGCATGTTAACAGAGTTTGATTGCCATTATTTGGAAACTATTATGTGACTATTTTCCATACTTCTTAGCATTTTTTTGAGATGGAAAATCCATGGAATGCTCCATTTTCCCTTTTGCATTAAGAAGGCTTTCATAAAAAACTCATTGTGCCATAGTGATAATTTTGCATAGTTTAACAGTTCCCATGAATCATGAAGCTACTTTCAACCCACACAGCATTTGACCCTTGTCAGCTGTTACACACAATCCCAAATGAAGAAACTTGGATAAAATAAAGAAGTGCCAACCATAAAAAATTTAATCTGGATTAAAAACAAAGATGAAGGGATTATTTTGATTGTTGCATAAATATGCTTTATGACATGCAAAGCAAAGTAATGTACCACATTAAGGTGCAGGGAACAGAAGTGATAGAGTTAATCAGTAAATGAAACTGTGGATCACACAACGAAATGAATCACCTTAATTTTATTATTATTTTTAAAATGATAACCATGTTTTTATTTAAGCTACTGTGTACATCAGTTTTTAATTTATCAGTTATGTACTCCAGGGGAAAAAAAATGGGCTGGATTTTTTCAAGAAAAATCTGTCTCCTTTAAAAATTTCATCTAGTGATTTAAAATAGTATTTATAAGCTTCCTATTATCAAATATTTATCTATAGGTCTGGCCATTCCCAGATTTCTAGATTCATACATTTAAAAAACTTCCCTAATCTTCTTGCTCATTGTTCCATTTGTACCCCTCAAAATGAATTAATTATCTCCTCTGCATACTCACTTCCACGTATGCCAACCCTTAAGTTTCTTTCTCTTTTTCTTATTTGGCAAAGAAGGAAAGCCTGATATGTAGGAACTTTCCTTCACTCTAACTACGTCTCTAATGAAAAGTTGTTGATTTCACCTCCTAGGTATCTTTAATGTACTTCTTTCCTTTCTTTCTGCCTCACTGTCATCATGTTATTCACTATCTCTCTCCTGAGTATTGAACTAGTTTCTACTTTGATCACCCTGACACCATTCTCTTTTTTCTTTATCCAATCATCTTTTCAGACTGTTGTCAAAGTGATGATGCTGATATGCATCATCTTACTGTACAACATTTAAAATTTTTCAGTTCTTTATACTAATTCCTAAATTATAAATCAAAACTCAACTTTTACTTCAGTATTAAATAGTGTGCTTCTCCCAGCTTTAACAAACTCTCTGAAATGTGCTTGATAGAAAGTGTTGATAGGACCAATGGGTCTATACAACATAGTGGGTGGAGAGAGGTGATCATGAGTGACGTGGGAATGTAGGAAGAGTTGAGCTTGCATGAGTTCATTCTTTCATTCATTAGCACATATTTAGTAAGCACGTAATAGATACTAGGTGTTGTGCACAGAATGGCTGGCAAGGCAGAGTCTTTACCTTTGAGTTGTTTTTAATCTCCCATGAGAGACATTTAAATTGCCATTTGAAACTACACATCTATTTTTAAATAGTTCAGGGGGTGGCACCTGAGCACAATCTTGAAAGAAAATGAGGTGTTATTCAAGAAGAGAATGGAAGAAAGGTTTTTAAAGAAGAAGTTGTGTGCCAAAGGTACAGATGCAAATGAAATTATACTACATTCTGAAAACTGTAAAATACAAATTGGGCTGGACAGTCAGGACTGGTGTGTGTCAATACTGACAGGAAAAGCAGATGCTGAATGATAAAGGTGCTGATTGTCATTGTGAAATAATTGAACTTTGTCATTCAAGCATTTGGAAAGCTTTTAATGTTGGCTCTTTCAGATTGGGGTGCAGAGATACAAAAAATAAAAATTATTTATGAAGTCAAAATTAACATTACCTCAGTTCAAGTATGATAACAGGGGTGACTTGATCAGCTCTGTATTTAGAAAGTTTCTTCTGATCTAGAAGACAGAAAGAATGAAAACAAATCATGCAGAAAGGCACAGGATGTGGAAGACATTGCTACAATCCAAGCAAGGTATAGAAAGCACCTGATGGAATGGGACACAGTTCACATCACTGGAGCTATTTCAGAGGTAGGATTGGTAAGATTTGGAAAGTGTTTGAACAAGAAAGTTAAACAAATAAAAAAATTCAGACAAGACTAGAGAAAGTAGAAAAATAAAAGAAAATCAAGTTCTTTGCAATGGTGCAAACAAAACTATTTTAGGTAAATTGCCTAAATAAAGGATCAAGAACAATCACTGTTTGTCTATTCTCATTGAGTGTATACATGGGTGGATAACGTCCATTTAAAATGTCTAGGATGTAATCAAGTATCACAGTCATGCTCTTACAAATCAACACCAAAACTTAAAAATGGAGATACATCATTCAGTTTTCATACTTTTTTCTGAGTTGAGGCAGAAGGAGTTATACAATATGGAAGTTCTTTATTTCTTTACTTTGTGTGTGGTTTTTTTGTATTGTTTTGTTTTTTTGCCAGTAACTTTATTTTTAAAAAAATTATCTTTATTGTTGAAAGTATTACCGATATCTCCCCTTTCCCCCCATTGACTCCCTCCACACTGCACCCACCTCTCCAAGGCCTTTACCACACTATTGTCTGTGTCCATGGGCGATGCATACCTCTCTATATAAAACCCTAATATGCAAATAGTCCAGATTGCAGAACAAACAAACAACCGAACAACCAGTCGCTATGACCTGTGCTGACCACCAGGGTGTGTGTGCGGAACATGGCAGGTCTTGGCAGCAGGCAGCAGAGCACGTAACATGGCAGGCATTGGCCAAAGCAGGGTGGTAGAGCAGGTGAGTGAGGGCGCCAGACCAAGGAGGGGCGCCGGTCGCTGTCATTGGGGCGAGCCTCTGGTGGTTACTGAAAATTCTTTGCTCCCACATGCCACGGTCCCACCTGGGGACCCACTGCCAGCACTGTCCCCACTCGCACCCACTGCCAGTGCCGGAGCCACCACTCGCACACAGTTCCTTTCAAGGTGCACGAATTCATGCACTGGGCCCCTAGTATGCATATAAGTGCTTCAGTTAAATCTTCCCCACCCCCAACCCCCACCTTCCCTCTAAGATTCATCAGTTTGTTCCATGTTCCTATGTCTCTGTATCTGTTTTGTCCATCAGTTTATTTTCCACATATAGTGCGAGCATGTGATACTTTCTTTCTCTGACTGGCTTAATTTGCTTAGCACAATCCTCTCCATGCTGTCTTAAGGGTAAGAAATCCTTCTTTTTTACAGCTGCATAGTATTCCATGGTGTAAATGTACCACAGCTTTTTTATCCACTCGAATAGTGATGGGCTCTTGGATTGTTTCCAGATCTCAGCTATTGTAAATTGTACTGCTGTGAACATAGGGGTGCATAGCAATTAGAAAGAATTTATGTTTTATACAACTGTGATTTTTTTTAAGTTGGGAAGCTATATACTAAGTTGTAGGTATTGGTTCTGAACACCCATAGCTTTTCAATAATTACCACTACTTCAATCTTACACATTATCTATGGAAATAAGAGAGTCAATGAAGGCAAAGCAAGGACAAAAAGAAATAACAAGAAGGCAAAAAAGCTATAAGTGACATTATGATCTATTGTGATTTTGCTAAAATTGCTGAGATTGATTTAAACCTTTAAACTAAATTTCAAAAAGGCATTCTTTATTATTCTAACCTAAAATCATAAGCATAATAAACATAATTAAGGCTTTATGATTAAGCCTTAATGGAATACTTTTTAGGTTTCCCTGTTCTAGTTTTGCATGTGTTTTTAAACTTAATTATTTTTTTTTTATTTGGAATTTCAATCACTTAAATTTACCACTTGAGCAACTTTGGTTCAAAGAAAAGTGAATGGTGTATCAAGTATCCAAATGTTCTGTACTATTTTTCTTTTCTCTTTTATCACCCAAATGTTTACTGTTAACTAGGGAGTTAAATATTCAGCTTCTCCTTACTCCATGTTGAAAACAAAGTGGGGGCCAGTTGGAGTTGTAGTTATTTAAGAGAAACTAAGATCCCTAATGAATTCTAGAAGCTAGGAAAGTTGCTTTGTGAGGGATGTGGATATGCGTGAGAGAGGTACAGAATTAACCCAATGAGAACATTCGAATCATGCCTCAAGGCGCAGGATGCCTGTGAACCAATCATTACATAAAGACCTTATTGTTGCTCCGTGCTCTTGGCCTCTTAGTGAGGTTATTCTTTTGGCAAATGATCTATCTTAATATTGCACAAGGAAGCTTTGTGTGGACAGTGCATCATCAGAGTCCTCTTGTTCTATATAATGTAAGGGAAAGAATATGGGCAATATCAAACACTATGGTCCAGAATAAAAATAGCATTTCTTGGTTGCATAAATGTAAAAGTAATAGTGAAAAGCAACACCTTAAAAAGAACAATTCAAATGATGAAAACTAGGCATCTTTGAGAGATCTTCAAATTATATGTTCATATCACCGATGAGATCTTAATAGTAGCTAATATGAATTGTCTTCTATTATGTGCTTGTCGTTGTAGTCAGCAACTTTTATCTCATCTAGTTCTTACACCTACTGAAGAGATCGGTTTATTTATTCACATTCTCAGGATGAGAAGACTGAGGCTTTGATATGTTAAAAGTTTATCCAAATTTATACTCCCTGATCCAGAATTTCAAATGAAGTCAAATGATTTTAGATATGGTACTGGCAGTCCCCGTCCAAATATTTTCTTTCCATAATGATGTAAATTTTGGTTCCTCAAGAAGTGTTTATAGTGATAAAATGTTCTGTTTGTTGTTACAATAAATTACAAATATAGCATTAATATTTGTGCTTTATGCTGAAGAAAATTTTGAAATATTTCAAGATATTTGAAATATTTTGAAAGAAAAAGAAGTCTAAAAGGAACACTTTATCAGGCAAAAGATATAATTGAATATGGTTTCTAAATTATAATAGGAACAGTGACAGTCATGGGTGCAAAAACCTAGATTAAACGGTAACGGCAAACACTGATTTGTAAAATCATTTCCAAAAGTTTATAGTGTTTCCTCTGCATTATTTTGGCCACTTAGCAGTACTAAGCCCAGTTATAACATTGTATTTCAAATTTATTTATGCCAAATATGAATGACTATTTCAAATTATTTTAATATGAATCTATCAAATATTTTAAAATTTGGTATATACTCATCTGGACTGTTTTTATTCTATTTAATCATCATTTTAATTTATAAATAAACTGACTCTATACATGTATGTCTAATTTTACAAGAGACTGCTAGACTCTATTCCACTGTATTTGCATCATTTTATATTTTCAACAGAAATGTAATATATGAGATTTTCAATTATTCTACAAACTCATCACACTTGATATTTTCAGTCTTCCTAATTTTAGATCTCTCACACATCTGTAGTGAATGTAGTCAAGTGCATCAAAAAATTATCTTACCTGTGAATTTTATTTCTAAATAGCAAAGTACTGATTATATCTTTATAATATTTCATATGTATGTCTATATATGCCAATATACACATATATTATATACATAATAAAAATGGGTCTTTGGGTCAGGCAGAGTTGAGATCACTGCTCGGTGAGCTAATAATCATATAATTTGTGGGCCTACCATCAGCTTGCCATTCCAACATCAGCCTTTATAATTGCTCTACTCTACATGTTCTTTCAACATAACACCCTAGTTTATTGTGTTTTTCAAATATGCCATGCACTTTCATGCCTATCAGCATTTCATTCCCCTGTCTCCATTTTCTGGAAAGTTCTTCCTTCTTGTAAAACTCTGCTCAAATGACAACATCCTTAGACAATTAATTGCTCTCGTCCCTGGGCTACTATAGCATTGTGCCATTTTCTCCAACATAAGACTCCTATTTCTATCTTCCCAAGTAAGCTGTGAAATCCTTAAATAACAAGGATGATGTCTTTTTTATTTTTCAAGGGCAGGGATTATATTTTATTCATTTTTATATCCATTTGGCTGCCTAAATGAATGATTTTTGATCATTCACTTATTCAATAAAATTTTATTTCTCAATGAACTAAATAAAAAATATAAAAACCTTAATACATGACATGTATTTAGATTTTGCATTTTCAAATGCCTTTCCTGCTCCCATAGATTAAAAGTATATGGCTCCACTCTGAGGAGTTTGGATTCTTTGAGGAGGACACCCTGGTTGTGTGTGTTCTTGTAGAGGGAGCCAGTATGAGGTTTAACCATAATCCCTAGACATGCTGAAAGAATGATTAAAATCCACAGTCAACTTGCATCTATTCCCATCTTTAGTGATTCTCAGGCCCAGGCATGACATGTAACTAGTCCCTGCAGTGGCCCTTTCATCACAACCAGCCAAGGCTTTGTGAACCAGGTAGCCATTTCTCTCTAAAGGTCTCCTCCTATAACCCAAAGACTTCCATGTTATCCTCATGGGGCTGGAGGCACTGATTGTGCATAGCACTTGTTTAGGTAATAAAATAAATGATTCTTCTGTTTTTTAAAAAAAGTCTGTGGATCCACAGTGCTAACCTCCATTTGCTCCCTTGGCGGCCTTACCTATCACCTTTCCCCCAGCACCTGCCACTGCTATCATATTTGTGCACACATTTTTACGTGGCTCCAGACATCGCCCCAAAGTTTTTCAGATTCCTTATCAATTATTCCCTTTCACATACTAAAACAAAATTTAAAAATAGTCAAAAAATTAAGAAAGAGACTGTCACTTCGTCAGCATGTATGATATCCTGATATTGATTCCCATGATTAGAATTACCAGTTCCTCAGCCTGGCATTTTTTAAAAAATTAACTTTTATTGGGGTGACATTAGTCATCATGGACATATAGGTTTCATGTGTGGATACTAATTTACAAAATCTGTATATAAAATCGTGTGCCCACCACCCAAAGTCAAATCTTCTCCTGTCACCTCATATTAGGACCCCTTTCTCACCCTCCTCCCTCCCTCTGGCAACCACCAGGCTGCTGTTTGTGTTCATAAGTTTCACTTTTATATTCCACAGATGAGTGAAATTTTGTAGTTCTTAGCTTTTTCTGTCTGACTTACTTCACTTCGCATTATGTTCTCAAGGTCCATCCATGTTGTTGTAAATAACGCTATTCCATCCTTTCTTATGGCCGTGTAGTATCCCATTGTGTGTATATACCATACTTTATCCAGTCCTCTACGCAGGGCACTTTGGCTATTTCCAAGTCTTGGCCACAATGAATAATGCTGCAGTGGACATAGGGGTGCATATATCTTTGCATATAAATTATTTTGAGTTTTTCAAGTGCATACCCAGGAGTGAGGTTGTTGGGTCATATGGTAGCTCTATATTTAATTTTTTTGAGGAATCACCAGACTGCTTTCCATAGTGGTTGTACCAGTCTACCCTCCCACCAGCAGTGAATGAGGGTTCCCTTTTTTCAACAACCTCTCCAACACTTGTTATTGCTTGTCTTGTTGTTAATGGCCACTCTAACTGGTATAAGGTGTTATCTCATTCTAGTTTTAATTTGCATTTCCCTGATTGCCAGTGAGGTTGAACACCTTTTCATATATCTATTGGCTGTTTGTATGTTTTCTTGGGAGAGGTGTATTTTCAGGTCCTCTGCGCACTTTTTGATTGGATTGTTTATTTGATTGGTGTTGAGTTTTATGAGTTCTTTATATATTTTGGAAATTAAACCTTTGTCAGATCTACTCTTTGCAAATATCATCTCCTATTTGTTTGGCTGCCTGTTTGTTGTCTTGCCCATTTCTTTTGCTGTGCAGAAGCTCTTCAACTCAAAATGGATCAAAGACTTAAACATAAGACCCAAAACTATAAGTCTACATAGAAAAAAATATAGGTACCAAACTTATGGACCTGGGTGGTAGAAAATATTTTATGGATTTGACCCCAAAGGTAAGGGAGGTAAAGGCAAAAATAAATGAATGGAACTATAGCCTGGCATTCTTAATGTACAACTTAGTTATATCTCACAACTGTTGGACCACTTTTTCCCCTAACACAGTTGGCTAAAAGTCTTTGACTTTAGCTTGAGAAACACCTAATGTATGTACTAGTAATGCCAAGCTCTTTAAGAAATAGGAGTGAATTAAATTAAGGTGTTGTGTTTTTTTTACAAATATGCTTTTTTGTTAACAAATTGTGGAAGACTTAGATTTCATTTTAATGTAGCACCTTTTTAAAGGTATTACATGAGAGTTTACAATTATTCAAGCACCTAGAAGTGTACTGATTTTAAATTTATTTAATATATAAATGTGCTTACAAAATTTAAACAGCTAAAAAAATCAGCCAGAAAAGAAGCAAAGCTGATATTTTAGCTGTTTAAGTAAAGAAAAAGCCAATGCAATACAATTAACTTATGGTAACTCATATTTGTTCACTGATTATCTTAGTATATTACAGAAGTACTATGAGTTTAGTTTTAGTAAGTATATATAGTTGTTGACTATACAGGGTACTATCCTATATAATAAAGAGGTAATATGCAAGTTGACCATCATGCCCTCCCACAAGATGGCCACCCCCATGTGGTCTCAAGATGGCTGCCACAAGATGGCAGGCAGGGGAGGGCAGTAGGGGGGGACCAGGCCTGCAGGGGAGGGCAGTTAGGGGTGCCCAGGCTAGCAGTGGAGGGCAGTTAGGGCCAACCAGGCCAGCTGAGGAGGGCAGTTGGGGATGACCAGGACTGCAGGGGCAGTTGGCAGGGGAGGACAGTTGGGGGAGACTGGGCTGGCAGGGGAGGGCAGTTTGGGGTGACCAGGCCAACAGGAGAGGGCAGTTGGGGGCAACCAGGCCAGCAGTGGAGGGCAGTTGTGGGCAACCAGGCCTGTAGGGGAGGGCAGTTGGGGGCAATGTGACCATCAGGGGAGCAGTTAGGCATTGATCAGGCTGGCAGGGGAGTAGTTAGGGGGTGATCAGGCTTGTAGGCAGAAGCGGTTAGGGGCAATTAGGCAGGCAGGCAAGCGGCTGGGAGCCAGCAGTCCCAGATTATGAGAGGGATGTCCAACTGCCAGTTTAGGCCCAATCCCTGTGAGGGATCACAGGCATCAGACATCCTCCGAAGGGGTCCCAAATTGGAGAGGGTGCGGGCTGGGCTGAGGGACACCCTTCAGTGCACAAATTTCATGCACCGGGCCTCTTGTATTAAAATAAGATAGCAGTTTTTTTGAAAATTAAATTTATTGGGGTAACATTGGTTAATGAGATTATGTAGGTTTCAAGTGTACAATTCTATGATACATCATCTGTATATTGCAGCAATTTTCAACAGGTGTGCCACAAGAATTTTTAAAACATACACTACCTGACTATTTAGTCAGGGGCGCTAACTTCTTTTGCCTTAAATTGTCAAATAAATTAAAAAAAGCTACAGCCAACACAACAATAGCTGTCCAGTGGGAATGACCTGTCTTGAACCATAAATATATAGGTCATATAAAAGAATTGGTCATGGTGCATAATAAGATTACATCTGATTGGTTAATTCTTGGTAGCAGAAATTTTTATACATAAGTATAGGCACTTGATTTTTAAAAAGTCACTTTGGAGCAAAAATGGTAGGTAATTACTACTACTACTACTATTACTATTATTATTTAAAACCAAACCAAGTTATATACCTTTTTACGTCAGATCAGCAAAAAATATATTTTTTGGTGTGCCCAGAAATTTAGTAGTTTATGCATGCCATGAGACAAAAATGGTTGAAAATTGGTGGTATATTGCACTGTGTGCCTGCAACCCAAATTCAAATTTTCTCCTATCACCATATATTTGACTCTCTTTTCCCTTTACTACCCCCTCTCCAAGAATGCAATTTTATAAAAACAATACACTAAATCCTGAATATGGTCTTTCAAGATTCTTCTTTACCTAAAAATCTACTTGTTTTTTTTTAGCTATGTAACTTCCAGTAGAAATACAATCTATGACCTGCCTTTGTGAACATCTCTGTAAATTTTCTTTAATAGAATTCTCTGTTCCTTGTATTAAAATAGGAGGTTATACTTTTGGATTAAAAATTCACTCTAAAGATTTAGTACATTTGTATTTAAGTGTGTAATAAACTACTATGTCTGAATATTTAATGTTGAAATAACTGATAACGTATAAATGTGCTTAGAAGTCATAGACTATAAATAATTTTCCAAGTCTGAAAATCCTTTAAAAAATTTTTGTTCTTAGAGGCCAAGTTCACATGAGAAGATACATCCCTTTTGTCTCTTGCACACCCACCTCTCTTCCCTTTAAATACTGACTTTTTTCTTAAATATAAAATCTTATATTTAACAATTAATATTATGTCTGAAAAATAGCATTCATGGTATTTAGAACTGCAAAAGATAGTAGAAATTGTATAGCACTAACATAATCTTGGCGTTCTACAGCTAGGAAAACTGAGTTCTAAAAATTATGAGGAATTTCTAAAGTGCTCACTAAAATAGTACGAGAATCTGGATTTCCTTAGTATACTGGACTCTTCTCAAAATTGCAAGAAGTTCAAAATACTGTGCTATCATTCTGGTTGGAGCATTTTTGAGGGAAAATGAAATTTGATTTAGCTTTCATTATTCCCTCTTCTCTATTCTTCTCTTTTTCTAAACTTCATAATCAATCTTTCTCCTAGATGTCTCCCCTAAACAAATTATCTATTTTCAGTAAAGCCACATTTGATGTTAGGACTTCCTCAACAGCCAGTCACAAATGTCCTTTGTAGTAGCTGATAATTTAATTTCCCCCTTTATCAGTCAAGTCCAGCAGCTAATATTTGACAGGCAAGAGTTACCATCCAGAATAGCTTTTGACATAGATCATTTAGTAGCCAGAATCACAAATCAGTGACTTTGGAACTGAATCATACTGTGGGTGTATTTTTCTTGGTTTCATAGAGTTTTTAAATTGAATTTGAATGCCTTTAGGGAGGACAGAATCACCAGTGTCACAGTTTTCATATGCCCTATTACTTTTGTTTGTGACATCTGATGTTCAGTTTACATTATAAATATGGAACTAAGACCAACATAGATATTGCTTTGTGTTTGTTTCAATTATTGGATATGAGAACACATGGATATTTTCTTCTAATAGAGAACATCTGGAGAGGATGAAGAATCGAATTGATAGTGCCATTGACTTCAAAAACAAAATCTTTTTACTTAATAGTTAAAAAAAACCTTAAAACTGTTTAAAAATGTTTTTATAATATTCTGACACATTTAAAATTCCTAATTCATTAAGTAGAAAGTTGTATAACATCCACTAGTGTGATTAAATGGGTCATTTAAAAAGGGTAATTCTACTTAAAGCTGCTATCATTTAAATGTATTTTTTTAAATTGAATTTATTAGAGTGACATCCATTAATTAAATTATATAGGTTTTAGGTGTACAATTACATAATATATCGTCTCTATATTATATTTTGTGTTCATCATCCCAAGCCAAGTCTCCTTCCAACACAATTTATGCCTCCTTTAGCCTCTTCTACCTCCCCCACCCCATTTCCCTCTGGTAATCATCATATGGCTGTCTGTGTCTGAGTGGTTTTGTTGTTATTGTTGGTTTTATTTATTTTTTCCTTTACCTCTTTACCTTTTTCACGAAGCTCCCCCAAACTCCCTCTCTGCTGACAACTGTCAATCTGTTCCCTGTATCTATGAGCCTGTTTTTATTTTGTTTGTTAGTTTATTTTGTTCATATTATTTGAAATTTTTAAAAAGTTAATTATAAAATTTCAAATAAAGAGAAAACTTCAAAAAACATGAAGATAGTTCATTAGTATTTTAGTATATATCTTAGTGTGTTATGGAATTAATATTTCAATTTTATGGAATTTAAAGAGAAATACAGTAGTAATATTTTAGTTAACATTTCACAATATCAAGAAAAATATTGCATTGTCTTTTACTATAAATGCAATGGCAATCAGCAAATGGTAAATCTAATAAATGTCATTGGTAAGAGCTTTAAAATATGTATAAATTGTAGTTTCATTCAGTAAATTGGAGGATGATCATACCTAACCACAATGATTAAAATACCTCGGCTTATAAATAATGTTTAAAATGAGTTTTTCTATAAGAAATGTCATGGAAATGAAATATGGCTTGCATAAAACAATAAGAAATAGGTTGAAAATTCTACTTTCACTATGTTTCCTCTGCAAATGTATTAAAAATTAATAACAAAGAAATTAAAATTGTTTTTTTTTCAACAAATATTAGCAACTAATGATTTATCTGAATCTGAATAAGCATGTCAAAATACCAGATAATAAAAAGGATTGGAATCTTGTTTGCAAATAATCAAAATTATGAAAATTACTATGGCATGATCTAAATATTTTTCTTCATTGACTAAGAAAATGTGAACTTTGTTTTGGGTATATATAACAATATATAATAATTGTTCATATGGTTTTATGAAGAAAGAATTTTTCATTTTGTAGGTATTAGATGTTTTAAGCAATAATTTGACTAAATGATGGTTATCACTTTTTCATCATAATATGCTTCTCAATATTTCTCATAAATATCTATTCCATTTTATTGGATTTTTTTTAGCATTTGATATTTTGCTTGTCTTTTCCAAGTGTAAAATATACAAATATATCATTTTATTTTTCCAATGGAATAGGGCTTTAAATTTTTTATTTTTTTAAAAGAACTTCTATTGTGTATAAGATCTAAACCAATATTTTGATCAATGTTAATACAGCCATGGTTTTTTTTAGTGTGTATTTTAAAATTTGTATTCTACATCACAACACTAAAAAAAGAAATCTGTCCTTCCACTGGACTAGTGTTAGTTTGATGATTATACTAATATTAACTGCTTCACTTGAGTAAGCAAAGAAGGAGTAAAATACCAGTCAGACCAGCTGTTAATTCAGAGTGTTGTACTATGCTTATTAAAAATACCCAAAAGATGTACCTTTGTGGTTCAGTCTTTTGAATTAGAATCAGAATATTAATCATGCCTCAGGCCTAAATTAAACATTGGAAGGCCCCTTAAGAATTTTCACCAAATTTTCTTGGATTTTTCTTTATTGGGTCTTCCTGGACTCTGTTTAGCTCTGTAATTGCTTTGCTCCTTTGTTGATAGGTTAAAGCACAATGTGATTTTCTCCATGTCATAAGATTTAAGAGGATGGCTCAATGGTCTCCTCCAGTTGCAATGAGCAGCTGAGACACTGATTTATAACAGAAATAATATTTACAATGTCAAATAAAGTGTGGAATAAGAATAATTCTGTATCTCAAAGTTCATAGTTATAAAAGAATCTGAATCATTATCTTTATATTATCAAGGGGTTATCTTAAGAGACCCTGCCAAATGTGGTTGACCGCTTATATGTGAGTATGCAAATGAAAGAAAACATATTTTCAAAAACCTATCCGGCATGTTCAACATATACTATAGTTTATTTTAGAAAATGGTCATTTTTACTAATGACCGTATGCCTGACTATTTACATGTGAACACAGTCTGAAGAGTAGAAAGGTGTGATCAGCAGTAGCATTTATGCACCTAGCTGTCTAAGTCAGTGTCTGGAGTACATTATTTATGCTGGACTGCAATTTGAATTCCACACAGTTGAGACAAAAAAAAGTTATGATCTCATATATATATATTTTAATGTTTGGCATATCTATATGATCTCATTCTCAAGGTAGAGGGATAAAATGGACAAATACATCAATTTGAGGGAGACTATATTGTTTTTAAATAAATAACGATAATAATAAAGTGCCAGTGCACTTCATATATTATAAAACTTCTCTTTTCATTTCTCAATTGAATTTATTATTAACTACACATGTTTAAATAAGAGCTCTGTTAATATGAATCTTCCACAATTATTTGTGGAAAAGAAAACATGTCTGTTACAATTGATATTTCAATTTATGAATATTTATTTGAAACAACATGTTCAGGTTTTTAAAGGTTTGCCTAACAATATTATGGCTGACTGATACAAATATGAACTTTATCTTCTATATTATATAATATAGAATAATAAATGTAGCTCTATGTAATAAACAAGGGGAAAAAAAACCCTTATCAACTTAGTAGAGGCCTGGTACACGAAATTCATGCATGGGGAGTGGGGGGGCGTCCCTCAGCCCAGCCTGCATCCTCTTGCAATCTGGGACCCCTCAGGGCATGTCAGGCGTAAAGCGGCAGTCTGACATCCCTCTCGCAATCCAGGACACTGTATGTACCAGTGTCCATACTTTTCATAAAGGCATCTTGCTGCTGTATGGGCAGCTACATTTTTTTGCCCTGATTATAAAAAGTAGTACATAACATGATCCTTCTGAGACAGTAATACCATTTCCCCCATCCAATGGGTAGAAAGACTGAAGCAGAGAGAAGTTAAGTAATTGGCTTTGTCACACAGTGTCAGAATCAGGGCCAACCACAAAATGTGCAAGCCAGAGCCCATGCATGTCATCGCTGCAACATCCTGTTTTTTCAGTGTTAGAGTAGCCTTGCCAGGTTTTAATTTTTAAATCTAAGAGACTGCTCCCAATATATAGGGAAGGGTTTCTAGGCCTGGCCAGCGATCAGGGCCATCTGTGGGGCAACCAGAGGGTGGGGCGATTGGGCCTCCCACCCCTCCTGCTGGCACCAGCCTTGGCTGGCAGCCTGGCCTGCCCACTGGCTGGCCATGCTCCCCGATTGCCTCTACCAGTCACCTCTCTCTTGGGGGGCAGATGTTCAATGCTCCTGCGTTGTCTGCCCCCTGGTGGTCAGTGAACATTATAGCAACCAGTCATTCTGCCAGTCATTCTGTCGTTCGGTCGATTTGCATATTAGGGTTTTATTATATAGGACTAGAGGCCCAGTGCATGAAATTCATGCACGGGTTGGGTCCCTAGGCCTGGCTGGCAATCAGAGCTGATCTGTGGGGTGACCAGCGGGGCGATCAGGGCCTACCCCCCCCACTGGCACCCACCTGGGCCAGCTTGGCACCACCCGCTTACTGGCCCCACCCCCTACCACTACCGCTGGTCTCCTCCCTCTGTGGGGCAACCAGCGGGGTGATCGGGGGACCCCTGCTGGCACCTGCCTTGTCTGGCCTGGGGCCTGAGGGCTGGGGGAAGCTCCCATGTTGAGTGTCTTCCCCCTGGTGATCAGTGCACGTCATAGCAACTGGTTGTTCTGCCGGTTGGTCTATTTGCATATTAGGCTTTTATTATATAGGATGGTATAGTTAAGACCCACACAGTTCAATCCCATGTGGTCATGGGTCAAGTGTTTATTAAAAATATGCTTGGTCAGCCCTGGCCGGGTGGTTCAGTTGGTTGAAGCATCATCCCACACACTAAAAGGTTGGGAGTTCAAAACCTGGTCAAGGCACATACCTAGCTTGTGAATTTAATACCCAGTTGGGGTGGGCACAGGAGGCAACCAATCAATATTTCTAACAGTGATGTTAGTTTACTAGTGGCGATTTCTTTTGAAAATTGATTTTTTTAGAGTTTATTTATGTTCACAGAAAAATTAAGCAAAAAGTATAGAGTTCCCATACTTCCCTAGACCTTGATCAGGACTGCATTGAATCTATAAACTAATTTGAGACAATATGGTCTTCCTATCCATGAACATGAACTATCTATTTCTTTAGTATTTCATTTCTTTCATCAGAGTTTTATAACTTTCTTCACATAGACCTTGTACATATTTTGTTAGATTTATACCTAAGCATTTAAATTTTGGGGGTGCTAATTTATATAGTATTGTGTTTTCAATTAAAAACTTCACTTACTCACTTCTAAAACATAGGAAAGTGATTGATTTTTGTATATATGTATTCTTCAATCTTACTATAATCACTTATTAGTTCCAGGAGATTTTGTCAACTCTTTCAATTTTCTATATATAAAAAATCATATTATCTGTGAAAAAATATGTTTTTATATTTTTTCTTTCCCAATATGTATATCTTTTAATTCCTTTCTTATTCTAGTGTATTAGATACCATTCACTACGATGTTTTAAAAAGAGAGTTTGAATTTCCAAATTCTCTTTATTGATGAAAGAAGACCTCTCCCTTGAATCTTGGGAAATCAGCATTTATCTGTATATAAATCTGTAACATTTTCATGTGGGAAAGATACTTCATAAGTGATTGCTGGGTATTCTTTATAAAACCACCTAACACTGCACTACCGTGAACATAATCAAATTAGATCCAAACACAACCCAGATAAAGAGAAACAAACCTGACCTGGAATGAGGTAACTTACACACTGAAAAGGTTGTAAGATCTTGAAACAATAATCAGCACGAGTCTGGGGTATTTGTAAGGGAGTTAATTTTAAGCATGTGAAAGATAAGAGAGATACGTATTAGATTAGAGTGGGAAAAGTCATTGATATAGGTACACTCTCTTGTGGTTTGGAATTTATTATGTTGAATAGACTTGAACACCTGGCATTGGCCTTAATAGTCTTTTATGTTGCTTAATTGAAACCTGGATTTAACAATGGTCTAAAATCAATGATGTTGCTATTCTGGCATATCCTTGGCATGCTGGAGGTTCAGAAAGAAGGGATATTGGTGTAATTCTATAATGTATGCACCCTTACAAAGAAAAGTGGCAGCTGTCCTCTGTAGGCAGGGATAACAGAGAAAGGGTCCACAACAGAATAGAGTTCTGTGGTGTCTGTGGAAATAATAGGGTCACTGAATGGAAGAGGACATATCATAGCTCTCAACTACTCATATAAACCACAGAGATAAAATAGTAAGAAGGGATCTATGAAACTGTCTAATTAATAGTGTCATTAGGGGCAAAATAAATAGTCCACTAAGTTATTGCTTGACAAATATAAAGAGAAAAATTGTGGGTCTTGCAAACAAAAACCTGACATGACTTGACATGTGAGAATTCACAGCCTCTTCTCCAGTTCCCTGTCCCAACTTTGTCTTGCATTAATTAACTGATGGAAAATTAATTATGAAGTAGTCCATCTATTTTTATTTATAGTAATAATTTCTACCAACTGGTTCTTGCTCTTCTCTCTAGAACCTCACAGAAGAAATCTAACCTCTATTCTAATGGATAATTCTCCTAATAATTGAAGACAATTGTATGTTTCTGTCCATCCTCAAATTTTAAGTTCCCTTACTATTCTGGTTGTCACATAGTTGCATTCCAGTTTGTTAATGGCAATGTCTTACATGCTTCAGCTGTGTGAGTTGAAGCCCACAGTTGGTCAGAGTTATTACCACCATGCTCCTGGGTATAGCGCTTCTAATAATGTTGCCTAAAATAAAAATAGCTCCATTTCCAACTTTTCTGCAAGGTTGAATTTAATATAATCTTAAAAGTTGTGGAAAGATGGAATAAAGAGTTGTTTAACAACGCATGTTTATGACAAATTATTTACAGAATACCCCCCTCAAGCCATATTATTCCTCCACAACTTAAAGCACATCAGAAATTCCTTCTTGAAGTAGGCTTCAGGCATTTTGTCCTGGATTTGATAGCTTCAGTGTAACATTGCCTAATATTCATGATTCATTTCAAGTTGTGGTACAGCCAGAGGAAACATGGTGAGAATTTAGACCGGAGTATACTTCGTACTATAAGTAATATATTTTACCACCAAAGATGCTGTATTTCATATGACATGCTCAGTTTTCATGATACTCAAAATTCTGCATTTTCAAAGAACTGATATGTGTTAGCCCAAATGAAAGCAATATTGATTTGAAAATAGACCTAAATGCTCATGAGAGGTGCCATAATTCCAGTCATTGTCATTCCCCCACCACCTTGACAGTAATGAACCCATGAATGGTAGGATTTGATTATACCTCCTAGGAGCTACCAATCTAGTATATTCCCAGGTTGATGATTATTTTTTCCCTTTTTATGCTGCTGTTAAACTTTTTTTAAAAAAATCCACCAATCTAGTATATTCCCAGGTTGATGATTATTTTTTTTCCCTTTTATGCTGCCATTAAACTTTTTTTTTAAAAAAAACTTTTTTGTTCAAAGTATTACATATAGTATTACATATGTCTCCTTTTCCCCTCATTGACCTCTCCCCGGCCACCCCAACCCCCAGCACATGCTCTCACCCCGCTAGTGTCTGCATCCATTGGTTATGATAATATGCATGCATACAAGTCCTTTGGTTGATCTCTTACCCCATGCCCCTTCCCTGTCTTCCCTCTGAAGTTTGATGGTCTGTTCCATGCTTCTGTCTCTGGATCTATTTTTGTTCTTCAGTTTAGGGTGTTCACTATATTCCACAAATGAGTGAGATCATGTGAGATTTATCTTTCTCCGACTGGCTTATTTCACTTAGCATAATGCTCTCCAGTTCCATTCATGCTGTTGTGAATGGTAAGAGTTCCTTCTTTTTTACAGCAGCATGGTATTCCATTGTGTAGATGT
>NW_005354385.1:9012319-9015179 GCF_000412655.1 Myotis brandtii | reverse complement strand
AGTTTTTATTAAGAAAGGGTGTTGGATTTTGTCAAATGATTTTTCTGCATCAATTAATATTATGTGATTTTTATCTCTCATTTTGTTTATGTGATGTATCACCTTTATTGATTTGTGGATATTGTAACTCCTTGCATCCACAGAATAAATCCTACTTGGTCATGGTGTATAATCTTTCTAATGTACTGCTTGATCTGATTTTCTAGGATTTTGTTGAGGATTTTAGCATCTATGTTCATCAGAGATACGGCCTATAATTCTCTTTTTTGTAATATCTTTATCTGATTTTGGGATTAGGGTAATGCTTGTTTCATAGAAAGAGTTTGGAGGTGTTCCTTCCTCTTGAATTTTTTGGAATAGTTGAGGAGGACAGGTTTTAGTTCTTTTGTGAATGTTTGGTAAAACTCCGCCATGAAGCTGTCTGGCCCAGGGCTTCTGTTTCCTGGAAGTTTTCTGATTACTGTTTCAATTTCCTCCATAGTTACCAGCCTATTCAGATTTTTAAATTCTTCTTGATTGAGTTTTGGGAGGTCCTAATTTTCTAGGAATATGTCCATTTCTTCTAGGTTGACCAGTTTGTTGGAATAGAGTTGTTCATGGTATTTTTTAACAATCATTTGTTTTTCAGTGGGGTTTATTGTTATTTTGCCTCTTTCATTTCTGATTTTGTTTACTTGGGTCCTCTCTCTTTGCTTCTTGGTGAGCCTGGCTAGAGGTTCATCACTCTTGTTTATCCTTTCAAAGAACCAGCTCTTGGTTTTATTGATCTTTTTTATTTGTTGTTGTTGTTGTTTTTCGTCTCTATGTCATTTATTTCCGCTCTGATCTTTATTATTTTCTTCCTTCCACTCACTCTGGGCTTTCCTTGTTGCTCTCTTTCTAATTCTTTAAGTTGCAGAGTTAAATGATTTATTACCATTTTTTCTTGTTTTCTGAAGTAGGCCTGTAATGCTATGAACTTCCCTCTCATGAATGCTCTCACTGTGTCCCATAGGTTTTGGATTGTTGTGTTTTCATTGTCATTTTTTTTCAGGATTTTTTTTATTTCTTCTTTGATCTCTTTGGTAAGCCAATCATTGTTTAATAACATGATATTTAGCCTCCAAGTCTTTGAATTTTTTCATTGTTTTTATTGTAGTTTATTTCTAATATTATGCCATTGTGGTCTGAGAAGATGCTTGATATGATTTTAATATTCTTGAATTTGACAAGACTTTGCCTGTGTCCCAATAAGTGATCTATCTTTGAAAATGTCCATGTACACTTGAGAAGAATGTATATTCTGTAGCTCTTGGGTGAAATGTTCTGAATATGTTGATTAAGTCCATCTGATCTAGTGAGTCATTTAGGATTGCTATTTCTTTGCTGATTTTTTGTCGAGAGTATTTGTGCAGTAATGTTAATGGCATATTAAAATCCCCTATTTTGATTGTATTGCTGTAGAACTCTCCCTTGATATCTTCCAGAAGAATTTTTTATGTATTTGGGTGCTCCTGCATTGGGTGCATATATGTTTACCAGAGTTATTTCCTCTTGTTGAATTGCTCCCTTTGGTATTATGAAGTGGCCTTCCTAATCTCTTGTTATGGCCTTTACTTTGAGGTCTAAATTGTCAGATATAAGTATTGCTATCCCAGTGTTTTTTTTTTATTTCTATTTGCCTGAAAAATATTTTTCCATCTCTTCACTTTCAGTCTGTGTGAGTCCATTGTTCTGAGGTGGGTCTCTTGTAGACAGTACACTTGTGGTTAAAGTGTAATAGTGTATATCATGTTTCCTTATCCATTCAGCCACTCTGTCTTTTGATTGGAGCATTTAGTCCATTTTTATTCACTTTAAATAAAGATATCAACATTTTTGCAGCTAATACCACATCCTAAAAGTTGTAAAACCAAAGGAAAGTAACTCATGTGTTTCTAATTAATATTTCAGAAGAGAATTTTAATGAAATAATTTATAATACCCCAAGAATTTTCAAGCCTAAACTATTCTTAACATTAAGAGTTGACATTCTTTTTTAAAAAATATATATATTTTTATTTTTATTTTTTTACTTTTTAATTTCTTTATTGGTTAAGGTATGAATATGTTAAGTCCATCTGATCTAGTGAGTCGTTTAGGATTGCTGTTTATTTGCTGATTTTTTGTCTAGAGGATTTGTGCAGTGATGTCAATGTCATATTAAAATTCCTTATTATGACTGTATTGCTATCGAACTCTCCCTTGATATCTTCCAGAAGATTTTTTTATGTATTTGGCTGCTCTTGCCTTGGGTGCATATATGTTTACCAGAGTTATATCCTCTTGTTGAATTGCTCCCTTTGGTATTATGAAGTGGCCTTTCTTATCTCTTGTTGTGGCCTTCACTTTGAGGTCTAATTTGTCAGATATAAATATTGTTATCCCAGTGTTTTTTTTCATTTCTATTTGCCTGAAAAATGTTTTTCCATCCCTTCGCTTTCAGTCTGTGTGAGTCCATTGTTCTGAGGTGGGTCTTTTGTAGACAGCGTTTATATATATGCCATGTTTCCTTATCCATTCAGCCACTCTGTCTTTTGATTGGAGCATTTAGTCCATTTTTATTCACTTACTCTTTAAATAAATATATCAACATTTTTGTAGCTAATACCACATACTAAAAGTTGTGAAACCAAAGGAAAGTAACTCATTAATTATTTCTAATTAATATTTCAGAAGAGAATTTTAATGAAATAATTTATTATATCCCCAGAATTTTCAAGCCTAAACTATTCCTAACATTAAGAGTTTACATTCTTTTTTTAAAATATATATTTTATTGATTTTTTACAGAGAGGAAGGGAGAGGGATAGAGAGTCAGAAACATCAATGAGAGAGAAGC
>NW_005354385.1:8967801-9012307 GCF_000412655.1 Myotis brandtii | reverse complement strand
CTCTATCCAGTGAGCCAAACCAGCTAGGGCAAGAGTTTACATTCTTTAAAAAACAAACAAATGCCAAGCCATTTTAAAGATAAACATACTTATCAAAGGAGAGACAAGATATTTACACCTTTTAGAGATATTGTGCAAGCATCAAGTTCAGTGTATATTAGAACTTGATAACTTTACACACAATTCAGTGAACCAAATGTAGCTAGGGTTCTTTAGTAACTGCTGTCCTTGGACTAGACCATTAGAAGTCTATGAAATCCCTGAAATTGTATAGTTTTTGGAACAAAGTTACATGAAAAAATTTTTGCAGATTTGTCAGATTTTCAAAGTGGTCCCCAAAATAGACTTCTTAAAAGATTAAATAGCTTTGATAGATAAATATGATGTGTGATATATTCACAAACTGATAGATAGTCCTTGCTTTTACAATTTGGGGTTTGAAGGAGATATTGGAGCTTTCAAGTGGGATATTCATGAGTGGCAGGAGAGAAACTCTAGATGTCAGGTACATTTCAGATTGAGCTCTGTTTGATCTGGCTAGAACACTGTAGGAATTAGTTCCTTCAAAATGTGTCTGGAAAGGCTAACACAGTAGGTGTGTTTATAGCTCTTCAAAAGAACCAGATCAGGAGACCTGGAGATTAGTGGTCTTTGTTGTACAAGGCCAGGTATAAGCTCAGGTAGCCTCCTAGGCAGTTCTCTACATTGCCATGGCAATGGATTTCAGCCTGACCTAGAGAGGCAACTTCTGTTGATGGGAGATAGATCCTTCATATCCATGGGGCACAGTTCTTTAAGAAATGAAATTGCATGTTTTATTGTAGAATAGTGCTTTATTTTTTATGTGGTTATATTGCATTTATAAAGAAAACAAGATTAAAGCAAAACAAAAGTGTTAGACCAATTAGTGAGAGTAAATATCACTGGAGAGAAAATTTGCAAATGATCTAGTCATTTAGAATTATCAAGGATCATATTATTTGTGTCTGATTTTAATTTACACAGTTGTTAAGATGAGTCCTCTCTCATGAAAATATTTAAGATTATATTTGGGGGGGAGATAAATTGTGTGGGATATTATCTAAAAATATTTTTATCAGTGCCCTGAAAAATAATTTGCAACAATATGAACTTACTACTTTGTGGTTAAAGTGTAATAGTGTCAGCAGTTGGACTTTAGGAGGAGTTTGGGGGGTTTTTGCTAAAAAATACTTTTTATATTATATATCCTTGCTTTCAAACTATTGTTTTATATCCATGTCTCTCATACTTTATTGTGAACAGTAATTCCAGAAGAACCATGTCAAAATCCCTATTAGGATTTAGTAGTTCTGGAGGGGTCCTGAGATTCTGCATTTTTAATAAGCTCGCAGGAGAGGCCAATGTTGCTGGTCTCTGGATCACACATTGAATAGCGAAGATCTGTATAATATGCCTGTTATGATTCTTTAAATGTACTATGCAATTAAAACATTTACAATTTCATATAAAAGGTACATTGTATATAAAGAGTACAATCATTAAACAGAATCAAAATAAAATAAATTCATGAAACAACTCTATACTGAAATAAATCGCAGTTTCCATCTGAAGTAGCATTAAAAGTAAAAATGTTTGCCTCGCTGGTGTTGCTCAGTGGTTGAGCATCAGCCAGGAGGTCATGGCTTGATTCCCAGTCAAGGCACATGCCCAGGTTGAGGGCTCAATCCCTGGTGTGGAGCATGCAGGAGGCAGCCTATCAATGATTCTCTCTCACCATTGATGTTTCTATCCCTCTCTCCCTCTCTTTTCCTAACTGAAATCAATAAAAAATATTTTTAAGAAAGTAAAAATGTTACAGGTTAGAAATTTTACTAAAAGAAAGAATGTTTTAGGTTAGAGATTTTTAAACATTTATTTTATCAGATGATTGCAGAGCTGTGTAAAGTGTCTATGCTCATAGCATAATTGTCATGAATGCTCCAGTTCCTCTTTAGTGGGTGTTTTAGATAGTTTATGAGATTAGAAAGCCAGAAAATCTTACTGGCAAATTCTTTATCATTAATTTGAATGGTAAGATAGCTTCTGGCAATAGCGACTTTGGAGAGTGATTTAAAATTGTGTGTGTGCGCACACACACACACACACACACACACACACACACACACCCTGCATTTAAAATTCAATATTCTTATGTAAAACTGAGTAGGATGAACCTCGTTCAAATCTGCAATCAGCACCTATTTGACCTGCTGAGAACTGGTTGGGTTTGGACCACCATGAGGCATATTTCCTAATGGACAGTAAATTTCCTTTAAAAATGAAGGTGTGTGTGCTTTTTGACTTTGGCAGAAAGGACAAAACAGGTGCATAATGAACTATAAATTTTAGTGTATTTACGAGTATTTATAGCTCACCATAAGGCTTTACTCTCTGCGTTTTTCAGATTTCCTCTGAACTTGGCTCTGCCAGCAGGTTCAGTATGTTTGACCTTCTGACTAGAAGAGCTACATCAGGGCCACATTAGCCGGCAAATGTTTTATTTTTGTGGAGAGACTTATAGCATGAGAGAAGGTTAGAATGCTTCCTAATAAAACATACTGTTGGCAACACTTTCGGCAGAAGTTTGCATTTATTTTTAATTCCAGTTTCATATTTTCTTTTAAGATATAATTAGTGGTTAATGTTATAGTAACAATACTGTGTGTTTTTTTAATGTAACTGTCATAATCTTTCCAATGTGCATTATCATTTGTCTATAATGGGAGCTTTTGAAGGTGAAAATCCTTTTGAATGTGAAGGGACAGTTAACTATGCTAGCCTTCTGCCTATTCTAGGGATTATTAACAAATTACATAGATTTGAATCTCTAGACCTGGTTAATTTGGACCAGTGGGGGGATGATTGCCCAAGTTAACTGTGTTGAGCTTGCTATAAAAAAGAGAAAATGGTATTGATTGACAATGACGTCTTTGCCACTTCAATTGTGGCTTGGTACTTCACGTGAGATGTTGCTCTGCTATTCTGGCTTATTTTCCTTCATGCCTGCACAGCATGGCTGCAGTGGGATAAGGAAGGGAAACTGTGTGTGTGGCCTCCTCAGCAGGAGCAAGTCCTGCGGGCCCACCGGTGGGCGGAGGCCTGCTGAGAAAGGTGTCAGAGAAAGGTCCACTCTGGGGACCAAGGCTGTCACTCAAAGAGCCCCTACGAGGTGGCAGTGCTGGGGCAGGAGGGGGGGGTGGTGGCAGTGCACATTAGAACAAAATACTCTTGTTTTCATTCAATAGAATAAAAAAGTGTTTACAAATTCAGTATTTAAGTCCTTGTTTTTTTTTCTCTTTTTTGCCACTTTTCCTTAATCACCTCATTAATTTCCAGTTTGGAAATATTAAAATATTCAGCAGTCTGGAACTTTATGGCTCATTTATTCCACTTTACTTTATTTACTTTTTCAAAGGAAAATGGATAAAATCAATTAACAGATTTAAGCCCATTTACTATCATTTGAAAAGCTGCTAAACAATACATTTTCCTTTCTTCACAAAAGTGCTAGAAAGTAATCTCTTTCTCAAATATTTTCAAGAAAATGGTATATTGTTATTCTTTGGAGGTTTAAGTTGAGTCTTGCCCAGACCCGGAATATGGGCTAAACAGGCTGCACAGGAATTCTAGCATACGCTATCAAAAATACCATATCACCGACTTGTCTATTTATATGAAAAGCTTAAATAATTAATACATCAAATATTCTGATTCTCTTCCACCTGGGTGTAATGGTAACTCTGTTTCTAAAAATAATATATTCCAATGACATGTTGGGTTTTAAACTAAATAATGTAGAGAAATAGCAAAATCACTCTTTAATACCAATTTGGAAACAACTATGATTGATAATAGCATGTACACACATGCACACACACACACACACACACACATCTCTAAGATATTATCAAGTATGTTAGAATGAGTAAAGTTATGTCTCATGGGAAGAATGGAGAGAATATAAATTAAAGCTGGAGAGGGCAAAAGAATATGTTAATTATGCCCTGGAAAGGGGGAATAAAAGAAACTGCTAAATGAAGACTTCAGATCTGCCTGAGGCTGGATACACTTCTGACTATAGTAATCTGCCAATTGAAGCACAAGTTGTTCTCCTCCTTACCAAGAAAAAAAAAAGGAGTAACAGCATCTGAAAAATAGGCCTTCAGGAGCACAACTTCATCAGTTTCTAATCTTGAGAACGCACACAGGAGTATCAGGAACACTGCTCGGCATATGATAAGAAAGATGTTTAGACCAATGCTTGGGACAGTCAGAGCTCCATGAACATTAGATGTAATTGAGATACACGTGCACACATGCACAAACACACACATGCCATGAATGTTAGAAAGAATTGCACGCTCTCTCTCTCTCTCTCTCTCTCTATATATATATATATATGAACATATATATACACATACATATTATATCAACCGTGTATATAGAGAATAAAAAGAAGCAGGAAGAAATGTGCACAGCTTTCACAGGGTTAGAAATATTTATCTTTTTTATGTTAGTTTTTAATTAAGTAGTTAGGTGCTTGTCATGGAAAAGTAAATGGGTGTTTTTTATGCATAACTATATTATAGCTCTACTCCTTATAGTATATGACCTTAACATGGGTAATTTGTTTAGATGCATATCTATATCTTTATATCTTCACTGAGCAATCTAATAGCATAAACATAGCTGATATAACAAACATCCAATGAAAGATATTTTAAAGTTTCTCTTAAAAGTCTGTGTTAATAACCTGATAATGCTTTGTTGTGGCTTTCTGAAAATGTGTGAAGTGTTCTGACAGTGTGTCAACAGAGTGTCAAACATGGTGAGAGAGAAGCTAAGAATTGGAATCAGAGTGTCACCAAGTGTTAAAGCTAGAAGGGACCTTAGACCCCCTTCATGTTGGAAGTGATGGGGCTGAAGCCCAGGAGGATTAAGTGATTTGTTCAAGGTCACATACAGAGCGAGTAAGGACCCAGAAGTAGAACCTGGGTCCCCTGGCTCCCAGTTCTATTCTCTTTTAGGTTTGCAATTTTGCTTCTAACTATATTAATTGTTTTGTTTTGTACAGAACCAAACACAGATTGTAGAAATGAGGGAGTCGGTATTTCTCTGGAATCTGAGTTATTTTAAAGGTCACTCCTTCTCTCATTAGTCAGTGCTATCTACCCAATCATTTATTTAAGCCTTCATTCTACATGTAACTCCTGGAGTTATTAATTCTCCTGACAATGGGAAGTAAGAGTTTTACTTTTGAATAAATACAGTCATCTTTCACTTTAAATCTACTTTTCATTTCTTTTTTTTATTTCTTGCATTCTTGCTTTTGTAATAAACATGTCCTTTCTCTTTGCCCCAGTAGATCCTGACCACCAAGTGAATGGAAATTATTATTGTAGACATACAAACACACACACACACACACACACACACACACACACACACGTACACGTACACATACACGTACACAAACAGACATGTCACATATGGAGCATTTGATAGCTTACAGATCACTTTCATACATAAATTCTTACCACAATTGCATATTACTAAGTTGGCTGTTTTCATAAGCCCATTTTATAAATGAGAAAACAGTTAAAGGGCCATGATTTGCCAAAGTAAAGGCTCAAAACTAGGTCTTTATTTTAGAAATATGTTTTCTTTCAATGTATGTAAAAATGATAGACTGTAGACTTTTAATGGATAATTAAGCTAAATGAGACTATTCAGAATAACTCTGTTCTTTTAGAATTCATATAAAGGATTATGTCATCTTTTCTACATACTTCTCAGGAAAGAGTTAACATCCTGCCAACCCTGTGCTTGGCTGAAAGGCACATGACCTTTCTGATGGAGTAGAGAAGGACAGTGACTATAGCACCTATGCATTTTAACTGTTTGACACGCTGGAAAGAAGCTTTAGGCTCAGTCCACACCTGTAAGCATCTGGTGCCTAACAGATGAGCAATGTGAAAAGCTGGGCTGAGCTGTTTCTTTTTAAATGGGAAGGAATACCAGCTACAACACGTTTGGTCTTTCTTACCTTGAGATTGAGATTCAACCCAGAAGTTAATCTTTTGTCTGGATTTTTCAGTGTCTTTCCAGAAGTCAATCTTTTCGATCATTGTGTGATAAGATTGAATCACACCATCTAAGTACTCCTGTTAAATCAGAACAAATGGAAATTATGCTAATAGTTAGGAGTGAAGCAGTCATGTGCCTCGTCACTCAAACTGGATGCGTGTCAGTCTCTGTCTACCCCAGTCCTGATAAGCCAGACATTTCAGCTGCTGCAGTGACAGTTTCAAACCTAGAATGCTTGCTTATGGGGCAGTCCCTAGTTATACCAGATAGCCTTGTATTTGGACATTTCATTTGTGGAAACATCACAAGATAAATATCAAGTATCTTGAGCAACTTAGCTGTAAAATGCTTCTATTTCAAAAAATTAAAACTGCTGACTGGTTACAGAGTTTCTGTTTGAAATGATGAAAAAGTTTTAGAAATAGGGTGATGATTATGCAACATTGTGAATATAATTAATGACATTGAATTGTATATTTAAAATTATGAAAGTGGAAATTTTTGTTATAGATATACAATTTTTAAATTAATAATGTAATATAGCAAAATCATCAATTTGTACATTTTTATTAGTAATTGTATGATATATGAATTTATATCTCAATAAAGCCAGATTTTTAATAAAACAGCACGTAGAATCTCAAATATATATATATTATTAAAGAATCTAAACTTAGACAAATTTTCCATGCTCCAAAATTTAATATTTTTAATTCTAACTTTGATTAAAAAGGTAAAATAACTTTTCCATTTAAGTTTGAATATTTAAAATTTTGTTTTAAAGATATATATTTTTAGAGGATATATTTAATTTATAATCTCTAAGATTTTGCTACATTCCCTTCCCTCCTTTAGCCACTTAAAGAGTTAACTATTTATACCAGAGTCTTGTACAATGGAAATGACCATTGTAGGAGTTTGTGAAGATTCCTGGGCCAGAAGTCACGAGACCTGTGTCCTACTTCTGTCTTGTCCAATAGCTTGCAACATGCCTTTAGTCAAATTACTTACATCTCTGAGTCTTAGTATATCTGGTCTTTTATAAGAAGAAGGTGATAGGCCAGATAATCAACAAGGCCCCTTGATCATCTTAAAGGTCTATGATTTATAAGTCTCCTATATGATAATGTTAATAAATTAAGATTTTATTTTTTGTGTGTGTTTGTTAAAGCAGACACATATGTGAAAAATCCAAACATGAAAGCAAAACAATTCGACAATTATCATGCATATATACCTGCATGAAAACACAATCATGATTTCTGGGGCTTTATTAACATGCCATTAAATAATTACAACTGTTTAATTAAAAAAAATACATCTCAAACATCTTTTAGATAAAATTGTGTTCAATGTATTTACTCAGTGGTAAATTTATTTAGTTAAGCATGTTAGTTCAAATGGTACCCAAATTTGGTTGAGATATGGATATTGAAACTGAAAGATTATAAGACAAAACCTTGAAGCTGTAGCTATATTTTATTCTTCAGAATATTCAAACTAATTTTTGGTTACCTTTTTGAACATGATAATGTGTTTAGAAATACCGAGTTTCATCAGCAATTTTTTATATATATATATACTATATACTCTATACCCCCAAGCAATATTTAAACTCCCACTACATTTTTAAAATCATACATAACATATACCTTAATATAATTTAAAATATGTACAGGTTTTAATTTTTTAGGTCAATGCATGTAGCACACTTATCTGATATAAAAAAGTAAAAAGTAATTTTTGAATAATTTTAAAATAATCAGCATAGGGTTAACATGAAGTTTGTCATAAATATTTCTGGAGTATAAAACTTAATAAGTCCAAATAAGAATATTCAAAATGTCAATGCCATTTTATGTGTACATAGTTTTATTGTCAAGTAGACTAAGCTATGGCACTCAAATGTTTAATCGATCACTAATCTTCATGGAGCTATAAAGCTATGTTGTCGATGTGGTTAACATGTATACTATACTCAGTTGACTTTAAATAAATAAAATTGCCATCTGTAATGTGAGTGATCCTTATCCTATAAGCTAGAAGGCTTGAAGGCAAAAACTGAGATTTTTCAAAGAAGAAATTCTGCCTTGAGTTTGCAGCATTAACTGCTGCCTAAGTTACCTGCCTGCTGGCCTGTCCATTCCATCCTCCTCCTGAGAACTCTGATATACCACCCATCTTACCATTTAAACCTAATTTAGGCCTATGGTGAAATTTTAATCATATCACACTAGTTTAGAATTAAAGCAATTTGGTAGGCTTTAGAAGTAATGACAGTAGAAAATTAAAACTGAAAATATGTGCTCTTAAAAGAAAAGAAAAGAAATGAACCCAGAAAAATTGAATGAAAAGCTAAATAACAGTTCAGAACAATAAAAGATGTTCATGGCTATAAACTAACTGGAGGCCCAGTGCATGAAATTCATGCACTGTGGGGTGGGGGAAAGCAATTTGGTAGGCTTTAGAAGTAATGACAGTAGAAAATTAAAACTGAAAATATGTGCTCTTAAAAGAAAAGAAAAGAAATGAACCCAGAAAAATTGAATGAAAAGCTAAATAACAGTTCAGAACAATAAAAGATGTTCATGGCTATAAACTAACTAGAGGCCCAGTGCACGAAATTCATGCACTGTGGGGTGGGGTATCCACCAGCCCGGCCTGCACCCTCTCACAGTCCAGGAACCCCTCGGAGAATGTCCCCCGGGGATCAGACCTAAGCCAGCAGTCAGACACCCCTCTCACAGTCTGGGGCTCTCACAGTCCAGGACCCCTCGCTCCTGACTGCTTGCCTGCAGTGGAGGCTGGAGAGGGTCCCGCCACTGCCGTTGTACTCGCCAGCCATGAGCCTGGCTTCTGGCTGAGTGGCATCCCCCTGTGGGAGTGCACTGACCACCAGGGGGAAGCTCCTGCATTGAGCATCTGCCCCCCGGTGGTCAGTGTGCATCATAGCGAGCGGTTGTTCTATCATTCAGTCAATTTGCATATAGGGTAATAAAAAGTCTAATTATATCCAAAAACATTTAAGAAAGCAGGGTAGTACTCAGTGATTTTTTAAAAATTGTTTTATCTTAATAGAGACTTGAAAAAATATATATTATTAGTGGTATATCATAATAGAAGAGGGATATCTTTATAGTTATTTGAGACACTTCACAATTAATTTACAACTTCTCAGCAAGTGACGTTGGAAACACTATTGTTTTTCTTTAGATTGTCACTTTTGCCCAAGAAGCAGGGCACTGTCCATTAGAAGTGGTCCCTTTGAGGTTTTCTCTCACATTGATGGAGGTGAAACTTTGTGATGAGGCTGCATCTCAAAATATCAGCCAAAGACTTCCTCTTTTTTTCTTTGTTCAAAACAGAATTCTTAACTTTAAAAAATTATTTTTTTTTCAGTTACTGTTGACATTCAATATTATCTTAGTTTCAGGTGTACTGCATAGTGGTTAGACATTTATGGTTTAGGAAGTTATCTTCTCAATAAGTCTTGAACCCATCATACATAGATATTATAATATTATTGATCTATATTCCCTATGCTGTCCTTACATCCCTGTGACTATTCTGTAACTGCCAATTTGTACATCCTAATCCCTTCATCTTTTTCACCCGACCCCTTCTGTCTGACAACCATCAGTTTGCTCTCAGACCATAAAACCATTTGTTCCTTCTTGAGGTCCAGAGTGAAGACAGGGGCTGATTGCCCTCAGTTTTCACTTTTTTCATCTTACTCCATCTTAAATGACATCTGCCTATTCAAAGCAGAATGCAAAATTCTATTTACACTGGATACAACTTTGTAAAAACATTGCTACCTTAACAGAACTTGAAGAGATGCAAAGAAACACATTTCATGTATTTGGTAATAATTTGATAGACAAATAAAATGATTCAAGTTGGGTGGGTTTGATCAAAGTTGGCTTTCCGGATAAAGACAAAATCTACCAAGAATCAGGTAACTCTATTGCATTTTTCAAGGAGTTAGAATCATGAACTGGCCTGTCTTTGTTGGGAAGAGCTTCGAGGTGGCATGGGAAAGACAAGACACAATTGATGGCAGGGTGTAAAGGTTACAGATATAGGCTGCTGACTTAGAGCCTGACTGCGATCATTTTAGTTTCAGTATTTTTAGAACGTAACATCTTACCCATTCTTCTCCAGTTTTCTGGTTTAAGCCAACTTTTACTTTATTCCTTCTCAGTTGCTACTCCCACGCCAAATCCTATCTGTTCATTATTTTCTCTAGTCATGTTACTGTAATTTTTTCTGTATTGTTTTTTTCCATTCAAACAACCATAACTAATTTTCACACTATTGCAATAGCCTTTTAACTAGACACCCTGACTTGTAATCTCCCACTCCTTCAGCCTTTTGTGCATTACCAGTGATCAGCTTAATCTTCCTATAGAAAAACCATCAGGCGTCTTCTTGACTTAAAAACAAATAAGCAATTAATATGTCTATGAATTATAGGCAAGGTAGTTGATATCTTTTCATCTGTCACACAGGTTCTTCTAACAAGGACCTTACCTGGCTCCTCCTTTTATCTTTCTATTTTCCATTGTAGCCAAATTAATCTCCTCTCTTCCAATCACAACTCCATGTATGTCTCACCTATACCTTTGTGTCCAATGTAAATTCTATCTAAATATTTTGCCTCTGTCAGGAATAGAGCCAGAGACTTCCTTATTCAAGAGACCATGATAGAACTCCAACACCTGTGGAGGTCTTTTCTGAGATGTAGCATAATGTAGTAAAAAGAATCATATAAATATATTTTGGATACCAGTTCTGCCACATACCAGGTATTAGAGTGTGGATAAATGACTTCACCATTCTGCCTCTGTTTCTCATCCATGAAATGGGAATTAAAATGGTTATCTTTCTTAAGTTTAAGAAGGTAGTAATGTTGTCTCTTATCTTAGTTGATTTTGCCCCCACCACCTGGACTAATGTCTGGCAAAGAGTAAGAAATGTATACTATTTGTTGAAGAAATGAATGGTTAGCACCTAGTAAGAGTGTCAAAAATGGTGGACATCATCATCATCATCATTCATCATACATCTTTTTAATGTTGCCTGAAATTATTTATTTTTAGATTAAGCGGGGATTATATAATTTCTCTTTTATAGGTCCTTAGGAACTACTTGATATTTCCTCTGTCCAAAAATGTACCATAGTTAATACTATATAGGAATGCATGAAGTTGGTTATTTGAGAAAATGAGAGTCGAAGAATATGTAGTGGCATTTTCCCTTCCTGAAGACAACATATTAATATCTTATTGTGAGTAGTCCAACCAGAGATTATCATCTGCCTCTAGGCTCTTCATGCCACATATATTTGCTTTTTTTGTTAGCAGTCCTTTTTAATTATTTTCTTTTTCTCTTCAAAGCCCATAAAATAATATGTCACATTTTAACAGTGCCTCAGAGAAAATAATTTCTGACGAATACATAAAAGTTAGGAAAAAGTCAAATTTACAGGCATGTATATGAGAAGAGATGAGGTTATTAGTGAAATTTCAGTGATGCTATGAAAACATCGATTCCAAACAACCAACCCTCCTCCCAACTCAATCCACCTTCATAGGATCATTTTTCAGCCATCCAATTGATCAAATAGTCTTACCTCCCACAAAAATGTGTCTTTGGGAGGAATGAGATTTCATCCTTCTTAGTCAGTCATACCACAGCTGGAAAGAATTCATTTTATTCAATCTTGCCCATGCAAGATTCGATAATAAAGAAATCAAAGAGATTATGGCCAGCACTGTTTCACGGAGTTTGACAATTTCAATATCAAGATTTGCAACCCTCCAGAAACTTACCAAACATTTATATTCTCTTAAAACTAGGCTGTTTATCAACACAGAACTACAAAATTGCTGTCATTATCTGCTGTGTGTAGACTGAACTACTAAAGTTCAGTGAAGTGAACCAACATGTTCAAAGTCCTGCTTCATAATTTGAGGGCCTTTATTTACTTATGAAAAATCAGACACTTGGACAAGTATTAGCTTTAAATAACTTTTTTGTATGTTTTCTTAGCACTATCTGTAAAATCGTTGGTGTTGCTATGAATTAAAGACCTTCAAAGGCCTCTACTAATTGTCTTGCCCTCCAAATGCAGATGTGTAGAGGGTAAAGGAAAGAGGAAAAAGATAAAGAATTTGATTGGTAATCATAGTACCACTGTCCTACCTATGTATTTGTTTGATAATTTTTAGCTGGATAAATTTTGAATAGTTCAGGGAAAAAAGAGTTATGTTATATTAGCAGGAATTTTACATGTAAATCTCTGATAAGATAGTCTTGAATATTTTATGCTATCTTTATTATTCCTTTTTATAGAAAAGGAAAATTAAGAGAATATTTTGTTTCTCAAATCACAAAATCATGGTAATGAAAGCACCTATACTTTCTCTGTGCCCTCTCTACTATTTTTGAAATGTTACATAAATATAGTTTTAGAATATTGTGACTGAAATTTCTGGAGGGGATTTTTGTGAAACTAACAGCACAATGTAGTTGACACTCGTTCTGTGTTACCCTAGGGCTACAGCTTTGATCATAGTCTGAGCCAGTTCATTCCTGTCAGCACAATAAATTTTATACTCATGTCAGAGGTAAATTTTACAATCCCTTTGCCTTTTTAAGTATAAATGAAATGAAAATGAATTCAGTTACAATATAATGTTTCAACCAAGATCTAAAGAAAGTAATAGTATCAAACAGATATGATATATGAACCCAAATTAGTCCCTTTTCAATTCTGATTGCCTGATTAAATTTATTATAATATTAATATTAATGTAAACACATGCCCATTTATACAGTTACAATAATTTTAAACATTAAATTCATTAGGATACATCAAAAATAGGAACCAATGAGCTAGACATTTATCAATTGTTCTGTAATCATAAGGAAGCAGAGCCTATTTTGTTACTAAATCATATAAGCAGTACAGTTCCTTATATAACATCTTTCAGCTTTAAAAGATTTTTTAGTCCTTATTCCCCTTTGCACAGATATTAGACATCAGTGACAGTCGCTTTGAATTTTTTAAAAAAGTACATTCTGATCGTTGGTTCCCAAGAAGGTTACATATAAATTAGTCATAAAGCCAATGGAACAGACAGGAAATGATTAAGCTGTATGATTATTTCTAAATTTATTGTGTTTTAACACTACTAGTATTTAATTTTAAAAAAGGAGCCACTTTTATTTTACATGATTATTTAAGACCTCAAGCTGAATGTTCCTCTAACTCTGCAATGCTACAGTTCTAAAGCAACGTTGAAGACAACAAAGTCTTATTTGATAGTCGAGCCTTTCAGTGCACAGCTCTTCTTCCTGTCTTTGATGTAGGAATGGTTTATTTAATCAATTATTAATCAAAGTTATGGCATTCTTCTTATATATTTAGGTAAAACTAAAAGATGACTTCCCCGAGCCTTATTGCTTAAATAAAAGTTTAAATAGACTGAAAATACTTGATTTGGGCCTGGCAGACTCTGCAGTGATTGAAGTTTTCGAGAGCCACTGGTCTCAACTGGGTGCTCAGATGAAAAGGGGTGTGTGTGTGTGTGTGTGTGTGTGTGTGTGTGTGTGTGTGTGTGTTTCAATTTAATTTTCTAGAAATAGATGATGAGCGTGGGCCAAAGTATGCAGACCACTTATGATGACCTTCCTTCTGATAACAAAAGCCAGTACAGATAATTTGATTAGCGTTTTCTTTGCACAGGTGTGAAAGTTGACAGGAAACAGCTGAAAGACACAGCCTTGTGGTACAAGCCGGGCAGCTGGACACTTTGTGCATGGAGAATCTTGAGCAGTTGGGAACATTTGGCAGCTTAACATAGGGAAAAAAAATGACGGCTAGCAAAATCTCAACTGCTGCTAATTAGCAGCAATGAACTGTGGGTAGGACAGCACGTTTTAATGTGAGAAGATTTTTACAGTAACCACCACACTAAGGAGGAGGAGGGATGGAAAGAAATGCTCCCCAGCTGACCCTCGTGGCAATCCAAGCTGCATATTGCAATAATCCTGTAAATTACTATGCTTTCTTATACAGTAACTTGGAGTTAATTAGTAATTTAACATTCTTCTGCACTATTAAATGTCTTTCTTGCATTATATTATGTTGTTTCATGGGCTTACCTTAACACTAATGGGGTTTTGTTATATTTTCTCAAAACAGTAACAGTAAAATAAAACTGAGCTAGAAAATTAATTAGTTATCTTTTACCTTTGATTTACCTGTTATTAACAATTAAGTGGCGAAACACATTTTTTAAAGTGGTTTCGGGGGTTACATTGAGATGAATATACTTCCAGAATATATTAGAGTGGTAAAGTGAATAAAAATGAGTAGTGTACCTGCTTCAAGAGCCTATGCAAAATGCAATGCAAAAATCTTTCCTGTTTCCACTCTAATAGGGAGGGGTAATCATTTGTGGCCAGAGGAGGACAAGGGGAGGGCAGAGGAGAGGACAAATGCCTATTTACCTACAGTCTCTAATTTTTAAGAGAATCTTTGCAAAGAAAAGGAAATCCATACCTTCATGGATTTATGTCATGAAATGTTTATGTGCTAAGTGATATAGTGAATTTTACTATATAGCCATATAAAAAAATGCACACAGCTTATAGCTTTGTGGTTTGTAAATGCCAGAGGATTTTGTAGGATTCAGTAACTGGAGGAAAGTTGTACTCAAAAACTTAAATAATAAAAATTAATGCATTTAATGTTAACATTTAAGTAGAAAACTTTGAGGTGTAGAATTGTGGTAAACAAAATAATTCTGATTTCTTGCACAGAGAAAAAGAAGTTAAAATTATTAGTATGTTAATTTAAAGAAGAATTTCTTCACCAGCTACCCTTCTCTTCCCCTGCAATCCCAATTTCCCTATTGAATGAAGCAGATAAGTAAAGCAGCATTGCACACATGCACTTTAAGAACTGTTCTTATGCACTTGAAATTGGAATTCTTCTGCATTCTGTATATTAAAGATAAAGGGAATGTTTGTATTTGGCATCTCAATGATCAATGGTGGGACAATTTAGCAAAAGCTGGGCTTCAGAAGAAGAAAAGCCACAGACGTGTATGTGGAAAGGAATGGATTCAGCACAAAACACTTCCAAAAGATTTTGTCTCTTGGGGCTCCCTCTAAAAGAGTGTCTGCTACCATTTAAAACCCCATCCTTTGCAGCTGGATTTGAACATTCCATAAAAAATTCATCCGTGCTTTAAGAGATTTCTGCTTTTCTGTCCTCTATTGTTAGACAAATTGAAGTGTGCACTCGGAAGGAGAGTGGCAGTGAACTGCGAATTTATTTACTCATTCGATTCTAATATTGAGAGAATCTACTTGCTCCGTTCAAAGGGTAGAGCAACAATGCAAGTGACATCAGGTCACCCAGCACTTCATAGCTACCTGCGAGATAGAATTGTTCTCCTTGCAGATAGGAAGTGACTGAAACCTCTTTTTCTCATCAATGTCTATTATGATTGATGGCTCTATGGTCACATTGAATATGCCCTTTTTAAATAATTCACAATGTCATCACCATAGTACTAGTTTATAACTAGCCTGTTATTTTTACCTTTGTTCATTCACTCTCAGAAGGTTAGATAAATTAAGTACTGTGCGGATTTGGGTAGCATTATAACCAATCAAAATAGAGTGTTTATAGTCCAACAACAACAAAGCATCAGTTTTATTTTTATATGATACTCTGAATGTCTCCCTCTCAATAAATCCAGAAAGGAAATTCTGATAAAGCAGAAGTACTTTGGGCACACTTTAACCTGAAACTGCACTTTGGTATTAAGTCACCATAAGACTTTCAATATAAAAAGCAGTCATGCTGTGTCAAGACAGACGAAATTTTACCTTAATTCTACACTTATTTCAAAATAAAAATATATTTATTTAATGACTCCATAATAATAAAATTTACAATCCACTTCCAATATCTAATGCATGAATTGTTAAACTAGCATTTGTACAAAAGAGCAGTAAAAGCATATATTTAAAAATATAATACTTAATACTGGGAGTGGACTATATGAGATATAATATAATAGTTTAGTTTATTTCCTACATTGATTAGAAATCAGTTTGCTACTAATTCTTGAAATGTTGATGTTGACCCTCAAAAGTCCATACGTTTATGAACTTTTAGTTAGCAATTTTGTTGGATGGACCAGCACTAGTCACTAAAATGGATAATTATGTCTTTTTTATTATGCAAGTTTTGAAAATTGTTTTACACACTAATCATTGATAAATCAATTATAGCAGTTAAAAATATAAATCATAGGACTATATATTTCCTTAAATAACCAGTATCCTTCTATTTTATTTTTAACATTGAGATCAATAGAAATTCAAGTATTTTATTTGTGCAAGTTTTCTCACAGATTATGAATGCTTTCAATCTAAGGTTAAGAACATTTGTTTTCTTAAAACTTCCTGTACATATTCAACCTATAATGAAATGTATAACTTTTAGAGATAAACTGTGTGCTTAATAGAAGTGTGTCTTTATAAAAATTAACCTTTTTTTTCAGGATTCTAATTTTGGATTCTTCTTATTTGTTGATTTTTAGATTGAACTCTGTTTCCCAAAGTATTAATATAAGGAAAAAATAAAAGAATATATAACTTGTCTGGACTTAAGATATGTGATCAAAGTCTCAATATGCTATCATAAGTAAAAGAAGCCAAACTGGTAGCTAAGAATTGCCATGTGATCAGAAGGCTATGATCAAAAGTACAGAGATCTATTTGTTCATTCACCCAATAAATATTTATTGGCCACCACGAAATGGAGAAGCTAGGCTTTAGATTGTATGAAGCTTACATTCTATCAGGGAAAACAGACTACAACAAAAAAGTGTTTTAAATAAAGAAGGCAACCTCAGATAGCAATAAGTGCTTCGATGAAAATAAAGTCAGCAATGTGCCAATGAGAGACTGCAGAAAGCAAGATATTAAGGACTTGATTTAAACTGGGTAATCAAAGAAACTCTTCCTGGTTGGTGATGTGCTGAGAAAAAAAAATAACAGGCACCAATCATGCAAAGATATGGAGTCAGATTATTCTAGATCAGCTAATCCCAGTTACTGCAATAGAAAAAGCAAGCCTGGTATTACAAAATGACATGTTCATTAGCTTATATCTGGAAAATATTTTTCAAACCAATAGTATTTATATGCATTTTGTCCTTTAATGGGAATGTAGTTCTCAGGAACTAATAACATCTTTTTGTTTTTCAGATGAAGAAGGCAAGAAAGAATTAAAAGATAACTTCATGCCCTGTTTTGCTCAGTGGATAGAGCGTCAGCCAGCTGACTGAAGGGTCCTGGGTTCAGTTCTGGTCAAGGGCACATGGCTGGGTTTTGGGCTCGATCTCCAATGGGGGGTGTGCATGAGGCAGCCAATCAATGATTATCTCTCATCATTGATTTCCTCTCTGATATCAATAAAAATATATTTAAAAAAGATAACTTCTTGGTCTAATGATGTCCCAGAGAACAATTAGACAAATACCTTACTCAGATATTTAGGTTATATGCGGATTAATTTAACTAAGCTGGTCTATGACAGATTTCCAAATAAAACTTCTGATTCAAGTCTTAAAAACTTTTCCTTGTTACTGTAATACAAATTTCCCCAAACTTTACAAACTTTGATAGCAAATGAGGTAGCATTAAAATTAGTTTTCAAATTGTGTAACTTATTTGTCCACATTCCTAACTTTGGATATACCAGTACAGCTCCCTGTATAAAACTTCTCTCCATAATATGTCCAAGGGTTGCCAATGTTTCACATACTCTGCTACAATTCAGCTGTGCCCACTCTTGCCTAATCTGTTGAATAGTGTCTTGTCTAATGCCACTCCTAGCAGGTCAGTTTCCTGGTATTAGTTGCCACCATTTTATTGGGCATTGCAGTTACCACCCATTCAACCCCAGCACAGTCATCTCTACAAGATCCTGATGTTATCTGAGCCTCTGCATCGAGCAGCATGTTTATTCCTACTGCTCCTCTAGGAATGGCAAATCACTATTGATGGATATACTGTTCGCCCACAATGCCAAGAACTGCCCTTTATATCTATTAATAATCTTGTTGGTGTTTTCATAAGTGGTACTTATTGAACTACAATGGTACAGAGATACAGCTCAATTTTCTTACAACACTCTACCATATATCTGGTCATATCTCAATGAGATAGTGTTGTACTACAGAACTATTACTCCCATTTAAACATTTAGATAAGCAAAGTCTAACATCATATTTAGCTCCTTACCAATGGACTCAAAACCCAAAGTAAGGTTTTAAAGAATCTCAGAAATGCAATGGGAATAAAAGAATAATACTTTTAAAATAGAAAATGAAAGCCTCGGCATCATTGACATGACAACTTTTTTCTTCTTCTTTTAAATAGCAAGACAAAGAGCAAAGGTCAGTACTGGGTGACTCATTTTATAAGATCTTTATCCCACATAAGTAGTTCTCTAGTGACTTATAGATGGTCAACCTATTGGTCAGATATTTAGCTATGAGAAGGAATTGCTTCTGCCACAAGTTCAGGCTTTCTACTACAGAACACTGTGCTTTCTACTACAGAACACTGTGCTTACATGAATATCTTCTCTGTCCCAAAGATGTAGTGAGTAGCACTCACTCTATCTTTCCCCCTTTTGTCTTTAATGGATAATACATGAGTGGTTTGCATTCTCTTGACGATGGAAAGTTTTGAAGCCAAAACGTTATCTCATTGTCATAAACATAAACTAACAAAACAAAAAGTACGAACAATTAAGAAGAAGACTAGCATATCCCTGCTGTTGGCTGATGGCCTTGTCTGATCAAAACAGAGAAAAAGACTGATCTAAGAATTGACTGGGATTATCAAGAGTTTTCTGGATGTAGCTGGAATGTGAGAATTCCACAATGATTGTACGTGGGTTTTAAAGGATTGATCTTCTACAAAAAAAAAGAAGAAAGAAAGAAAGAAATTACCCTTATCCATATGAAGCACATTATGAGCAAGATTGGTTTTCCAAAATCCATGTTAGATGGGATTGTAATGTCTGAAAGAAAGTCTTTACTTTATGAAAATTATAATTATTTTGATTTTTGTCCACAATCAGCTTGAAATGTTGCAAAACTCTGCAGGTGCTCACTGTTATAACAAAACCATGGGAACAGATGGTGCAAGGTACCAGGCCAGCTCAAGGGATTAAATGTGAGGCTTTTGAAATTTAAAATTAAAGCTGGGTGATCTTGGGAAAATGTGGCTGCCAAACATGGTTGCTTACAAAAAATAAAAATAAAATAAAAGTTGTCCAAATTCTCTTGACAAGCTTATTTACATTCAAATGACTGGGAAATATTAAGTAGTTATAAAGTATTCTTGGCAGGGTATGGCCTACCTGACCAAATTAAACATGAAATGCTACATCCATTATGGAGCTAAGGCTTTGCATGCAGTGACCTCCCTCTTAGGTTTAGTTCCTAATAGGAGCCAATTTCTTTGGCAAGGTGGTCCATTTTAGGTGCTAAAATAAAATACAGATAACCTAAACAATCTCTCTCTCTGTTTGATCTTCATCTGAGGACATGCTTATTGATTGTAGAGAGAGGGGAAGAGAGAGAAAGAGATAGAGTGAGAGAGAGGGAGATGGATGTGAGAGAGGGCATCGAATGGTTGCCTTCCATATGTACCCCAACCAGGGATCAAACCCCCAACCTATGTATGTACACTGACCAGGCATCGAACCAGCAACCTTTCCACTTAATGGACTACACTCCAACCAACTGAGCCACACTGGCCACAGCAACATTATCTCTTTTAAATGGACAGAATGAAGTGTCTTGGTTGAGTCACTGATGATAAATTTAGGGAGTTACATCAAGTACCCATTGGTAGAAGATATGAGAAAAGTAAAAGTTACAAAAGTTAAAATATTCAACTAGATTGACTTACCTTAAAAAATAAACGTATGTTAAAATATATTAACAAAGCATATTTAAAATATCAAAATTGTTATACTTAATTTGGTATTTTTAGTACATTCCTTATAATAAAACGTCTTATAATATATATTAGTACATTTGAACAACTACTATGTAACTTGAAATTTATATATTAATTCTAATTTTCCTATTTTTTTGCAAGGTGATCCTATTATCTTTATTTCAGATGTAGAAACATTCAATATTACTTGCTGATAAGTTTTTAAAATTTAAGTATAAGATTGGGTGAGTTTGGCTTTCAATATCTTTTTTTACTTTAATTGGCCAAATATGTTTACAACAATCATTTCATTTTATTCCAACAACAATTCCTTAAGTTGATATGAATACACCCATTTGATCAATGATAGATGAAGAAAACAACACTTTTGAGACAGACCTGGAATTGCAGCACATCACATAACTGTGAAATGGCAGAGCCAGGCATGATGTGTGGGTTTCTTGTGCTAGGAGTTTAGTATTATTGCCATTGGCTGATTTGGTCAAATTAGCCTGCAGTAGAATGAGGTATTTGAGGATGTGGGTACATGTAGTTCTTTTCCTCTGGAAAATCGTTCTAGTGGCTTATTACCATGTTTCTTCTTTTCTGGGTTGTGGTGTTGTTCATGATCATGAGATATATTTGTCTTATATACTCTAGGAGACTTTGGAGCTTCTGATAAGTTGAATAATTCAGACATATATGCAAGATATTGGACCAGGCATTTGAAACATAAGGGTAAATTAAACACAGATCCTGCCATTCAGATGGTTATATCTAGTTAAGTTGCATGATATTTCAGACAATATGCTGAGGATTTTTCATATTTCATCTCATCTCATCTTTTCACAAGATGTTGACTTAATACTTACTCCCATTTTAAATACAAAGAAATTGAGGCTCTGGAAGATTAATTAAATTGCCTAAAGTCACAAAGTTGAAAGGCAGGGATGCTGGACTTCATCTATCGGTCTGACTACCTAACGCTACTACAGTAGAAAAGAAGAAAGAACACACAGTTAAAATATGAGGAATCAAGATAAAGTGATATAATTAGAATCTAAATAAATATAAAAAACAATTCTGACTGGGGAACATTCTCATTATAGGTGGTAACATCTGGGTTAAATTCTTTTTGAAAAAATATTTTGCCTTCTGGCCTAGAGAATGATTCGAGTTCAAGTACGAGGAAGAGTGTCAATAAAGCCAAGGAGTTGTGAAAGTTCATATTACATTCATAGAAAAGTGAGATATGAGTTTGGAAATCCTCCCAATGAAAAAGATAATCAAAAGTATATTCGTATATAGGGTAAATTTAGGAGGAAGGAATTCAAGGTCATCTATCTTAGACTCTACAAGGCTATCAACAATGCTTAGGTAGAAAAATCATAGTGGAGCCACTGCAGACATAAATAATTTATCTTTGCTTACAACTCTCTCAAGTACCTAATAAAATACAGTATTTCTAAAATTAAGTCTTAGATTATACAGAATGACATGGATATATTCATTAAAAAATGTTTACCTTGCTTATGATAATGTCTTAAACCTTCTTAAGGTGCTATACAATTTTTCTTAAGGACTATCTTCTTTGACTCTAATTTACAGTGAAAGCACCAGTGCTTGTTCATGAAAAACATAATTTTATTTCAAGTTTAAAAGTATTTTACATTATGGTTGCATTTTGATTAGACAAAGAATTGACTATAAATAAAATCAATTATGTTTTCTAGATCTTCAATGAAGGTTTATTCAGAGGGAAAGTATGGATTTTATTCATCCACTATTAATGGATGAGTTTTTCTAGTGTCCTGAATATCAGTGACCATTTTGTAACTCCTAATGGTATTAACATAGAAACAGCTGTGGTGTAGACTCTGCATTATCAACACACCTGGAAATGAAACAGCTGGCCAGCTTTATGCCTTTGTGTGTCTATAGAAATATTTCAAATATCCCCTAAAAGGTGTGGCCATATTTGCAGCTGCAATATCAAGTATAGCTTTGTTAAACTTGTGGTTATCATACAGTTAAATATGAGAATATTATCAGAAGAAGCCATTATAAAAAACTATAGAATAAGATTAATGTAATTGCTATTTGATCTGTTACGTCCAGCTACCTTTTAAAGAAATATTTTTGTCACTGAGTATATCATCCATAAAATCTTCTGGTTATATATCAGCATTTTAGCAACTGCAATTCTTCACAGATCTTTTAGGAAGAATGCCTACAATTTTTTTTTATTAATTGCAATACTAAAAAGCATCGATTTAAAAGCACTAATTGGAAAGTAGACTCAATGTGAAGTGAGGCAAAAGTTGTGTACACATTGTGTTTTAAGAATTTCACCCATGCCCTGGTGAGGTGACTTGTTGGAGTGTTATATTGTACACCAAAAGGTTGTGGGTTTGATTCCCAGTAAAGGCAATACCTAGGTTATGGGTTTGATCCCTGGTTGAGGCATGTATGGGAGGCAACACATTGATGTTTCTTTCTCTTTCCCTTTCTTTCTCTCTAAAATCAATTTATAAAACCATATGCTCCGGTGAGAATTAAAAAAAAAAGTGTGGGGCATACAGGTTTTCTGTATATTTATAAAAGATTAAAACTAACTACAGCATTTTAAAGAACATTTAAGGACAAGGAGAAAGGTACCAGCTTTTCACCCAGCCATGAATTTGATGACCACAGTTGTGCAAGGCTGAAGAGACCACAATTCTTTGGAAACCAAAGAATTGCAAATCAACTGTTACTGAACTGTTTGCGTATACCTTTGTTCATAGATTAGATAACCTATTAATCATAACTTTATTATTCACATGTAAAATATGCCTGGAGGACAATGTTATCACTTATTAAGGCAATTTATTTACTTTCCCTAAGAGTTTGTGTTTTTTAATTGAATATGTTACAGTGGAAAGATTCTGGAAGGCACAGTAAATTAATCATGCAGTTCAACTTCATGACTTCGTACAAAGAGAGTGCTCAGGCTCAGGTAAACCATTAGCTGTTCTGATGGTACCAGGTGCCAAAGGCCTGGGAGGTCTTGACAGTGGCAGAAAAACCAGGTTGAAAGGGCTTTGTGTCATTGAGAGCCAATTTGATGGTAATAATTGATTGGCTCTCTTTTCTTCCTTCTTTCACTCACCTGACACATCTTGTCTTACTAAAGATGTTAAGACTTCAGCTAGATATTATAGTTATAAGAGATGGAAGAGAACAAATGTCTGCCAGGATCGGGCCAAACCATTCTGCTTCTCACACCAGTCATTTGATTGGGATGTTTTATTTGGTAGGAGCAGACTAGCAAGCAGAAATGATTTAAATTAACTAGAAAAGACTAAAGTAGGTTCAGGGAGAAATCTAAGTGTGTTTTTTTTTAAAAAGAAAAGGAAATGTATAGTAGAGGCCTGTGTCTATCTCCTTGTGCTGTGTCATTGGAGCACATATGGCTCTTTGTACCTGCCTGCCCTAGAGCAAAGCCGTGTTTATTCCGGCCGATACTTAGAGAGAAAAGTGAGCTGCAGAGTAAAAGCATCGGGGTCCATGTTGAGAGATTAATTATAAATGTACAGTTCTAAGAATATTTTTTTCAAAACTTTACTTTCTAGGAAGATATTCTACTTTCATCAAAAAAGAAACTTGTCATCTGAGATCCACTCATTTTGCAAATAAAAGGACAATGCCTACTCTAAAATATATATTGAGGCAAAAAGCCATTAATACGATAATCAGGCAAAATATTACCTAGCTTGGGAATCCTTCAGCACATCAGAATTATAGTTTCTAGCATTTTGATACATAGTAATGATTTTGGTGCGAAATAATATATTACTCTAAGAAAGAAAAATATATATTACTTTGGTTGCATCCAAACTTGAAAGTGTTTCTCATTTTAAATTATCCATCTTTTTTCAATTTAGAAAGAATTTGGTTCAGTTGAGTCCTATTTTTGCAATATCTCAGGATTTTAAAATATCACCCTGTTTTGAAATGTAAATTAGCACACATTGGTAGGAGAGAAATGGATTATGAGTTATATATGGGCCAAAGCTCTAATATCCAAGCCATATGGTCCTAATCCAAATTGGAGTATTTCTTTTTTAGTGGAAATAATTGGGTTTACTCTGAGTCATTGAGACATTATCAGTTTAGAGTTTTTATGGAACTTAGAAGGTATCTCAATCTAGATGAGGAAATGGAGAGTTAAGCCATTTCCCTCCTGTCAAACAACTAATAGAAGGCCTGGCTACCACAATCTATCACAAAAGAGAAAATATAACTCCCTCTTCTGTGACTCCTCCAAACTTTGTGGAATACATGCCTCAATTCACAAAGTGATGCATAGACTCAATAGTTAGGGGAGAATGAAAGCTATGCATCAAACAGGAGTTATTTCCACCTGCAAATAAACCCAGAACAAGTAAATATTGACCATTTCTTCTCATGGACCAGATTCTCTTCACCATCCTAACAAATAATTCAGATTGCCTTTCCCTTAAGCACTTACATATTCACTGTGAGATAAATTAGGGTTTAAAGGAGTCAAAGGACATTTGCAAACACTTAGGTTTTTATGTATATGATACAGGATTTTTAGTCATTATGCTATGCTAAGTTTCAATTTCTACTGTAGTAGAGTGGTCTTAAAATGACTTAGATTATATAATAACAATGGACAGCTGACAATATTTAAGAGGGTCTAAACAGCATATATGTAGGTCACAGGGCTAAAACACACACATTTATTTTATCTGGCCAATAATTGCCCACCTGGTAGATCATCTGTAGACATTCTGAGGTCAGGCCAGCCTGTCACCCAGTGGACTGTGGTGACCATTATCCAATCCTCTCAGGACATAAAATCTTAGAAAGAAATCCTAATAATAAAGTTAAATATGTGAAAAACAAAATAAAATTCAACAGTGCATTTCAAAAATCAAAGAGAGGAAACTTCTTCTTTAAAATAGAACAATCAGCCCTGACCGGTTTGGCTCAGTGGATAGAGCGTAGGCCTGCGGACTCAAGGGTCCCAGGTTCGATTCCAGTCAAGGGCATGTACCTTGGATGCGAGCACGTCCCCAGTAGGGGGTGTGCAGGAGGCAGCTGATAGATGTTTCTCTCATCGATGTTTCTAACTTTCTATCCCTCTCCCTTCCTCTCTGTAAAATATCAATAAAAAAATATTAGAGAAAAAATAAAAATAAATAAAATAGAACAATCAAATGTCCTTCTCTTCTTAGAAATAACTTTGAAACAACCAGGAAAACAAAACCCAGAAACATATATTCTTCCTTGACAAAATCCAGGAGGTGACTATAACCTCAAACTACAATTCATGAAGAAGTGCTGCTTATTAAATAGAAGGAACATCAAAGACGGATAGATGAAGATGCTGACAGAAGAAGTCTGTAGCTCACATCTGTGGCAGAGCAGAATTTGCCAAAAAGAGAGATGCACACTAAAGAGCAAATCAAACAAAATGCAGTTTGGGACAATGGAATGGGGAGCAGCAGCCAGCACCCACATTGGCATAAAAGAAAGCACAGATGTCAGGGTAGAACCATAGTTTCAGAAGCTTTGTGACAGTGAGGCATAGTAAGAGAGAGAAGTTTACAACTGCCAATATATGTGTCTAGAAAAAAGTAAAAGTACAAAGTTTGTGTCAGAAAAGAATAAAACCTTGCTATCTCAGAACATGTCATTGGCCCTCCTCAATGTACTAGTATACCTGCAAACAGCCTACTCAAGAAGATTTATTCAAAGATGAATAATAAAAAAAGAAAGGAGCATGGATGCTGTAATGATCACCAGAGGACTCGTGCAATATCTATAAAAAGTGCAAAGGAAAATATGAGAAAGAACAAGAGGCAATGGTAGATGGAAGACACACTCCAGAAAAACATTGCCACAGAGCAGACAAAAATTAGCACTAAAACCATTGCTCTGAGTTAAATGAATAAATAAAGCCCTCCAGGAAGTAGTTATCTTTGTAAACTAAGATCCTGAAGTAGATGCATACATCTTAGGATTTAAAACTAAAGCTAACCATGAGCTGGTAGTAATAAGAAGAGTAGAGAAAGATTTAAAAAAAAATGTGTGATGTAATGAAGCCCATAGTGAAGGCAGTTGAATAAAAATTTGTATTTCTGAAAAAATAAAGTAAAATAAAAACAGTAAAGGCACAATAAAATAAAAACAGTAAAGGCCATCTCTGTTTCTACAACTCCCTGTGGGGCCAGATAACGCTTCTGTCATTTTTTAAACATATGTTTTTATTGAGGGTGAGAGTGATATAGAAACATTAATATGAGAGAGAATCACTGATCGGCTGCCTCCTGCATGCCCCCTACTGGGGGTTGAGCTCGCAACCCAGGCATGTGACCTTGACCAGGAATCTAACTATGACCTCCTAGTTCATTGGTTGATGCTCAACCTCTGAGCCACACCAGCCTGGCAGGCCTCTGTCATTTTTGTGACTATACTGTCATTTCTGCCTCTGCCCAATTCTATTTCCTTCCCTTCCTTACGGATCATACCAACACCACCAAAACAAAACAAAACAAAGCCAACAACAAAACAAGTAAAACAAACAAACCCACCTTGCACTTTCTGTTTCAGTGTCTGTTTTTAGGACAACTCAGACACATAGTATCACACTTTTCTTTCAGAAACAACTATTATTTATCAATGTTTCAGAATAATTTGAAAAGGAGGAGAAAAGGTTTATTTAAAGGCATCTTTCCTGAGCTGCTACAAATAGTGTTGAATGAATCTCAAAGGTTGAAGATGGCTTTATAAATATGTGACTATAACCTTAGGATAAATTCTACTGGTAGAATTACTTAGTCAAAGGGTGTGTCCATTTTAAATTTTAAATACAGTGCTCTTTCAAGCGATTGTAACCTCTCAGGGCTAACCTATTGAGGTTTGCCAAACTGTACAAGTAGAATGACTCTGGCCCTGGCCCGTGAAGCTCAGTTGGCTGGAGCATCCTCCCATACACTGTAAGGCCATGGGTTAGTTTCTTGGTCAGCTCACATACCCAAGTTGTGGGTTCAATCCCCGGTTATGTGAGGTGAGTGCAAGAGGCAACATATAATATCATCTCTTTCTCTCTCTCCTCTCGTTCTCCTTTCCTATCTCTATAAAATTCAATAAAAACATATCCTCCGGTGAGAAAAGAAAAAAGAATGGTTCCAGTAATGTTATTTTATATTTATCCCATTAAAAGTGATTTTTATACTAATTTTTATATGGTCATTTGTGGTATTTTTTATTAAGTAGGTACAAAATATTTTATTGTTGATGCTTTCCATATTGATATTTTTGACTTATATAAATAAGATTAAAATTCTTGTGTGTTATTGAAGTTAGAATGTTTTTCTTTGACTATATTTATTATATATCTTCCCACGCAGAATATTTTAAGTGTTGATGTATTTATAGTTATTAGTCTTTTATGCTTTCTAGATTTTGTTTCATAGCATAGGTAGAAATAATTTTACCACTTTGAGATCAATTTTTAAATCTACTATAACTTCTTGTAGTCCTTTTATAGATTTTTGTTTGTGTCTTTGATAAAATGTGATCCATATTGAGGTACATCTTTAGGTAGTGATCTGACTATACTGCTAAATTCTACTTGCTAATATTTTTTTGGAATGTATATACCAATATGTATCTTATATGACTGTTTTTTGCACTCTGGTGTGAAACTTATGTCAGTTACATCAGCATTATGTTACTTATGAGAATCTGAAATGTTTTCTGCACATCCTGTAAAAGCTGACTCATTTTGGTTTTGACTTTTAAAATTTTGGTATAATTTTTCTGTAGAACTAATGTGTAGTACTCATTTGAGAGAAGCTCTTTGACCAAAATCTTTTTTTCTATGATTATTTGTCTGGTTATATTTTTTTTGAGTTTGCATTTAAATATTGCTTTTTTATGCTCATTTCCTCTATCATTTTCTTTGACTGTCATCTATTATTTCATGTATATGTATTGTTTTCAGTTTATTTTTAATTAGGTTAGCTAAATGTTTATATTTTATTAGTTCCTTTGAAAGGAAAATGATTAGATTCATTATTAAATTATTTTTCTATGTTATAATATTAATCTCTGCTTTCTTATAATTATTCAGGTTTATTTGGGTTTCTTTCTTCTCATTTCTTTAGTTAACCCTTACTTTAGTTTTAATTTTTACTTGCATATTAATATAAATATTTAAAGCAAGATTTTTTTTCTTTAAGCATTGCTTTAATTGACCAGAGTTCTGATGTATAATATTGTTGCAGTTATTTTCTAAACATTTTAATATTATTGGTTTCCTTCATTCAAGCTTCACGTCATCTAAGCTACACCATCTCCAACCTACTTGTTTTCTTTCTCCAACATCCTAGACAACCTCAACATTAATGTGGTGAACTATATGTATGCTAAAGCAAAAATACCCATCTTGAGAGAAAGAGAGAAGACAGAGAGGGCAATCTCTGTTCCTGATTTTATAGTTCTTGGATTGAATTCCCCAAAAGGTCTAGCTATCTTGCCAGACCTTGGAAATCATTTTATTCCTTCCAGTTAAATAATTTCAATTCTTGAGAAAAAAAAGTGCCATAGTGAAAAGTGCACTGGTGACTTGGGAGTCAAAATACAGAATTTGTTCATTTTTATTTATTTATTTATTTTTTCTTGAATCATACTGAGCAAGTTTCTTTTTGTCTCTAGATCTTAGTTTTTCATTAATAGCCCCTTTAAGGACTGTATGCTACACTGGATAGAACGTTGACTTAATGGTCAGCGACCAGGTTCTTTCTCCTTGCTGTTAATTATTGGTTTCACCCTAAGATAGTCACTTACCCTCCAAATGCCTTAATATTCTCCTATTGGGGATGACCACAGTGGTCAAAGGGCTTTCATGATTTAAAAACTAATAATGGATACACAATCAGAACTTTAGTGTGTGATTGTGGAAAATCACTTAGCCTTGTTAGATTTCATTCATTGGATAATTTGCTTACATATTTTAAACTATTTCTTTATTTTTTAAATTTATTGTTCATTTGTAGTTGACATTTAATAGTATATTAGTTTCAGGAGTACAACAAAGTAATTAGACATTTATGTGAAGTGATCACCCTGATAAGTCTAGTACCTATCTGAACGCTTATCTTTTCCAAAGCAGGAAAGTCCTTTAAATAAGACCTAACAGGAACCCATTTCTAAAACTAACATTTATCATTATAGGATAGTGTCATAACTTATAATTGCTATTAAATAATGCCAGAAATTATGTCAGCCTATAGTATACATTAGGAAATTGGCAATGACAAATATTACTCCGTAAAACCATATAGTTCAAATGGTAATGTAGTTCTTTCAATTCTTTGAGCAGTAAACTCCACAAGGCATAAATTGAATTATTCTCTGCAATGAAGCTCCAGAATATTAATAAATTATGATTTATTGAAGTATGTTTCCTAGGAAATGAAGTATGTTTGTCATTACCTTACCTCAAATATTTCATTTTTGTGACTTTCTATAGAATTGTTAGGATAATGAACAATGAAAAAATATATATGTATATATGTTTTACTCTTTGAAATGATATTAAATACACAGATATAAATATGTCTATATGTAGATATATAAATACATATCTACATGTAGACATCTATTTGTCACTAATATAAACATGAAAAATTGGTTTCTGTTTATTTCTGGAACCATGCAAAAATTTTATCCATGTCCTTTTAAGGCCCATTCAAATATCTGTGGTGGTAATACGTGTGTATTTAAAAATATTACAACCTCATTATCTTACTTGAATCTATTGAAATTATTAATTGATCCATCAAAGCTTCATTATTCACTAAACACAGAGTGGTTAACATGTAAGTATTTTAACAGTAGTTTCCAGGTTGCATGTAATAAAGATTGTATTGTGTTTAATCCTATGAAAAGATACTGTAATTAACTGGCAAACTGCTAAGGCATTGGCCAGTATTTTAAATCTTAACTACTTCTTCCTTTTGCTTTCTGCTTCAGATCATCAGTTAGGAAAGTCTGATACACACACTTAAAAAAAAAAGTAAAAGAGCATTTGGTTGAAGAACCATAATGTTAATACTGAAGTTTCTTAATTTTAAAGATATTTGAAATCTAAATTGTCTGTTTCTTTATAAAGTTCTAAATTAATGGCTAAGACAAAAAGCTTAATTTGTGAGAAAGAAACCTTGGTTGCAAAAAAAACCAACTTATTCTTTTAAGCTCCAGAGAAATGTAGTGCATTTATCAGCTTTGAGTGGATATCATTGTGTTTATAACAGAGTGGAGGCACCATGCAATTTTGCTCCTGAAATTGGTTTATATAGATGACTGGTTGCTGTGAAGTGTGTGTCAGAGTTCCATGCAGCTGTTATGAAGTAGTACAATTGTCATCGCTTCCTACATGGTTGTTGAGAAGAGCTTGAGAGCCCAGCTCAGTCAGCTGTTGAATAGATAACCCAGCACAGTTAGCGTGGCATGCATTGTAAAGAATTACATGCCTGCTACAATGAGCTTTGGGCCTTTGGTCTAGATAATAATCCTGGTGGGTGTACCACGTGTAGTGGCTGTCTGATCACTCAGATATAACTGACGAAACATAAAGAAAAATGTCAGTCGACTGAAAGAAAAATGCCGCTTCAAGTTTGCTTAAGGTTCACGTAAACGGCCATGTGTATTTTTTTAACCCCCAGTCCGCCAAGAACTTGACTGCCATGTTCAATGTGTCACACTGAAACACAAGATCTGGAGAGGATAACCTATTGAAGGCTGCATTTAAGTACGTTGTTGTGCATGAGAGCCTGTTTCTCACTTTTGGTTACAGAGATGAGCATTTCTGTTTCACAGAAAAAGTCCTTTTGAAAAATAACTTAGATGTACAATGTATAGATAAAACAATACCAGGAAAGATAATTATTGACAACTTCTGAGTAATGCTGGCATTTTATTTTATATTCTAAAAGCAATCAGAATGGCAGTGTAGAAATTTTGGGTGATTATTAATTATAATGAAACAAAAAAAATGGGAGGAAATACCACTATTTGCCATTTAAGTATAAACAGAAACACTGGGATAGTTAACATGTTAAATTGATCTTCTTGTGGCCCAGAGGGGATGGAAACAACTAAAGTTATAGGATTTCTTTTATGAATAAAAGAAAGCACAGATATCAGGGGGTAAACACACTTTTTATTTTTATCTCATTCCCTAACTTGTGATTTTGGACTTGGTTGTCAAGTCCATATGGCATGTCAAAAACAAGACTTGAACTAGGACTGCTTTGATTCCTACGCTCATGGGGAGGATTTAGGGATATAACATCTGTTTAAATTGGTAAATATTTTTTCCATATCTGTTCATTTATATTTTCAAAACTCTTCATCTCCTTAACTTGAATAAATAATAGCTAATTGCTAAGCAAATTTCATCTCCTTAACTTGAATAAATAATAGCTAATTGCTCAGCAAATAATGCAAATCCTATATAATAAAAGGCTAAAATGCAAATCAATGGACCCTTGAAATGACCAGTTGCTATGATGTGCACTGACCACCAGGGGGCAGACACTCAATGAAGGAGCTTCCCCTTGATGGTCAGTGTGCTCCCACAGCAGGAGCGCTGTTCAGCCAGAAGCCAGGCTCACAGCTGGCGAACCCAGTGGTGGTGGTGGGAGCCTCTCCCACCTCCGCAGCAGCGCTAAGGATGTCCGAATGCCAGGGAACAGGCCTAAGCTGTCAGTCGGACATCCCCCGAGGGCTTCCAGACTGCGAGAGGTCGCAGGCCAGGCTGAGGGAACCCCCCCCCCCTCACTGAGTGCACACATTTTGTGCACTCAGGCCTCTAGTAAAAAATAAACAACATAAAATCCTGGTTTTCTTTAAGTGACTCCATAATAGGAAACTGAGTTTTACAACTCAAGCTAATCTCAGGTTCTTATTATTTGTAATTGGATTTTACAAATATGTATTTAGAGTTTACCTTCCAAAACCACTTAAGTAGGAATATTTAAATGTTAGTATATTCTGATGAAAATAAGAAAATTCACTTAGTCAATTCTCACAATCTCACATTCCTTTTTAAAAAATATATATATATTTTTATTGATTTCAGAGAGGAAGGGAGAGGGAGAGAGAGATAGAAACATTAATGATGAGAGAGAATCATTGATCGGCTGCCTCCTGCACACCCCCTACTGGGGATCAAGACCACAACCAGGGCATGTGCCCTTGACTGGAATCAAACTCAGGACCCTTCAGTTCGATGCTCTATCCACTAAGCAAAACCAGCTAGGGCTCACATTCTTAAAGTCAGAAAGAACTTTGTCTTTTAGCTCAGCCTCTTACAGGAAGCATGAATCACATTTAAATTTGTATAGCTGATTTTTTATAATAGTGATCGTTTTTGACTATCTGAGAAAGCGTTGTAAAAATATACTATATACCATTCAAAATATGTTTGTTTTAACTCCTATTTTTGTTACCTATGTTTCTGGGGTTTGTTTTCTGATTATCACATTCCTTAAATTAGTGTTTCTTAAAATACTGTCTAGCTACCAACTTCATCAGTCTCCTGGTGCAAAATTGTGAAGATTTGGGCTTACTAAGCTGCATCATTTATTGAGGTCCTTCATAGGCACATTAAAATCAGAGGATTTCTCTTATATGATATTAAAGCATATTATAAACTTGTAAATATATTGTTAAATACATTAGAACATAGTTTTCTGTGATGAGTATTGTTGCAAAATTATATTTTGTCATTGCCTATCCCCAAATTATCAACTCACGTCTACTTAATTATAGCCAATTGCTGTCTTTATGACCTTCTCCCATAAGTTCTCCTCTCAAAAATAAACTCTTAAAATGCTATTTTTGTTTATTCCTGAAAGTCTGTAAAGCACAATCAGATCTATTTTATGTAGTATTCTCTTCTCAGTCACTTCCACATTCCCCACATGCTTCTGTAGTTACAGACTTTAAAACTCAACACTGCACCAACAGTGACCTACCCTCTAAAGAGTAGCTGAACAATAAATGAATGATATTATTTTCAGTCCCCTCTTCTGTGGTGTGGATTTAAAATTTCTAAAAAATAGAAATATTTGAATATTTTGTATTAAAAAGGCGCAAATGAGGAAGCTTTAGCATGGCTGCAAATTATTTCTATTCTTCTCATGAAAGGTGAATCAATTCCCCAAGCCACTGAATTGAGGCTGGCCTTTAATATAGCTCTGACCAATGGAATGAGGTTGAAGTGTGCCCTGACGGGAATCCAACAATGACCTCCTGGTTCATAGGTCTATGCTCAACCATAGAGCTATGACAGCTAGGCTAAATGGTTATTATTCTGACCGCCGACAATAGGTTGACGCAGAGGTCCTCAAACTTTTTAAACAGGGGGCCAGTTCACTGTCCCTCAGACATTCCACACATGCGCACTGCGGGCCCCGGGACGAGTCAGCTGCTAAGCAGGACAGGCAGCGGAGGCAAAAACACCCGGCGGGCCGGATGTGGCCCGTGGGCCGTAGTTTGAGGACGCCTGTTCTAGACATTGTACTTCATAGGTCAAGTTACCATTAGACTCATAAGTGAGGCCATCTTAGAATATTAATTTCTGGTCAAACCTTCAAGTGACTGCTTTCACACAAGTGACACTAACCAAGGGCAGAAAAATCACCCAACTTTCCCAGCCCAAAATGTAGTCACAAATAAATAAATGGTCAAAGCAGTGTTCCTCCGAGTTACATAGTCATGCCCCCCTTAACCACCGGATACCTTCTGAGAATGCCTCCGTAGGCGATTTTGTCATTGTGCAAGTTTACAAACCTAGATGGTATTATAGCCCACTGCACACTAAGCTACATATTGTAGCCTATTTGCTCTGTAGGGAAGGAAAAATAAATTTCCCTCTTCATTTCTGGTTTATTAAAATATATTTTTACTGATTTCAGAGAGGAAGGCAACTGATCAATGATGAGAGAGAATCACTGATCCACTGCCTCTTGCATGCCCTGTACTGGGTATTGAGCCTGCAACCTGGATATGTGCCCTGAAGGGAATCCAATAATGACCTCCTGGTTCATAGGTCTATGCTCAACCACAGAGCTATGACAGCTAGGCTAAATGGTTATTATTTTGACATACTAAGTTTTGGTGTGGTTTGTTACATAGCAAGATAACTAAAACAGATGAGATTACTCTGATAATTTTTTCTTTGAAAAATATTTTTGTATTAATGGCACCATGATAATCATAACAATAGTCTCTATCTCAAAATATTAACTTGTATTTTAGCAATTTTTATTCTAAATTCAAGAATGTAAGCACAGTGCATACATATTTGTGGTTGAAGAAAAAGAATCCTAAATATCTGTCCGTGTTGTCAAATAAGACATCTAAATAATAAAATATTTTCCATTTACAGTGTTGAAAGAATACTTGTTTTGGTATGTCTAAATGAAAATAAATTTGCTTTTATTCTATCTGAAGAATTAACAATTTAAAATACATTTGTTATGTTTGGGTATCTAGAGAAAGAAAATTCCCTTTTTCTTGATATAATAGAATTGTTCATTGCCTCAACTTGATAGTTCCTATAGAAGTGATAATTCTTGAATATATTAGACCCAGACTGTACCAACCAGTAAAGAAAAAGGTGACATTTTTAATATTTATTCTTATTTATAAAAATCTATTTCAATGGATTGGTTGACCCTACAGCTAGTCAACAAATTGTTAAAACATGCCACTTGGTGCTAAATATATAGGTTTTGACAGTGATTTTTATAGAGATATTTCATGTATTCAAGCCTGGTTGAATTTTTGAGCAGTTGGACTAGGTTATGGTCTAAAAATATAATAAATTTCTGTCTTCCCTTTGAGACAGATATATTGGACATTTATGATTTTGAGTTGTTTCTTTCCTTCAGCCATCACTCCTTTGAAGGTTGAACAAATAAATGGGGAAGTTTCTCTTTGAGAATCTAAGCTGGAATCATTGCCAGAATTTTCTTTCAATGGAAAATACTTAGCAACATCTTGCTCAAGGTTCATACATTCTTATATGAGAGGCCAACTTCATATTTTGGAACCCATAACTTAATGGACATTACTTGATGTAAACACACTTCTCACAAAATAAGCAAGCAAAAGGCAAATTTAGAAAACAGGCAGACAACAATAACAAAACAGATTTTCTTTAAAATCTATGGCCATTTTTATATTAATTTTAACAACTAAAACAGATTTCTGAAAAAGCAGCAATCACAGAGAATTAGGCATTTTTCAAAAGTTTTCTTTTATTTGGAAGTTTTAGACTTCCTCATTCATTTAAAAATATTTATCTAATATTAATCATATTTGCGACAGCCAATATTTATTTAAGATGATAATTACAAAATTTATATCCTATCTTGGTTTATTTATATAATTGAAGAATTAACAAGTTATTTTTTTTAATACTTAGGCAATTCTGAAATACAAAACCTGTCATATACTTTGGCTAACATACAAATTAAATCCATGTCTGAGGGAGAAAACTAGAATTTTTGGTTGCCAGACCTAGTATTACACAACTGTAGAAAGTCATCTATGTTTCAGAGAGTATGTGTTAAAAATTTAAAATTAGAATAAATCACAAGTTAGATATAGAAGATTATTACCTACCAGATCAATTTCTAAAACACCAGTTAATTTCAAAGCACTCATTCCAGTTGGTGTGTGATTCTCAGCCTCCTCACTCTCAAAGAAGGCACTTGCTGTGATCCCAGCAGGAAGCTCAAGTTCAGTAGTACATTTAGGATCGAGCTCTTAAGCCTAGGAGAGGTTAGAGATTGTTCAAATATGAAACATTTATTTGGAAAAGAGTTTTTTATATGCATGTCATGTCTGTAATTTGGCCTCTCACAGAATATTATCATATATAACTCTGAGATTTGCTGAGCTTAAAGTTTCACACCAGATTTTTTTCAGACCCAGGTTTGCTGGGATTAAAATGTTTGCTGTTGGCAGTAAAATAAAATAATGTGAGTGACAATTATGTTGAGACAGCTAAACAATTATTTATTTTTACTAAAATTTTACCCTTCTACTAAGGATATCATGATAGTAAACCTCATGACCATTTGATGTATTTTTTAATAGCTCATAGTTTTGATGAATTTGTAATATCATCTGGTCAATATGAAAGTGCTGATACATTCACTAATTTACTAGTTCAACATGTTTATTGAGCAACTACTATGTGCCAGACTCCCATCTAAGTTAAAGAGACAGTAGTGAGCAAAACAGACAATATCCCTGTTATCAATGTGCTTGGGTTCAAGTGTGGAACGCAGTTATTAAAAATATATAATGCCCAGCAGGTGTTGCTCAGTGGTTGAGTGTCAACTTATGAACCAGGTGGTCATAGTTAGATTTCTGATCAGGGCACATGTCCAGGTTGCAGGTTCAATCCCCCAGGGCATGCAGGAGATCGACTATCAATGATTAATCACTGATGTTTCTATCTTTCTCTCCCTCAGCGTTCCTCTCTGAAATCAATTTATCTATACATCTATCCTATATAATAAAAGGGTAATATGCAAATTGACCTTCATGGCAGAATGACCAGAACGACCACTCGACCAGTCACTATGAGGTACACTGACCACCTCTCTGTCCCTTTCCCCATCCAGCAGGCTCCAATTGCCCATTGGTGAATGGGGAATCGGGGGTGGGTGGCGAGGGACATGGATGGTGCCAGGCCAAGGTCCCCACCCCAACCTGCGGCAGGGGCAGGGCTGGCAAGTGGGTGGAACGGCTGACCTCTTGGTTCCTCCCCCTGGCTGGCAGGCTCCAATCACCCGATGGCGAATGGGGAACTGGGGGTGGGTGGCGGTGGAGGGCGAGGCCAGCTCCGGGCAGCCTGGGAAGATGTCGCTGATAGCAGGCCAGGCCTAGGGACTATACCCACACACAAATTTCGTGTGCCGGTCCTCTAGTGCAGTGGTCAGCAAACTCAATAGTCAACAGAGCCAAATATCAACAGTACAACGATTGAAATTTCTTTTGAGAGCCAAATTTTTTAAACTTAAACTATATAGGTAGGTACATTGTTATTAACTTAATTAGGGTACTCCTAAGGCTTAGGAAGAGCCACACTCAAGGGGCCAAAGAGCCGCATGTGGCTCGAGAGCCGCAGTTTGCCGACCACGGCCCTAGGGGGTAGATAGATGACCAGACACTGCCTCAGGGAAACTTCATTCTGCTTTCTTCAGGAACCCCCAGTGGCCACACCCACATCTCTTCCTTGGACCTCCCACAGCATTACCATCAATGAGACTCATTGGGCATTATATTATATCATTACTACAGCTCTCCACTCTAGTCTAATTTCCTCAACTGGATCATAAATTCCTTGAGACCAACAGGTATGTAATAAAATTTTTTGTACTCACTGCAGCTAGACGTTTGATGGATGCTTACTAATACTCTCCCAGTGAGCAGGTAGGAACTGATCATGCACATTTCCAGGTCAAATTTAGAGTTTAACTTTTTATAACTTGAATGATGGCATCTGCTTTTTTTACCACATGGTTCCTGTTTTGACTAATTTTCCTAGACAAGCAGGCAATTAATAAGTATGTTTTATGCACCGACAATGTGCCCAGTGTGGTATAGCAGATCCCCCGATCTTCAGTTTTGTTTTCCATGGTTTCAGAAATAAACAATTTATAAATTTTAAATTGCATGCCACTCTTAGTAGCATGCTGAAATCTCACACTGTCCCACTCCACCTTGGAAGTGAACCATCCCCTTTTCAGTGTCTTCACACTGTAGACCCTACTTGCCCATTAGTCACTGAGTAGCTCTCTTGGTTTTCAGATCTACTGTCAAGGTACCGCAATGCTGCTGTTCAAGTCACCTTTATTTCACTTAATAATGTACCCAAAGTGCAAGGATAGTAATGCTGGCAATTTGGATATGACAAAGAGAAGTCATAAAGTGCTTCCTTTAAGTGAAAAGGTGAGTGCAGCGCAATAAGATATTTTGCGCCCTATTGGCTTCACTTCTTTTTCAAGTGTGCTTTGGACATAAATACCCACCACTGCCTGAGACCTCATTCTGCCAATCTGAACTTTTTTATTTCAATTTATTCATTTTGTCTTTCCTCTTTAGACACATTATTGTGGAAATTCCCTTGTTGGTCCCTCTTTGGCCACTTTCTATTTATTGCTTCTATTGGTAAATAACAGTTGGAATTCCAGCCCTGTTCTGAAAGGTTCTGGGTTCTTGCGCTGCAAACTGCTGTCATTGTAAGGCTCTTTCTTTTGTCACATAAATTGTTGATGAACAAATGATTAGCTCTGCTGGATCCTAGAGTGGCACTTGTTTTTCCTTAGGGTTAAGGCTATTCCAATGAAATCTCTTCATTGACTTCAGATTTATATCCATTCCCTACACAATGAACATCTTGCCCCAGATTTACTTATGGATTCATATACACATTCAAGTTGGAGAAGCGATGAAATGCATAACCTCAAAGCAGTGTTCCTCCGAGTTACATAGTCATGCCCCACTTAACCACCGGATACCTTCTGAGAATGCCTCCATAGGAGATTTTGTCATTGTGCGAGTTTACAAATCTAGATGGTATTATAGTCCACTGCACACCTAGGCTACATATTGTAGCCTATTGGCTCTGTAGGGAAGGAAAAATAAATTTCCCTCTTCTTTTCTGGGTTCTTGGTTGAGTCATCACTGTAATAAAAGGCAGATTAACAAGATAAAAACACAAGTTTAATAACATATGCACCTCCTGTATACATGAAAGAAATGCAGATAACTCAGTAACATCCCAAAATGGCTGAAGTTACCACCTTAAATATCATCTTTAGCTGAAGACAACAGTTGTTGGCGGTGGGGAGAGTCAGTTAAAGAGGTTATCAGAAGCAACACAGTGAAGAGGGTAAGGTTATTATGCAGATTTAAGTCTTTGCCTTCTGCCTTGATAAGAGTTTCTAGAGATAAATTCAATTTCCTGTTCCTTACAAATGGAATGTCTTTTACCAAATGTAACTTCTACTTGGTTTTCCAAGCTTCTCCCCAGTGGTTTTTCAAAATAAACCAGCCTCAATAGTTCTTATGCCTAATAGACCTATTTTGGGGCGACAAATTCTGTTCCTCTATAGGTCCGTGGCTACAAAGCTGTACAGCATGTTACTGAATTGAAATCCGAGGTGACTGCAACACAATGGTATTTTTGTAATGCTTTGCACTACAATATTTAGATAGCCATAACATCACTAGGAAATAGCAGTGTTTCAGCTCCATTATAATCTCATGAGACCACCATCATAACATGCAGCATTGACCAAATTGACATTATGTGGTGCATGACTGTAAAGTTCTTTAAAAATAATCTCCAAAAGATCAGGGTGTGAATGATTCTCCTCAGAAGAGGAATATAGCAGCCAACACCACGCCGTACTATAATCACACTATCAAATTTGATTTTATTTGTTGTACACGCAAACTAACCTTTTACTTTTTGTCCTACAAGATACTCGTCTTGTACATTTCTTACCCAGTCCTAGAATTAACCATTTCTCCAAGGATCCCTGGTTCCTTTCATGGGGAGAATATCAGAAACCACAATTAGGGCACCAGATGTGATGCTGAGTTATCACTGCTTCTAGGTGTTCCTAATGACAAAATATGGCGTGCACACTAACTCCTCCACACACAAAATTTCTATGTATAACCATTTGCAACTAGTGTTAGCAAGAGATTAGTCCCTAATGATGTCTCCGATTCTGCTCCATTACAGTGTGGATCATTCTATCTTTCTCCCCTTGCTTATCTGTATACTTCCACTCCAACAATGAGAAATATGGTTCCTGCTACATGCTATCCATTTATTCAATTCTTTAACTCTGGCATCTATGTGTAGATGTATCAGAATTATTAACTGTACCTCTGTGGAAATCAATTTTATAAACTGTTGTATAGTGCTAATCCCCCCCGCATTATATATATTAGAACTATTTTCCCCTACATAATGTCTGTAGAGAATATTCAGCATCCATGGTCCTCACTCACAAATTGATATCAATAGAACAAATAACACTACAAATTTCCTAATGAAATACCACCTCACTGAGAACCGCTGTCCTACTAGAAAGCCAATACCTCACTGTAAATAAAATTCCCTTTAAGAAAACATATGCAAAATTTGCACATTTTGGATGCTTCCTCTGGTATTGTTAAAAATGTGTACAGAAAGCTTTTCATATTCTGGCAATGCTCTATACCACTCCTTTGGTGCATTCTCCTGTGGTCCCGAGAACACCTGGACTGTAGTATTTAAAAGAAATGGAGTCTAGTGGTTGAGTCTTTAGTACACAGGAAAGAAAATCTGACAAGGTATGAAAAATATTTTTAAACATATTTTAAAATGCTTTTTTAGACTTCTTTTATATTGTAGGATAAACATATCAAACTACTAAGTGAGTATGATTTTGGCGGCTCATTCAAAGAAGAGGTGCTTTATACTAAGAATTTAGGGGAACTTACCTCATATGGAAAAAAATCTGTACTTTTGGAGCCTTTTATGGTTTTCAGGTAACTTTATTCTACTTAACAGTTAAAGCCCCTGTCCTAACAAGAACCAATGACTGTGGCCCCTGAAAGTGATTGCTCAATATTTCTTTAGATATATTGTATTCAGATCGGTTAATAGGAGCTTTGTTGACCACTGTTTCAAAATCAGTCTTGGGAAGAGCATGCACAATTGTTGCAAAGTTTTAGAAAACTAACGTGATAGTTTCTGTCACAGTTGCAAATGCCCCCCCCCCCCTTTTTAACCTTTGTAGGGCATCTCTAGTGCAGAAAATATATATGTATTTGTTGTTGTTGTTTTGCAGTGACCCCAAACTCCCAAACTGGAATCATTTTTTTAAAGAAGATATTTAAGTACATTTCATTTCAGCCATATAAATTAATTAAAGCTATATGCAATGACCTGGAAACAATTCTTATGACATATTAACTTAATAAAAGAAAATGCAGAATAAAAAATGTGTTAAAAGTTTAATTTTTGTTAAAATATTTTAAATGTATAATCTGTTTACTATTATATAGGTGTTACAAGTATAATGGTGTGTGAATAGATCTCATGATCTCTTATTATTGGACTAGTGACCCAGTGCACAGATTCGTGCACATTGAAAGGGAATTAATTAGAAGGTGGCTGGTGGATCAGGACTGGGCAAGATGGGCCAGACACACCCTGGAGCCAACCTCCTGTGGTCCCTCCCCGGCCGGCCGCACCTGGGGTGGTGCCTGACAGGTGAGCGGGGTCCTTCAGGCAGGTGGGGATCCTTCAGCCTGGCCTGCGGGGATTGGGCCGAAACTGGCTCTCTGACATCCCCCGAGGGGTTCTGGAGTGTGAGAAGGCACTCTGCAAAGTTGCTGTCGTACAGGGTATGGAATGCAAATGCAAGTGTGCAGTAAACCAGATTCGGGGCTAACAGTGCCCCAGCAACAACATAACCCATGGCCGAAGATGGAATCACGTGGCCCCATGAGGAATCAGGCTCCCTCTCTCTGGTTTCAGGTGAATCACCCAAGAACCACAGCTACCAAGTCACTGCAGCTCGGCAGCTCCTGCATTGTCTGCCACCTGGTGGTCAGTGCATGTCATAGCAACCGGTTGGATGGAGGGAGGGACACTTAGCATATTAGCCTTTTATATATAGAGATACTTCAGGGAATAGTGGTTATATAGCAACATGAAATCATGACCATCATCATTTACTTTTTTAAAAAAACTTCTATATTAATTAACTATTTTACTAGCCTTAAATATCTTTATACTTAAAAATAAAAATAAATTAATAAATTAAGGAAAAAGGAAGAAAATTTCTATCTTGGTAAGCTTTTTGTTAAAAGATCTCATACAATGATTAATGGAAACTAAAGAAGAATTATGACATGGAATATTAAAGAACAGTTTCTGATTTATTGAATTGACTCTTGGTTAAAAGTGGCAACTTATAAAAGCATACTAATTATTTATTCATCTTCCCATTTCTCTGCTTTACTTCCGTTCTTTTTGTTGTATGTTATAACCTTTAATCACATTTTCCAGTGTTGTTATTTGGGATCTTGTCCCTTAAATTAAAGCATTTCTGAGAAATAAATAGGTTGTACACTAAAATTTCATTAGCATGCCACTTGCGCGCCCTATTGGCTTCACTTCTTTTTCAAGTGTGCTTTGGACATAAATACCCACCACTGCCTGAGACCTCATTCTGCCAATCTGAACTTTTTTATTTCAATTTATTCATTTTGTCTTTCCTCTTTAGACACATTATTGTGGAAATTCCCTTGTTGGTCCCTCTTTGGCCACTTTCTATTTATTGCTTCTATTGGTAAATAACAGTTGGAATTCCAGCCCTGTTCTGAAAGGTTCTGGGTTCTTGCGCTGCAAACTGCTGTCATTGTATGGCTCTTTCATTTGTCACATAAATTGTTGATGAACAAACGATTAGCTCTGCGGGATCCTAGAGTGGCACTTGTTTTTCCTTAGGGTTAAGGCTATTCCAATGAAATCTCTTCATTGACTTCAGATTTATATCCATTCCCTACACAATGAACATCTTGCCCCAGATTTACTTATGGATTCATATACACATTCAAGTTGGAGAAGCGATGAAATGCATAACCTCAAAGCAGTGTTCCTCCGAGTTACATAGTCATGCCCCACTTAACCACCGGATACCTTCTGAGAATGCCTCCATAGGAGATTTTGTCATTGTGCGAGTTTACAAATCTAGATGGTATTATAGTCCACTGCACACCTAGGCTACATATTGTAGCCTATTGGCTCTGTAGGGAAGGAAAAATAAATTTCCCTCTTCTTTTCTGGGTTCTTGGTTGAGTCATCACTGTAATAAAAGGCAGATTAACAAGAGAAAAACACAAGTTTAATAACATATGCACCTCCTGTATACATGAAAGAGATGCAGATAACTCAGTAACGTCCCAAAATGGCTGAAGTTACCACCTTAAATATCATCTTTAGCTGAAGACAACAGTTGTTGGCGGTGGGGAGAGTCAGTTAAAGAGATTATCAGAAGCAACACAGTGAAGAGGGTAAGGTTATTATGCAGATTTAAGTCTTTGCCTTCTGCCTGGATATATTTGTTGTTGTTGTTTTGCAGTGACCCCAAACTCCCAAACTGGAATCATTTTTTTAAAGAAGATATTTAAGTACATTTCATTTCAGCCATATAAATTAATTAAAGCTATATGCAATGACCTGGAAACAATTCTTATGACATATTAACTTAATAAAACAAATTGCAGAATAAAAAATGTGTTAAAGTTTAATTTTTGTTAAAATATTTTAAATGTATAATCTGTTTACTATTATATAGGTGTTACAAGTATAATGGTGTGTGAATAGATCTCATGATCTCTTATTATTGGACTAGTGACCCAGTGCACGGATTTGTGCACATTGAAAGGGAATTAATTAGAAGGTGGCCGGTGGATCAGGACTGGGCAAGATGGGCCAGACACTCCCTGGAGCCAACCTCCTGTGGTCCCTCCCCGGCCGGCCGCACCTGGGGTGGCGCCTGATGGGTGAGCGGGGTCCTTCAGGCAGGTGGGTATCCTTCAGCCTGGCCTGCAGGGATTGGGCTGAAACTGGCTCTCTGACATCCCCCGAGGGGTCCCAGCATGCGAGAGGGCACTCTGCAAAGTTGCTGTCGTACAGGGTGTGGAATGCAAATGCAAGTGTGCAGTAAACCAGATTCGGGGCTAACAGTGCCCCAGCAACAACATAACCCATGGCCGAAGATGGAATCTTGTGGCCCCATGAGGAATCAGGCTCCCTCTCTCTGGTTTCAGGTGCATCACCCAAGAACCGCAGCTGCCAAGTCACTGCAGCTTGGCAGCTCCTGCATTGTCTGCCACCTGGTGGTCAGTGTGTGTTATAGCAACCGGTTGGAGGGAGGGAGGGACACTTAGCATATTAGCCTTTTATATATATACTAGAGGCCCGGTGCACAAAAGTTTGTGCACTCGGGGGGCGGGGGGATGGGGGTCCCCCAGCCCGGCCTGTGCCCTCTCGCAGTCTGGGACCCCTCGGGAGATAACGACCTGCTGGCTTAGGCCTGCTCCCGGGTGGCAGAGGGCAGGCCCAATCCCTAAGTGCAGCCCCTGGTCAGGCTCAGAGCAGGGCCGATTGGGGAGTTGGGGCGCCGCCCCGTCATGCACAGAGCAGGGCAGATCGGGAGGGTGCGATGCC
>NW_005354385.1:8960640-8967788 GCF_000412655.1 Myotis brandtii | reverse complement strand
GTATGCAAATTAACCGCCATCTTTGTTGGTGGTTAATTTGCATATCTTGCTGATTAGCCAATGGGAGGCATAGCGAAGGTATGGTCAATTACCATGTTTGTCTATTATTAGATAGGATAGATGCTTCAGGGAATAGTGGTTATATAGCAACATGAAATCATGACCATCATCATTTACTTTTTAAAAAAAACTTCTATATTAATTAACTATTTTATTAGCCTTAAATATCTTTATACTTAAAAATAAAATCAATTAATAAATTAAGGTAAAAGGAAGAAAATTTCTATCTTGGAAAGCTTTTTGTTAAAAGATCTTATATAATGATTAATTGAAACTAAAGAAGAATTATGACATGGAATATTAAAGAACAGTTTCTGATTTATTGAATTGACTCTTGGTTAAAAGTGGCAACTTATAAAAGCATACTAATTATTTATTCATCTTCCCATTTCTCTGCTTTATGTCTGTTCTTTTTGTTGTATATTATAACCTTTAGTCACATTTTCCAGTGTTGTTATTTGGGAACTTGTCCCTTAAATTAAAGCATTTCTGAGAAATAAATAGGTTGTACACTAAAATGTCATTAGCATGCCACTTGCTTTGAATTACTATACATTTTGCAAAGTTTGGATGAAATCCCAAGCTGGGCCCACATTAACCCATTTGGTCCTGACTATTTTAGTGTAATTTTTTAGATAGAAATACAGAGCATTACTGACTGGCACTCCTGAACCTTGAAAATGTCCATTTTGAGCCCTGATTTACTCTAGCCTAATGCCTTTCAATTCTGAACGCATCTAATCTCTGCCCTTGCTGAAGCTTCCCTAACTCTACTGTCAATGGCTAACACTTGAAAAAGAAACTTCTTTTTAATTGTTTTATTTTATTGTTGACAGTATTACAGATGTTCCCCAATGTCCCCTCCTTACTCCTGCTCCCAGCCCCTGTCTCACCCCAGGCCTTCACCACACTACTGTCTGTGCCCATTGGTTACCCATATATGCATATGCGTTCTTTGGCTAACATATGTATCATAAAAAGACAAGCCTGCAGTTGAAGCAAGACAATAATACAAAAGGAGGGACAAGAAATTAAGAGTGGAGACTGAATCTGGGAGAGAGTATGGATGAGCCCAGGCAGAGGCCTGTGGGCTGTACAGGGCTTTGCTATGGAACATTGATGACTCTGCTGAGAGCCAAGTTGGAAAAGGACCCATATAATAAGTGCTTAAAAAAATCTTTAATTCATCTGACTTAAGAGTATTCATGCATGATTGCTTAATACATTTTTTACTAAAATGATCCGATAGAATTAGCAACCATTTTTTGAGAGCTTCCTCTGTGTTAAAGATTTTATACCCATTAGCTCATTTAATTTTCAAAGCAATCTTATGAAGTGGGCATTATTATTATTAGCATTTCTATTTTACTAGGAGAATTTAGCTAACTAATTTGTCCACTGTTAACAAATTTAACCTGTGAAAGAGCTGGGATTTGAACCCAGAAAAATCTAGCTTCCAATTGTCTCTGCTCTTGAGCAGTATGTTAGGTGTTGAGAAGGTGTTGCTTCCTCCATAACTTATTACTTAAACTATCATTAAGTTTTAGGATTGATGACTGTCTTTTTACCACTTGAACTGCCTTTTTTTTTTCTCAATGCAGCAGAGACCAACTAAACTATCATTAAGTTTTAGGATTGATGACTGTCTTTTCACCACTTGAACTGCCTTTTTTTTCTTTCCTCAATGCAGCAGAGACCAACTAAAGAGGTTAGGAGGCAGCAGTCTAATTAAACCTATTCATATTAATGTAGGGAGTATTAATCACTAACCTTTCTCAAAGGTATTTTCATTTTTAAAGAGGATGCTTATTAAAACAAATTAATCTATCATTGGTGAAACATTCATTTATGTAAAACCAGCAAGTGAAATAATTTAAGGTTGTGAGTTGGAAATATTTTTGAGCAGAGGGGCCACCCATTAAACAAATTGACCTATAGCTCCCCTAAATTGATCTATAGTTCTCCTAAATTACTTCTGCCTTTGCAGCTATAGCTGTTTTAATTGTGCATGTTCCACCCCAAATTATTGTGTTGTGGATGTTGCTTTTTCACTGCTATTCTCAATTTTGGTAATAGTGAGGAATCTGTATAAGAAACAGAGAAAGTGGAAGACTAGAGAATGTAAAGAAAAAAAAAGTGGAAGGAGAGATTAAAAAAAAAAAGCCATATAAGCAGATTGCATGTAAAACCTGACTGAGGAGGACTGTGGAGAAATGATACCTATATACAAAATACGCATTTATCAATTTGGCAGGATTTATTGATATCAACAATCATTAATACTTGTACAAGAAGAAATTACTTTAGCTGCGAGCCAGGATACCTTTCTAAAGTCATTAAACATCTTTATTCTCTTTGAAGTTCACACCAAAAAAGTGAAATAAAATTCACAGTCTGTAATTTAAATTAGCAACTGCAGATCACTAGGATAAATTAGGTTGTTAAGCCAATTAACATCAGTACAAATAAACCAATACTTTATCCTGAAATATTTTAGAGTTCAGCCTAATTTCAAGTGGGAGCCTCTGTGTGTGTACCTCGTTTTGCATATTTCAATATGATCACTGCAATCTTCTTTATCTACTTGTAAAAAAGCTCAGAATGGAAAGATTAAAATCACAGTGTCAATAAACATTTTAGAGAGGTATCTTCTAGTAAAATTATAGTTACATGGTTTTATGATAGTAAAATCCATTCTTTCCTTGTCTGCAAAAGTTCCAGGCAAAAACTCCCTAATCAATGGAGAGCTTTTAGCAGCATCAACTATATGAAATTAGCCAAACATGGAAGACAAGATGTAGGACCTAGATGAATGAAGAACAGATACATATTTGTGCCTATTTCTACTAATAGATAATCTTTTCTGCATCTTTGTAGCGCAGGCCTCTGTACTGAAAATGTCCTTCAGAGTGTGAAATTGCCCCATGGTGTTGTGGAACAAGTCAAGAATATTTTATGGATTTGGTCATCTATTCTGACTGTTTGCTTGCTCCGATAGACTCTGTTCAGTGGAGAAAAATCATAGCCATTATTCTATAGGAAAGTGTATTTAACCCAGAAGGTTTAAAATGTACCGGTCACTCTCTTTTTTCATGTCAAGCAAAAATCTAAATTTGAAACTAATCTGATAGAAATTTAATTTTAAGAGGTAAGATTTTGTTTTTTACACAAACCGCGCAAACAAGAATTTAATTTTAAGAAGCAATAATATCATTTCTCACACCAACATTGTACCAGAAGTTTGCTGTTAGGAGACCAGTTACAATGATACTTCTTTTTCATTAGCAATTAGAAAGCCTGAAGATAATAATTGTTTTGAATTTAGGGAAACATGGAATGCTTTTATTTCTGGGCAGTGTTTTTATGATGCATTTTATACACTTACCCCTGGCATGTAAGAAACCCACAATCCCCCTTCTAAATTGTTCTTTTGTTTCTAAAACTCCAAGCACTCGCATCATTGATTTGTGTCCCCTGAAATGTGTAATTGCAAAAACATTCAGAAAAGTAAAATGCTTATGTATGTTTTTACCCATCCATTCCCACTGAGGTGTTAAAATAATTTATTCCATTATATTAACGATTGCTTGATGCATCAAAAGATAATTTGCCATGTAATTTTGTTAAACCTGAAACGGTAGCATATTTTCTTGATAATACCATTAATATATCAAGAGTAAATAAAATGTTTAGTGGTAGGCACATTAATTATCGCCTTCATCTATCGGTGTTTAAAACTTAGAAATAATTAAAGGTACTTTAATAAGCTATGGTTCTGAGAAAGCAGGATCATTTATGAATCGCTAGAGGTGCGTGGAGCTGCGTATCCCTCGAGAGACGGAATTTATGCCTAACACCCCGCTGATTGTTCAGGAGGTAAAGAACCAATAGCTGCATGTACAGAGGTTTAATTTAAAGTGTGTTTCTCACTAGGCTGCTCACAACACTTAATTAAACTCTGCTGTTTTGGCAATGACAAATGCTGTGGTGCAAAAGGAGCCCGAGTCGCGGTGACTGAGAAGCTTTTGTAATTTCTTTCATGTGCACTGGCAGCCGGATGCAGGTCAGAACAGAAAGTGAGAATAAAAGAAGAGGTATTTAAGGTGTTTGGACAAAGTTGCCACTTTCAAGCATCTCTTTTAGGTACTCCGAAGGACTGCGTTATTTAAAGGACTTAATCGTGGGGTGTTTGTGGAAAATAGAGCAGAGGACCAGAGAAAACAATCAGAAATCCATCTCTAAGGTGTTGTGGTTTTGGGGGGAAAAAACTTTTTCATTAGCAATTAGGAAGCCTGAAAATAATAATTGTTTTGAATTTAGATGAACATGGAATGCTTTTATTTCTCGGCAGTGTTTTTATGATGCATTGTATACACTTAGAACTACATGTATAAGTTCATTTCTGAGTATATTTTCAAATTCAGGAACTCTATTCTATGGATCAGAGGGGGGAAAGCATCAAATTTTTATATTTCTATGAAATTAATTGCAAAGTGAAACACAGACAACCAACTTTTAAAAATTCATCTTGTTCAAATGCTTAGTTTGCAAAGCAGCCTAAAAGTCCCTTCATATAAAACTCTCATCTCTTATGCTCAGGTTCATTTATATAGAGCAGTGCTTTTAATAAAGCATAGACCTATGATTTCATTTTTATATCATTCTCGTCCCCAAAACGATATAAAATGTAAAAAGAATGAAATGATTGCTAATAGTTATTGAATGTTTACTATGTGTCAGAAACCATTTAAACATTTTACATGTGCAAACTTATTTAGTCCCTATGACAATAAATGTTTAGAACTATCATCTTCTCTGTACAGATCAGAAGACAGTGGTGCACAGAAATTTAAAAAAAAATTATACAAGATCACAATCCATGATAATCTAATGGGAGAGCAAGGATTCAAACCGAAGTGGTCTCTTTTCTCAACTTATATCCTTAAGGAGTATACTACACTGACAAATAAAAATATGAATTATGATCAGAGAAATCAAATCACAGATAAATTGGCATATACACAATAGTCATTTCCTTGCTTATCATTGAAGGATTCCCCCTATCCTCTGAGAAACCTCCAACTCCTATCCAGGTACAGAAAGTGAGGCCCAGAGAAGTTAAAAAAATACATAATATTGCAGAACTAACCAGTGGTAGAGCTCAAAATTAAGCTAAATTTACTATGGCAAGTCCTTTGGCTTTCCAGCATGCCATGCTTCGCTCTTAACTGCTGGCAAACCTATCTCAGAAGTAAATACTTGCACAGTTTGTTAGAAATAATTAAAAGTGAGATATATGAGGTTTATTGTTGTATTTTTTATTCATTAAAATATGGCCAATTGTTAAACAATTATATCAAATTTTTCATAGGGTTTAATTTTGTGAATAATAACTTTTATCAACATGGTGTGCAAAGTGGCTGAAAAATATTTCACTGAATGATTCATTGTGTCATAATTTTAAATAGACTCATCATATGTCATAGAATTCTAGAAAAAACTTATGAGCATGAAGAATTTAACTTTTCATTCCCTGAGAGATGAGCATTCATTCTTCACTTGAAAACATCTAGGGTGTAAAAGTCTCAACTTTGCAAGATAACATTTTCATCTTTGCAAAACTCCAACAAACCATTTTTCCGACTTATTCCGTCTCTTAGAATTTGCCACATTGGTTAGAGAGTGGCCAGGGCTCAATGTTGAGAAGCATAATGAAATTTGCTACAAATTTGAAACAAGTAAAATTTGTTTGAAATTAAATAGCATGAAACTATTGTGGAATGTGGAGAAAGTAATTAGCTTAGCTCTTTTCAGCTTCTGGTTTGGGGCAGTTCTAGGACATGCTATCTTTAAAACTATATGTTAGAAATTTCTGTAATTAAGTATTATCAAATATTAGCTTATTCATGCACATTGAAAAAAAAATGTTGAACTCCAGAATAAGGAACTCAATGAGAATGTCTTCAGTTTTTGTTGTTTTTTTTTTAAATTGATTTCAGAGAAGAAGGGAGAGGGAGAGATAGAAACATCCATGATGAGAGAGAATCATGGATCAGCTGCCTCCTGCTCACCCCCTACTGGGGATGGAGCCCCCAACCCGGGCATGTGCCCTTGACCAGAATCGAACCCGGGACCCTTCAGTCCGCTGGCCTACGCTCTATCCATTGAGCCAAACCGGCTAGGGCTGTCTTCAGTTTTTAACAATGCAGGGGAGAGTATCACACTCACAAGGGAATAAGTCATAGTTCTCTTCCTATTGGAATGCATTGCATATTCAACTTGACTGTTTCTAAGGCACTATACCAAAAGTACCATGTTTGAGAGGCTGTGCTGGGACACGTGAAATAATACTCCAAAAGGAAAGCAACATGTAAAGCTTTCAATTGAGCCCCAGCTGGGGTGACTCTGTGATTGATCATCGACCCATGAACCAAGAGGTTGCATTGCCAGTCAGGGCATATGCCCAGATTGCAGGCTTGAACCCCAGTAGACAGCACGCAGGAGGCAGCAGATTGATGTTTCTCATCAATGTTTCTATCTCTCTGTTCCTTTCCCACCCTCTCTCTAAAAATAAATAAATAAATAAATAAATAAATAAATAAATAAGCAAACAAACATATTTTTTTAAAAATAAAGCTTTCAATTGAAAGATGGTTTTAATTCCATTCACTGTCAGTGGGGATTTGTGTGTGTGTGTGTTTTAACTTCAAGGACTAAAAAGGGGTAAAACTGACATTAATTTTTTTTTCACTTCTTCACATTTAGATAACTTCACTTTAAAAAAATTTATACCTTCATATATAATGCCCTGGTAGAACCATATTGATCAAGTGATTTTAGCATCCACAATAGACTTCTCAAAACTTCGTGTCATATCTAGATTATTTCAATATTTAAAAGTCATTAATATGTGCATTAAAATGTATTTTCTCCATTGTTGACTATGTTTATTATTTAAATAAATACCTTTTTTGGCTTAAGTGCCAACTTCTAACAGATGCATTCTTTGACTAACCTATCAAAATTATGATTTTACCTTCTTAGCATTTGTCAACTTTTAATATATATATATATATGTTGTGTATATA
>NW_005354385.1:8937177-8960605 GCF_000412655.1 Myotis brandtii | reverse complement strand
CTTCAAAATTATAAACCTAGTCCAGGAACAAAATCAATATTATTACTGATTGGATACTAAGTATCAATACAATCCTTGTCACTGAGCTATTCACTAAATTTTTAATAAAAGAATTAATAAATGAACTATAAAGTTGTCCACTCTGTTAAGGTCTTTGCCTGGCTTTTTACTCATGAGATTTGTTCTGTTAACCAAAAGTTCACTGCTCTACCCAGAAGAGAGAAAACCATTCAAAAGCTCTCACATTCTAAGTTCTGGACTACAAACCATTCGTTTCCTGCAGCTCAAGAGGTATTTATCTGCATAGGAGCACATAGTCAAGGAGAGAGAGGATTTCGTAGATGAGAGCAGCTGGCATCAATATTCTTGTGTGCAGTTTGCTTTCTAACTAGCCTTGTGATACTGAGCATATCATTCTAACCTCTAAGATTTGTATTATTATATGTAATATGTGGGGATAATAAAATGACAGGATTATGGCGAAGAATCAATTGAGGTAATATACTTGAAAAAGCAATGACAAGCTAAATAATTATACAAATCCGTTACATTAATAATTATGAAAGTGTATTGAAAGTATAATATTCAATAGTTTTTATACAGCAAGCAATACTTTCTTTGAATTTTGTTTTATTTTTTCTATATTCAGTAACAGTAATTTATTTTATTCAAACATTCCAAGTAATTGTTTTATCTTGCTCAATGTATTTGAGCAAATACAAGAAAATGCTATAGTGAGGTGTAGTGATAGTTTATTATTCTAAGCATCTGTTAAATAGACTCTTTTCTTTGATCGTCCTACATTTTCACTCCCTTACACCTTCCTAAAAGCTGAGAAATCAAAGCAGCTCCTTCTCCTGTATTTCCACTATGTCCTTTGCAATGTTTTCAATGAACTTAAGCGGTAAAGGGGCTTAGTAAAGTTCACCTCTCGAGATACTCAACTCTTTGCTCACATCCCATCACCTAACATGCAGTGGTTACAGAATGTACTTGAGTGGTTAAGGCTGAACTTCAGGTCCCCAACATTGAGGGAAGCAATTCAAAGCAGATAGTGAGCCATTCAGCCGGGGCCTATTTACCCTCGTCATTTATTTTAAAACCCTAACACTAAAACCGGGCCCTTTTAAATGGTAGATAAAAGGCAGTGAAATTGATGAATGCCTTTTGGCAAGTACAGTTGAGTTTCCATGGGGTTTTATACATTATTGACACTGTCAGTGATTTCGGTGATTGTGGCTACAGCTGGGATGTTATTATTACCATGTTGCAGTACTTCTATTGGGAGGCTATTCCGTGGTCACAGCTGGAAGTGTTAGTGGCATTTGATGTTCATGACCTGCAGTAATTGTACCATTTTATAAGAGGAGTTCACGAAATCCACAGTCCAGAATTAAGCTGTGCCCGACCAAGTGACTTATGCTAGTAGGCGAGAGAATGAACAGGAGTGGCCTCAGTCAGAATTCAATAGTTGCCACGAGAGACTGAGCAGGTCGTTGTGAGGGTAATGTTACCTCACAATGGTGCCAATCTACACAGAAGTCTGGGGGTTGCTGTGTTGGCACTGATACATTTCCTTCAAGGCTGTCTTTGGGGTGGGAATTTTTTTTATGCCTTTAAGGCCAAGTGATTTCTATTCTGCAAATGTATTGTGTGATGAATAACCCTTTTATGTTCTCTAATTTTTTTTCAGATTATAAAAGTAATACATGTTTATTATGGATAATTTGAACAATACAATAAAGAATAAATTTGAAATCACATTTAATGTTGCTACTCAGAGGCAGCCAGTTTTAATATTTCTTTGGGCAGCTTTCCAAATATATGTGCATTGATAAGTTTGGTTTTTTTACAAAAATTGAATTAATGCTGTATGTACAATGTTTTTAGGTAAAATTCTGCCTTTTCACAATAACATTAGGATTTCAGTAATAGATTCATATAAAAACAAGAAGCAATGAACTTATTTTAAACTTCTGCGATTAAAAAATAAGTGGATTTGTTAAAAAAAAAAACACCCACACAATCTGGTTTTCGATAAAAATATGCATTCTTTGGTAGATAGCCTAGGGTGAATCTTACAATGGCAAAGACCACACCTAGGTAAATCAAGCTTACCCTTCAAAGTACAGTGGACAAAGTACAGAGAGACAATTACTATTCTTTGCCCTGAAATACTTTCCTTGTTGATAATTTCTAGTTACTTCAGTCCAATCCTGAGGAACAGACTTGTGGAGCAGGACAAGGATGTGCCGCAGAAATCCTGTGGAAAAGCACCCATTTTTATGAGGCCGGGCAAGTATATGACCAGTTACTGACAGAGGCTAGTTTGCCAATGACTTACGAGGTTTTGGAAAGCAGACAACAGAAAGCTAGGAAGTAGTACCTCAGGCATTAAAAAGTCTTCGTAGTAAGTAAGGATGGATATTACTTACGTAAAATTTAAAATGTATTTTAAATAGCAAGTGTGAGAGGGAGGGAAGATTGAATTATAATGCTCAAATTACTGAGAGAAGGGAACTATTATCCAGAACAGGGATGTCGGCATATGTACCTACTCACTGGTTCTAGCACGTAGCATTCATCCTGGGACTTATGAAGTTCGTTGTGCTAGTTGTATACACAGTAGTAGTGTATGATGCCCAACACTTATGTGGCAGCCTCAACTCTCCTATGGCTTTGGAAACATATTTGTAGACAAATATACATTACAGCCTTCTGCACCTTTTAAAGTGTATAATGCAATGGTTACCATGTCCCCCAAATGTACAAAACTCACCACGAGTTCCAACGCATTTCTATCAACCCAAAAAGGAACTTCATACCTATTAGCAGTGAGTTCAAATAACGCCTTGCCTCCATTCTCTGGCAACCACTAATCGACTTTCTACTTACGTAGATTTATCCATTGTAGACATTTCTAATAAATGGAATTATGGTATGTATGACCTTTTAAATTTGAATTTATTTCACATCATGTTTTCAAGGTTCATGCAAATTGTAGCATGTAACAGTACTTCATTCCCTTTTTGCTGCACATTAAATCATCACATGGATATATTGTATTTTGTTATTCATTAATCAATAAATGAACATTTGGGTTATTTTCACTTTTGGCTATTATTAGTCATGCTGCTTTGAATAGCTCTGTACAGGTTTTTGTGAAGATGCATATTTTCAAATATCTTAGGTATATACCATGGGGTGAAATTGCTGAGTTATATGATAATTCTATGTTTAACTTCTTGAGGAACTGATACACTGTTTTTGAAAGTGACTATACCATTTTACGTTACTAATAGCAATGAAGGAGGGATTGGGTTTCTCCACATCATGGCTGCACTTAGTAGTGTTTGTCATTTTGATTTTATTTTAGCTATCCTAGTGGGTGTGGTTTTGTATATAATTTTCCTAATGACTAATAATGTTGAGCATTTCTCAATGTGCTTATTGATCATATGAATATTTTTCTTGGAGAAATATCCACTCACATCCTTTGCTGATATTTTAATTAGGTTATCTATTATTTTATTATTAAATTGTAAGAGTTCTTCATATATTCAGAATACATGTCCCAAATATGTGACTCAATTATTTTTTCCATTTTGTGGTGTGGGCTTTCACATTTTTTTTTTTTTACAGAATGAATACTTTTTTTATTTTTTAAAGTTTATTGTTGAGAGTATCACAGATGTCCCTTCCCCACCACCCCATCCCCCCTGACACTCCCCTCCACCACCAGATTGATGCCCCACCCTGTAGAGTGACAGTTATGCTGGGAAAGACCAGTTACCCTAGGCCTTCATCACCCTATTGTTTGTGTCCATGGGCAATGCATATATGCATATAAGTTCTTTGGCTAATCCCCCTCCCCCAATTTTTAATAGGGTCCTTTGGTGCTCAGAAGCTATACTTTTGACAAATTCCATTTATTTCTTTTGTTATTTATCCTTTTAGTATCACATCTAAGACATAATTGCCTAATCAATGATCACTAAGATTTTTGCCTATTTTTTATTTTAAAAGTTTGATAGTTTACTAGTAGCTCTTAAATTTAGGTCTTTCAGCAGTATGAGTTAAATTTTGCATGTGCTCTGAGATCTTTGTCTGACTTCATTCTTTCTTCTATGGATGTCAAGTTCTCAGCCTCATTTGTTGAAAAGATTATTCTTTCTCTATTGAATTGCCGTGTTACCCTGTTGAAAATAAACTGATCAGTATCAGGTTTCTTTCCACACTCTCAATGCAGTTCCATTGATCTATATATTGATCCTTATGCTGGTACAATACTTTATTGATTACTATAGATATGTATTCTAACTTGAATAATAAAAACAGACAGCCATGACCCCTTGGTCAATTCCCAGGCTTGAGCTGGTTTATGGACACAGAACCCCTTGAATAAAGGGGGTGCCAGGTCCCCTTGTTGAAAGACCCAGTATACTACCAAAATTTTAAAAGTTTATACTGCTAATCTTTCTCCAAGCTTTCCCCAAAGGGAAGCTTTTACTAAGGTAACTGTACACTGGGGAAACAGAAATAATCACATTTTCAGAGATTATTGGATACTGGCTCTTAACTGACACTAATTCCAGGGAAACAAAAATATATGATAATTCTATGTTTAACTTCTTGAGGAACTGATACACTGTTTTTGAAAGTGACTATACCATTTTACATTGACTGTAGCCCTCCAGTCAGAGTTGAGGCTTATGGAAGTGAGCTTCATTTCACAGTAGGTCCATCCTATGGTCATTCCCCCAGTTCCAGAATGCTCAATTGGAACAGACATATTTAGCAGCTGGCAGAATCCCCACCTTGGTTCCCTGACCTGTGGAGCGAAGGTCTTTGCTGAGAAAGAACAAGTGGAAGCCATCAGAACTGCCTATGCCTAGGAAAAGAGTACATTAAAGCAATATTGATGCCTACAGTGATTGCACTATGGCCTCACCCAGAGTAACCTAAGGTCAGTTGGCAGAAGAGGTCATTATCATGGCATTCTTCTGAAGTTTACTGCCTATGATTTCTAACACTGAAATGAGATGTATGTATATTAATTATATGAAAATTAATTAGTTCATAAAGAATGGGCAACTGGAAGCAGAGAAAAGCAATGGAAGTTATAGGCCCAAGGGTTACTTAACAAAGCATGTGGGAAAGCATGAGATTTTTATGAGCCACTATAATAGTGAAATTGGGGACAGTACAGTTTAAGCCACTTTTTATACTATATTATATAAATGTAATTAATGGCTAGCTCCTTCTGTTTGTAAAATATTACATAGCAATGGCCTTAGATTTACCTTTTATATTGTGGCAACATGCTGCATTCTCTACTCCATTAAAAAAATTGGAGGGAGAGGTAAAAAGTCATTTAAAACTAAAATGTAAGCCTTCATAAGTTATCTAAAAAACTGAAGAATGGTTGACTAGATATCAGTAAACTTTAGGTAAAGTTGCCTATTTAAGTACTTGTAAGAAAATGGTTGATATGAATATGTAAAGTTTATAGTGAAATATATTTGCATCATAGAATATTTGAGAGTAAAGCAATTATCAGCATATCCTATATAATAAAAGAGAAACACGCAAATTAACCGTCCCTCCCCTATGCTCAAACCACACCCACAAGCCATGCCCACCAGCCAATCAGGAGCAAGTATGCAAATTAACCCAACTAAGATGGTGGTGGCCATGGAGCTGGAGCGAGCAGGAGGCTTGGGTTGCCCCCAGCGATGGAAGAAGCCAAGCTTCCCGCCTGCCCTGGCTGGCCCTTGGCTCCAGCTCAAGGCTACAAAGTTTCAATTATAGAAGATAAATAAATACCAGAAAAAAAGAAAAAAAGGAGAGGCTGGGAGCTTGGGTCACTGGGGGGTGTGGCCAGCCTAAAAACGGCCCTCACCCAGGCTGGCCAGGCACCCCATGGGGACCCGCACCCAAGCAGGACCCCCACCCTGATCCGGGAAACCCTTCAGGGCAAACCAGCTGGCCCCCACCCGTGCACCAGGCCTCTATCCTATATAGTAAAAGGATAATATGCAAACTGACCCTAACAGCAGAATGACTGAGAATGACTGGTCACTATGACACACACTGACCACCAGGGGGCAGACGCTCAATGCAGGAGCTGTCTCTTGGTGGTCAGTGCGCTCCCACAGGGTGAGCTCTGCTCAGCCACAAGCCAGGCTGATGGCTGCCAGTACAGTGGTGGTGGCGGGAGCCTCTCCTGCCTCCTCAGCAGCGCTAAGGATGTCTGACTGCAGCTTAGGATTGCTCCCCGCTGGAAAGTGGACATCCCCCGAGGGCTCCTGGGCTGCCAGAGGGATGTCTGACTGCCAGCTTAGGCCCAACCCCCCGGGGAGCAGGTCTAAGCCAGCAGGTGGACATCCCCCGAGGGGTCCCAGACTGTGAGAGGGCACAGGCCCGGCTGAGTGACCCACCAAGTGCACATATTTTTGTGCACCGGGCCTCTAGTATTCTCTATAAGAATATCATGCACTGCTGGTGGGAATGCAGACTGGTGCAGCCACTGTGGAGAACAGTATGGAAATCCTCAAAAAATTAAAAATGGAACTCCCATTCGACCCAGTAATCCCACTTCTGGGAATATATCCCAAGAAACCAGAAACACCAATCAGAAAGGACATATGCACCCATATGTTCATAGTAGCACAATTTATAATAGCTAAGATTTGGAAACAAAGTCCCCATCAGCAGATGAGTAGATTAAAAAACAGTGGTACATCTACACAATGGAATACTATACTGCTATAAAAAAGAAGGAAATTTTACCATTTGCAACAGCATGGATGGACCTGGAGAGCATTATGCGAAGCAAAATAAGTCAGTCGGAGAAAGATAAATATCACATGATCTCACTCATATGTGGGATATAATGAACAAAATAAACTTATGAACAAAAATAGATCCAAAGACTAATAAACACTGAACGGACAGGCCAACCTCAGAGAGAAGGCAGGAGGTGGTGGGTAAGAGATCAACCAAAGGACTTGTGTACATGAATATTAGCAAACAATGGACACAGACACTGGGGCGGTGGGGGCTTGTCCTGGGGGTAGGAAGTGGCAGGGGGGAGGTCAATCAGGGAAAAAGGAGACATATGTAATTCTTTAAACAATAAAAAAAGAAAGAAGTTTAGTTCCTATAACAAAGGGGATAAATATCCATAGCAATATACTTCATTAAATACAAAATAAAAAAAATAAAGTCTTCTAATTTTCATAATTTGATATAAATTAAAGATTTTATGTAATTTAATTTCTTTTTAAACTTATTTTGGAGAAAAATTTGAATTCTTTAGATCTGTGACTGTACATATTTTATATTTAGAACATAATTTGAATATAGAAATAGTAAACCTAGTAATTATATAAAGGATATAAGACATTAAAATATTTCTTGTTGAATTCTAATATTCTATTCATGATTTGCTTCCCATTTCACTACTTTTGTGGTAATAATACAGGAAAACATCTCTCAGATAATGTATTGGCTATTCTAAAATTTTAGAAAGCAAATCCCACTAACAATTCTGTGCCACAAACTTCCTGCCTAATGAGGAGGTAGGTAACTAGCATGTTTGAATGCCTACTACATGAGAAACTGCATTTCCCTGTTTTCCAATATTAAAATCATCAAGGAGATTTATTATATTTTCTTTTATATATCCTCAGTTCTGTGTATTCCTCTTTTTACTTCTTTTCTTTCACCTCTGTCTATACTATTCAAAGAGATATGCCTTCTAACTACTTTAGCCAGTACTGGCAATCTGGTACACTGTTTCAGCTAATAAATACCGATTATAAAGAACACAGTTACTTGAGACAAGTATAAAATCTACTTTTTGATTACATTTTCCCCCTCCTATTCTACTCCTCCTTTTTGAGACTAATTTTTTTTTACCTCATTTCCTCTGTCTCTCTCTTTTTCTTTCTTTTGTCATTCTTCATTCATTCCTTTCCTTCCTCTCTTCCTTTGATCCTTTCTTTTTTCTTTCACTGTTTACTCTCTCTCTGTGTGTGTGTGTGTGTGTGTGTGTGTGTTTGCCTGTGCATATTGACATCCTCTCCAATTTTCACTTTTCTGTTTCCTTAGAGGACTCAGTGGTATATCTGAGAGATGTCTTTTTTCCCCTGCATTTTTATCATAAAATGCCAAAAGATATAGCACACCAAAAAAGGCCACCAAAATTTGGAACGCAGATCTCTAGAGAATTTCCCTCTTGGAGCACTAGAAATGAGTGAATGGAAGCATACTACTTTATTCCTCTTCTCTTTCCACTTTAATCTTGGTCAACCTTAAACACACAGAGAGCTTAAGTTTAAAAGCCCAGCATTTCCATTCAATTAGTATTTTTTTCTGAGAGAGCTTTGCCATATGTCTCAAAGTCCCTTTATGATGATCATAAGGTTATCTAAAATTTCAAAAAATTCCGAGGCTGTGTTTTTTCAAGAAGTAATGAAAAGTGCCTTTGTGCTGATTGGAATGAGTGTGCAGAGAAAAGAAAGGGTTCAGCACTTTGGGGCAGAGCAAAAGATGAGGTGACCTGAACTTTGCTTCTCTCGGGTGGCTATCGGGGCCGTTCTCAACAGAGCTCACAAAATAGATTGTAGAATAAGGACATAGCTTTAAACATATTGCAGAGGTCCATCCAAATCCCATAGTAAACTGTGTCTGAGCCTCTTCTACTTATATCTTTAGCTCAGAAGATGCTGCTAATCTTTTAATGAGAAATAAAACGTATTTCAATTATATTTGGAAAACATGCATGTTTTAAATACATCATGAGTTATGATCAACATTCACAACTGATTAATTTGCCATTACTGTTTTATATTTTAAAATTATGAGTCATTTTAAACAATCTTCAAATTTGGAGATGGCTACCAAAACATTTATCCAGCCTAATGAAATTAATCTAGATGTTTTGCTATAGTTTCTTCCAAAATTATATTCTAGCCCAGCCAGCATGGCTCAGTGGTTTAGTGTCAATCTATGAACCAGGAGGTCACTGTTGGATTCCCAGTCAGGGCACATGCCCGGATTGTGGGCTTGATCCCAGTGTGGGGCTTGCAGGAGGCAGCCAATCAATGATTCTTTCTCATCATTGATGTTTCTATCTCTCTCTCCCTCTCCTTCCTCTCTGAAATCAATAAAAATATATTAAAAAATATGTATTATATGTTTTTATATTTATTTTTTTACAGAAGGACATTCTCAACTTTAAACTAAAGTATATAAACCAGAGTTACTAAAAAAAAGTAAAGCAGAGAAAATAATTTTGAATTGGCTAGCATGAGAATACTATTCTCTACCTTTAAATAAGGCTAGAAAAATTTGGTCTTCATTAACCAGAGATTTTCAAATACACCCCTGGCTAAGTAAAATGCTTTAATCCTGAAAAAAATGAAATAAGATCTGACTTATATCACCTACCCCTAGTTTTAAGTCATAAGAGCATATCCTATATAATAAAAGGGTATTATGCAAATTGACCGAATGGTGGAATGACCCGCCGCTATGATGCTCATTGACCACTCGGGGGCAGACACTCAATGCAGGAGCTGCCCCCAGCCCGCAGGCCCCAATTGCCTACCTCTTGGTCTCTTCCCTCTGCAGACTCTGATCTCCCGATGGGGAATGAGGAACCAGGGGTAGGTGGTGGGAGATGTGGGTGGTGCCAGGCCAAGCACCCCACCCCACTGGTCACCCCACACACAGAGGGCAACAGGCAGCCGGGAGTGGGGCCGGCGAGCAGGTGGTAATGGCCAACTTCTTGGTCCCTCCCCGCAACCAGTAGGCTCCAATTGTCTGATGGCGAATGGGGAACTGGGGATGGGTGGGGGTGGGGGCCAGGGCAAGCTGCCAGCAGTTGGGGAAGATGGCCCTGATCACAGGCCAGGCCTAGGGACCGTAACTGTGAATGAATTTTGTGTGCTGAGCCTCTAGTATTATATAACAATGGACACACTATTCCAGGATCAGACTGTTAGGTTAAGAGAGGGAAAAATCAACAAAAACTTGATGACACAGGAATAGAATGCGAATGATTTTCTTAGGCATAAGAAATATTCAAATCCATGTTCATGATTTCATGGACTTCTCCATGGTCTTCACATATATAGAGAGAAATGTTAATCTGTTGTTTTAAATAATCTAGAATTTGTTATTTTGTTCTTTTTCATAATAGCCTTACCTAAGGTTGGAGTACTGAGTATTGGTCTCACAATTATTTTTCTATCATTGGAAGTTTAGAGAATAAATGATGATATAATTGTATATGTTCAACGTTCAACTTGTTTATTAGGGTGAAAAAACTCAATAAATATGAATATCATTAATATTTTCTATACTTAACTTTCCATACTCTTGGACAATTTATTTTTCTTTACAAAAATTGAGCAAATGGCCTGGCCAGTGTGGCTCAGTGGTTGAGTGTAGACCCATGAACCAGGAGGTCATGATTTTATTCTGGTAGGGGCACATGCCTGGTTATGGCTTGCTCCATAAGGGGTGCGCAGGAGGCAGCCAATAAATGGTTCTCTCTCATTATAGATATTTATATCTCTCACTCCTTTCCTCTCTCTGAAAGCAATAAAAACATTTTAAAAATTGAGCAAATGTGTGAAGACTGTCTATTGTATTTTTTACTACATTACCTGTAGTTATTATATTTGCTGAATAATTTAAAGCTCAAATGAAAACATGTAACCAGCAAAGATAAAGTATAATTGAATTGTGCTTTGTTTTGCTTAGAAAACAATAAAGAAACTGTGGCCAAAAAAGGGGCAAAATTCAACAATGATAAATTGAAACAAACAAAATTCCTCATTAGGCATGGCTAAGTAGGTTAAGACAAGCAATTATGAGGTTTAGTAATTTCCTATATAGGTATTTTTAATATGACATTGGAAAAATTAGTTTACCCGAGGTTTACATTATTCATATTTTATCTCATAAAAACAACCAACAAATATGCTTTAAGTATTAACGACAGAAATTTTGTTAATTCTAAATTATACTCTCTGATCCTACTTTAGTCAATTCTGATTTTTTTCACCTATAAAAAGAGATTTTTCTCATTTGATTATACTAGAATCAATATATTATCTTTTATTTTTAATCTTTAGACCAATTCTGTTTCTTCTACTTTGATAATGCCTTAACTCATTTCTATAATCAAGTCTAGTTTTTAAGTTTGGATATCTTACCTGTATTTTTCAGTAAATGGTATGTATTGTAACTTATTTCCCTATCTTTAGTAAGACCTCATTTTGATTAATACTATCTATATTTGACTCATTTATGTTATTAAAACAAAAATTTGATATTAGTCATTTTTAGTGTGAATAGTAAAGTTGACTAGTTTACTTAATTTTATTATGCAACTTTTTAGAACTCCATAGTTTCTATAAGCAGAAATGTTAATAGATAAAACATTCTTGGATTTTTTAAAAATCCATAGTTCCACTTAGTCTAGGTGTAGATTGCCACTATTCTTTGTAAATTTGGACTTACTGACTGAGCAAAATCAATAGTTAATTTTGATTAATAACTCTGGCTAATATGAGGTTTATATTCTATGTCTTTTAAAGATTAATGCAATAAATTTCTCCTTTTGATGTTCCTTGACATTTTGCAAATTAAATGGAGCCTTAAATATGATCCTCTTTAGTACAAAAGTGGACAGAATTCTTTGTGACTACTTTATTAACATTCTATCAGAGTACTCAAATCATGATCCCACAAGACAACTGTTCATATGACAGATGATGATTATTGTTATTATATTTAAGATCCATAGCTCTTTAAACTTTTTTCATGGGATGGTGAATAAGCACACATCGATGTAGCCTCAGTCAGAGATTTAATATTATGAAAGAATTAAGCTTAATTTGATGATATCCTTTCATTAAAATTGTACAACAACTACATTAATGCAGCCAGAGTTGTACTTGCTGAAGTGATTTTGACACCCATCTATAATAATAAAAGGGTAATATGCAAATCAACCGAAGGGCCAAACAGTGGAACTACCATCCAGACGACCATGCTATGACACTCACTGGCGCAGGCCAGCCAAGGCGGGTGCGATGCGATTGGTCAGGGGCCCAGCCATCACCCCATGATCACCCCACAGAGGCAGGCCCAGGCCACCAGTTGGTGGGGTGATCAATCGGGGGCTCCATGATCGCCCCAAAGAGGGTGGCCCAGGCTACCGCTCAGCAATGCTGAGGTGGGTAGCCTGAGCCTCCCTCTATGGGGTGATCCATCGCAGAGCCCCAGCTGGGTGGGCGGGGCCTACCTCTTTGGGGCAATTGATTGCGAGGCTCCCAGACTGTGAGAGGGCACAGGCCAGGCTGAGGGACTGCCCCCCCCCACCCCCTGCCGCCAGTGCAGAATTTCTTGCACCGGGCCACTAGTCAATATTAATAGTAATAATAACAATAACTTAGTGTTCACTGAGTGCTAGTAAACACTATCACTCTTCAGAGTGATTTATATTCATTAACTAATTTAAACCTTACCAAAACCCTAAACCCAATGCAGATGTGGGACACAAGAAGCAACTTCATTAAGTAATATTTTACAAGATCACAGAACGAATAGTAGTAAATGGTGGAACTATGGTTTAAGAGTAAACAATCTAGCTCCAGTATCCATGACCTAAACCAGTATGGCATACCTTCTTTTAACTCAACTTTTAAGAACATACTAAATGAAGGAGCTGTATAACACAATTGGGAATTTTAAGAATCTTACTACATGCTTCCTTAGTTTTAAGAATTTAAATCTAGTTTTCAAAAAGCCAGAACATCTGGTCACTTAAAAGAAATAAAAATGTAAACAATAGCTCGTTGAGAACATTATGCACTTTTGCAAACATACGACTTTATTGCTACTGCTCTATAATGTATATAGAAATCTGTTCCATATGTCCTATATTCTTTCTTTCCTTCTGTCCTCTAATAATCCTTCATATGTAATGACAGTTTACATAAAACCCTCTCTGTTCTTCCAGGATCAGAATTTGCTCCTTTTTGGTGATCCCATGAGACCTAGATTTTGTCCTCCTATTTAGGACTTTGGGCCTACCTAATATGTGTCAAACTCTATGAAAAAAGGTCCACACAAATGAGAACCAGAAATAACAACAACAGCAACAGCAGCAGCACATTTAGTAATAATAAAATTGAGAAATTCATGCAACTCATATTTGTTGACCTGGCAGTTGATTGTGGCAAGTTGAACACATTAATTAGCCTCCATTTCCTCCAAAATCCTTGTTAATACAAGAGAAATATGTTTTCAGAAAAGAGAGTGGTAGTGATGGACAAATCCACTAAATAAAAAATGAATATTAAACAAGTGAAATCATTTTTGAAATTTGAACATAAATAGATGAATGGTCAATGTCTTAGAAGACTCCAAAAAGAAAATACTGTGGTCCATGTGGAAAAATCCAAGAAAACTGTATACGCTTTCAAGGTTTCCGTAGGTGACCTTTGAATTCTTCTTCATTTCTAACATTGAAAGTACTTTATTTGTTTTTGTTCTTAAAGTTCTGACTATTCCAACCACCTTAGCTTAATTTTCTGACTCTAAGTTTAAATTGCAAATTGTTGAAAATTAAATAAAGTTAATTAAAATAAACTTAAAATTTAGTAATGGGAATGTCAAGTAAACCTTATTTTTAATTCTCACCCCCTTTTGAAGCAGCATTTTGTTATTTCAGGTATTTATTGAATTTTAGGTAGGTTATTAATACCTCTCAAACTTTCTAATGCACTCATATCACATTGTTAATAAGTATAAGTGCCTATTAACACCTAATAATAACAATAACAATATTGATGATAATAATAACAATATAAAGTCAGTAACACCTAATAGCAAATTTTCAAATGCATAAAGAAAAAAATTTACAGAAATAAAGAAAAAAGCTAAAAATCCACAATTAGAGTTGAAGATTTTAATATCTATTTCTAAGTTATTGATAGAACAAGTAGATAAAAAAAACCAGTAAGGATATAGAATTGAACAATATTATCAATTAAGTTGACCTTATAGATGTTTATATAATAAAGAGGCAGGTAATAGCAAAATACTATATTTTCTCACATGTGAATAGCACTGAATAATATGGACCATATGCTGGGCCATAAAATAGTATTAAGTACATTTCAAGAGGTCAAAGTCATACAGAGCATGTTCACTGGCCACAAGTTATTTAATTTGAAACCAATAGTAATAGGATATTTGGAAATTAAAAATCACACTACTTACTAAGTAAACAAAGGGTCAAAATGAAATCACAAGGAAAACTAGAATATAAATAACTGGTACTAAAAGCATACCTATAAAAATTCATAGGCAGCGGCCAAAGCAGTCCTTAGAGGTGAACTCTCTATATTCAAACATTCTCCCAGTCTTCCAAAATCTTTCATAATGCCTTCTTGTTCTCCACTACTGACACTTTCTACTCTTCCATATATTTTGTTGTTTCTTGGTATGCTTTAAACTTCTATCCTAATTTCTTTTTTCTTATACTGTTTAATCTCCAAGAGACCTAATACATCTTGAATTACTAATGACTATCATTAGTTTTCAATTACAAAACAACTTTTTGAGCTCTAGACCCAACAGGCTATTATGTATCTTAATTATGATGGTTCATAGCTCCCCAACCTCAATTTATAAATAAACCAGATTTTACATTTCCTCCATATTATTTGTCCTGTTTACTTTTATTTATTAATGTCCCTTTCATAAAACCTAGAATCATCTTTGTGGTGTTTTGTTTTTTTGTTTGTTTTGTGTGGGGTTTTTTTTGTGTTTTTGTTTTGTTTTGTTGTTGTTTTTTGGTGTGTGTTTTTTATTGCACCCATTTGTTCTCCTACTAATATAATCTCAAAATTAAAAGCAGGATGATAACTATAAAAATATAAATTTTACCATGATTCTTTCTTTGTCTATTATCAGAGCTCAAGCAAAAATAATTGATCATTTTTAGATAGGTCTTGAGACATTTTCAAATTTAAATGTAAGTAAATAGTAGTTGAAGTTTCTAACTAGAAATAAATATGCCTGTGCCACATTAAATGGACAGTGAAAAAAGAAAGTGTATTTTCTGAGTCATTGTTATTCATGTGTGAATATTATAGTGGTATTTAATTGAGCAGTAGCCCAAAAGTTATACTGTATGTCTTTTTAAAAATGTTTGACAATTTAATGAATCAACTAATAGATAAATTTAAATTAAGATTCAAAATCTTGTTATTAAAAATTCTACCATATCCTATCTAATAAAAGAGTAATGTGCAAATTAACCATCACTCCAAGACAAAGATGGCAGCACCCATAGCAGCCAAGGCAGGACACTGGCGGCGTCACCCCGGCAACGTGAGCCCTGCAGGCAAGTGTGCCCACAGGCAGCACCCAGCAGGGCCTGCTTGGCTGTCACCGTGGCAACCCATGAGCAGGCAAGAGCGGCCTGGGAGCAGGCAAGCATGACTGCAGACAGCACCCAGCAGGGCCTGCTTACCCATCGAAGTGGTGTGGAGCAGGCAGGCCCCGCAGAGAGCAGAGAACCATGGGGAGCGGGCCCAAGCTGTCAGTAGGACATCCCCTGATGGTTCCCAGATTGGAGAGGATGCAGGTTGGGCTGAGGGACCCCCCCACCCCCCGTGCATGAATTTTGTGCACTGGGCCTCTAGTATAGTCATAATATCATTCAGATGAAAAATAAGATGAAAATAAAACATATATAAAATATGTTAACAAAACATTCCAAGTGTGGTACACCCTGAGCTGTACCTCCCATGTGCCCCTTGGGGAAGCAGTTGCAGCAGCTTCCTGCAGACAACCTCAGCTGTCAGACACTTTTGGGTCCACCTCAGCTTCAGAAATCAGCCTTTCCTAAGGGCTCACACTTCCTAGAGTGACTCACTTCTAACCATTCACGGAGGAGATTCTACCAGGCCAGCCATTTTTGGCACCTACAGAACTACTAGGATGGATCACATGCCTCATGGAATTGCTTAAAGTGTGTTGCGCCTGTATCACAGTTCACTTTCCTCAATCCTGCTTTCCACCTTCGCTTCAACAGGTGTTGAGTACTAAAAAATAGCTAGCATGCTAAAGTCTGTATGAGCATCCAAATCTGAAAAACCCAATTTACCAAAAAAAAAAAAAAAAAAAAAGAAAAGAAAAAGAAGAGTACCCATGGTTATGGAGATGGAGCACTATGACTGTTGATATACTTCTGACCCATTTTACACTGAGCTTGTTTTCCACTTTTCCTTTTTACCTGGAATCCTACGAGAGAATTACATTAGTCACTTTCTTTTATCATTATGCAAAAGTTTGGAAATGATAAACAAAACTTTAAACGACAAAGAAAAACCAAACTGCTTAATTAAAATGACCAATTCTACTCAACATTTTGAACAGAAAGAAACAAAAATTGCAACTAAAAGCTACTAGGAAAAGAATTATAAATGAGCATGTTGTTTACAAAAAGTCATGCTAATTATTCCAACGGTGTACCTCAGAGCAGAGTCATGGGGAAAAAATGCTTTTATTTTTAAAGAACACAAGTTGAAAATAATCAACTAAGCATCAAATCCACAAAGCTAAGCAAAATAAACAAACAATAAACTGTCTTTAGAATAAGGAGGATAAATAAATTATGGAATAATCGAACTATCAAGTCAGAAAAACTGAGAAAGATAATTATAAACATATAAATACACTCAAAATGTAAATATGGTAATGGATAAATTACATCAGGAAAAAAGAATAAAAATATTCAGAAGCATGTGACTTAGGCATGTAAAAAAGATTATAACTATATATATATGAATGTGAGTTTCAACAATTAACTTACAACTCTATGCTAATAAATGTAGCAAGCCTGAAGGAATTAATGAAGTTAAGAAAATAGTAATTATCAAATTTAATATGAGAGTGATTACATAAATTGCCTTAGAAGAAACTGAAATATATTTGAATTTGCAAACAATTATATCCAGAAATTATACCAATTTCAGATATTTTCTTTGGGTGATTTATGATATAATTTTAAGGAATAAATAATCTATATGCCATTTAAGTCATAGTTAAAAGGAATTAATTCATTAATTTAAAAATGCTTTCATGGTCTTGATATAAAAAATCCTGATCAGAGAATAAATACATACATAAATAAATAAAATAAGGGTAATTATTGACAAGTAGTATTTATGACTGCACAATTATTGAGCATGCTGGTTTCTACGCTAAGTACTTTCCATGAGTTATATCATTAACACTCTCAACCATCTGAAAAAAAAGTAGGTTATTTTATTATCTCCACATTGTACATCTAATTCTAAGGTTTTTCTTCTTTGGACAAATTGCCTAAGGTTACAGAACCTTCTTATGGCCTCCAAGACCCTGCTTAACCTCTCCATCAGCAAATTTTTACTATACTCCTTCCTACCCTGCTTCAGCCATTCAGCCTCTTTACTTTTCTTCAAATACTAGTATGCCAAGCATTATTCTTTGCATTTGCTCTTCTCTCTGCCTGAAATGCTCTTCACTCTTTCTGAAAATTTCTTCTGTCAGGGCACCTGCCCAGTTGTGGGCTAGATCCACAGTAGTGGGCATGCAGGCAGCAGCCAATTGATGATGTTCCTGTCTCATCAATGTTTCTATCTCTCTATCCCTCTCTCTTCCTCTCTCACTAAAATCAATGAAAACATATTTTTTAAAAAAAGAAGAGCAGGAAAGCACTGTGGCTGCAGAAGAAAGAAAATGTCTAATTTGTTAAACATTATTATTTCTTGATGATAGTGATTTAGATATATATTAGTTGTATATTTATGTTCTTCTGTATTTTTGAAAATTTTCATGATAAAAATGTATTACCTTAATATTTGGAAAAAATGGAACACAATAAAGAAATAAAAGTTAAATTGATAGTAAAACTAGGGGACCCAAGGAATCAAGAAGCAAATATATGAATAACCGATATACAAGTGATTTATGCAGCATCTTCTTCTCACTGTGGATATTTCTAATGGTGAAATGCCACTAAGCCTTCCTATAAAACTAGTGGTCTTTCTGCTTCAGCAACTGCTTCGCAAGTCTTATGCTGGACTTGATCTATCAGTTTCCTTGGTCCTAGCTCGGTGAACTCTGGGACAAAAGAACTGGGTAGATTACTCCATAAATTGACACACCTTGGTACATTTCTGTGTATCAGAAAATGTGCTTTACTTTGAAATATCTGGTTGCCACTCATTTATATTTTATTACAGATCTATAGTTTATACAGTAATTTTCTCTTAATATGGTGATTAAATGGACAATGAATCCAAGAAATGACAATCTGAAAGAATCAACTTCATTAAATATGAGGCAGCATCAAGTCACTTTTTCAAATCTAAACTATTAAACTTAAAATGTCTATGAGGTATCCATAAATGTTAAAAATATAATCTTTACTAATACAGCATATACTTAAATCTGTATATATAATAACATTTGATAGAGTATATATAATAACATTTGAACACAGTATGATTGAATTATTCAGCACTTAACATTTTTAACATAAATTCTTCCTCAACATTAAAGCCAAAGGTTAAATGTTTTTATAGTAATTATATAAAGAGTAATCACTATATCATTTATGGTTTCTTAAAATGTTATAATTGCTTGATCTGCTAACTTCAGGCATAAAATATCATATGACCAACGTAGCATTCGGTTCTTGCAGTCTATCTATATATATAAAAGCCTAATATGGTAATTGTTCCTCCGACTCTTTGACCTTTCAACCAGTCACTATGACACACACTGACCACCAGGCGGCAGATGCTCCGACTGGTAGGTTAGCTTGCTGCAGGGGTCTAGCGATCAGGACTGGGCGAGATGGGCTAGACATGCCTTAGAGCCCTCCCGTGGTCCCTCCCTGGCCATGATCGTGCACCACTGGGGTCCCTTGGCCTGGCCTGCACCCTCTTGCAATCCGGGACCCCTCAGGGGATGTTGAAGAGCCTGTTAGGCCCAAATCGTGCACCACTGGGGTCCCTTGGCCTGGCCTGCACCCTCTTGCAATCCGGGACCCCTCAGGGGATGTTGAAGAGCCTGCTTAGGCCCAATCCCTGCAGGCCAGGCCAAGGGACCCCACCGGTGCACAATCCGTGCACTGGGCCTCTAGTATATATATAAAAGCCTAAGTGTCAGTCTGACCATCCAACCGGTAGTTATGATGTGCACTGACCATCAGGGGGAGACACTCAATGCAGGAGCTGCTGTGATACACACTGGCCATTTAAAAATAAATAGCACCATGGACCTGACATTGACAAACCAACACTCTGCTTCCCCCAAGTGGGACACAGGCCTCGCCACAACCCCGGAGAAACCCTTACCAAATTGCAGCCACCACTGCCAAGACCCCATGGCGCAAAATGCAGCCCACAGCCCAGCCCAGCCCAGAAACGGTCATTTTGGGTACTGGGAATGATGTCACATAGCAACGCCCAGCTTCCTCTCCCTAGTGACTAGCCTCCTTGGAGTTTCTTCAGCCCAGGAACATGACTTGCTTTATAACCAGGTGCAAACACTTCACACTTTAACTAAATGTCTGTGAGGCGTTTTCCCATGCCTCATCTCATTTGATCCTCAAAGGCGTCCTGGAGTAGGTAGATAGGAGACTCAGTAGAATCCTGTTTTCTTGTCATTAGCCAGAAAATGGAGATTTAGAAAGCTTAGAAACTTGATATGACTGTAAAGAAGTAAGAAATGGTGGAACTTGAAAATGACTTCAGGTTTTCTCACTGCACAGAATATAGTCAAACACTGCTGCAGTTAAATATTTTACCCTTTGTTCTCCCTTCATGATCTACAATAATAATCTGCTTCATGTTGATATTTACTGCTGTGTTGCTGAAAATTACCTGAAAGAGAAGTTGGGGTACTTCACTGGGCTGGAAAAAGTTTAGCTAAATCAGAAAGCAGGTCTAATTAAGCAAGTTTATCTATATATATAAAAGGCTAAGTTGACTTGCTCATGCATGATACATAAAGCTCTTGCTGGCACCAATTGCATACATGTGTTTTGATCTGTCATTGTCAATAATGAATTTGGATGACACTTCTATTATAGAGAAAAGACAAATAGGAATATTAAAATATTCATTCTAATTAATTTTCTTTCAATGTGCACAAATTTGTGCACTAGGTCACTAGTAATTTATAAAGGTAAGATAATTTATTTTGAGGTAGAGTATACCAAAATATCTAGCCTATTCCAAGACATAATGAAATTATCATTGTACAACATTTTGGGGAAAGAAAACTTCATTATTTAAATAATAAAATCTGATTTGAATAAGAAATGAGATATACTTAATGCATAAAATATTAATGTTGATCATTATAGACAGTGAGTCAGTGTGTGTGAAAATGAGTCTATTAAAGACACATTTTTACCAATTTGAAAGAATATATGCAAGCTTATGTTCATAGCAGCAAAATTTACAATAGCTAAGATCTGTAAACACCCCAAGTGCCCATGAGTAGATGAGTGGATAAAAAAGCTGTGGTTCATTTATACCATGGAATACTATGCACCTATAAAAAGGAAGACTCTCTTATCCTTTGAGACAGCATGGAGGGACTTGGAGAGCATTATGCTAAGTGAAATAAGTTAGTCAGAGAAAGATGCGTGTCACATGATCTCACTATATGTAGAATCTAATGAACAAAATAAACTGATAAATAAAATAGAACCAGAGGCATGGAAACATAGAACAGACTGTCGAATCTCAGAGAGAAGGTGGGGTGGGGGAGGTGGGTATGGAGAGATTAACCAGGGAACTTATATGCATATATGCATAACCCATCCATACAGACAATAGTGTGGTGAAGGCCTGGGCAGAGAAGCGGGTCCAGGGTAGAGGGGGTTAATGGGGGGAAAAAAGGAGGATATATGTAATGCTTTCAACAATAAAGATTTTTTTTTAAGTGGGGAGGAAGAATATACATAAGAATTGCAACAGTGAGGCTCTAGATTTTGTGGATTTTTATGGGATTTTGATGGTGGAATTTTGCCATCTAGTAACAGAGAAAGGCTTTCTAGGTAAAGACAATTACATGAATAAAGTGGGAGAATATAAAAAAAGATATATTTTTATATACATAGTAGAACTCAACAGATTTTACACACAAGGGAAAAACATATGACTGCCCATACTGTCAAGGCCATTTAATTTTTTTTCTTCTTTTTCAAGTTGAAAACATAAATGAATATATTAGATATATGACCTTTGCATTTGAAAATTACTACAGACATGTGAGAAAAAAAAAGGGAAACTGTGTTTATGTTGTGTTTGTGTTGTTTTTGTATTTGAGGACTAGAGGTAAAAACATAACTGTGCTTTTTCTTCTAATTTCTACATTGAAGCCTTTGCACATGTTAAATATCCCAGAGTATAATATGAATTAGAATGGGACTCTTCTCTCTATATGACACCTCCTCTCATCACATAGCTCATGGGATACTTGAAACATGTTTTTGAGAAGATTCAACAAGAAGATTCAGCTGCACCATGTGCTTTTTCAAAAGTAATCCTGGGGTAAGATTATTTTGAAAAAAAGATATATAAAAAGTACCATGAAAAAATATGCACCCTTTAATTTAGGTTTTGTTTTTAGCTTAGAACTTCATTGAATATATACATATCCTCAAAAGCAAGCTATTCATACAATAGTGCGAAATTCAGATCCTACTCTCAAACACTGTACTAGAAACTGGTAGAAGCTGGGCAACATTCTTAGCTTTCCTCTTGGTTGCAAGAGGAAACACAGGAGCTCACACATGCTCAGAGTTCAATGAGCACATCCTGGCTGAATACTCTTTCCCACTCAAAAAGGAGTCTCATCTGACTCTTGATGCCACAGATGATCCCGTGTTCATGTCCCATCTATTTGTGGAGGCATCTCTTTCCTTAGATTTCTGAGAATGTAGCTGCCTTGAACCTCAATTCTCTAGTAGGCTCAACAAAAATTATAATATTGCAGATTAACTGGTGTTTTCTTTGCATTAAATTGAGCATTACACTCTTTCCAGATTTCCCGACCCTGGCTAGAAACCAGAACTACTTTTGTTGTGAAGAATATAGCATTTGATTACTAACAGACACGCCTATCTTTAAAATCAGGTTTTACTATTTAACAGCTGCATAAGAAAGAAATAAGGCGCTAAATCTTTTTGTACCAGCTGACTATCAAGTCTGTTCTTCCTTAATGACCCAGACCTAATTTAGAGATTACCACATTGCTTCTAAGATTAAAGTCTATATGACCCAGCTTATATAATAATTATGTAGGGCCATGTGGCTAGGCTCTGGCCTATATGATTTAGGGAGGAAAGTTGCATGGAGCTTATTTTGGAGACCCCTTAAAAAGATAATGCAAATCCCTTTTCCTTTCCTCACTTTTCTGCTGGTTGGAATGTAAATGTAATGGCTGGAACTCTACCAGCTATCTTTGATCATATATGTATGTGATGAAATAAGGCAGAGCAGAAAGAGAGAATGCTTGCTCTTTGATGACACTTTGAGTCACGATGTAGGGTCTGGTCTTCTTTTGTATGAAAAATATATGTGTAATTTTGTTAAAGCACTGATACTATGTTTTTTTTTCCTGTTATACGTTTTTGAACTAATTTTATTTGAGTCATCTTTTAAACTTTCATATTCTTATTTGACACATTTAGGTAGTTATTGTGAGAATAAACAGTCATCTTTTTCTGTCAAAAAGCAGTTTAGACAGCCGCCGTTTTGGACTGTGTAACTTGGCAGCCTCCATGTTGGCCACATGACCTGCAGCTCCCTTGAGGGCCGCCATCTTGAAATGGCAAAGGCCAACCTCTCCCTTTGAATTAGCCAATCGTGAAAGACTGTGTGCCTCAGCTCCAATCAAGAGTGAGGGACAGGTCACATGCATAGAGATGATAAAGCTGAGCAGTCAGTGTGCACGTGCTTCCAGACTGTGTGTGCATACTCTTCTGTGTAGAAGTAAAGATGTTTGCCTTGCTGCCTGGCTCCCGAGTAAGTTTTGTGTTCTACCAGGACCCCTGAATTGGGGGGCTCGCCTTATTTCTTACAGTTATAGTAACTACTAGAGGCCCCGTGCACAAAATTCATGCACGGGGGCAGGTCCCCTCAGCCCAGCCTGCACCCTCTCCAATTTGGGACCCCTCGGGGGATGTCTGACTGCCGGTTTAGGCCAGATCCCGGGGATCGGGCCTAAACCAGCCGTCAGACATCCCTCTCACAATCTTGGACCGTTGGCTCCTAACCACTCCCCTGCCTGCCTGCCTGATCACCCCTAAAGGCCTCTGCCAGCCAGC
>NW_005354385.1:8927186-8937059 GCF_000412655.1 Myotis brandtii | reverse complement strand
CTGATTGCCCCTCACTGCCCCCCCGCTGGCCTGGTTGCCCCAACTGCCCCCCTCTGCCAGCCTGGTCACCCCTCACTGCTCACCCTGTTGGCCTGGTCGCCCCTCACTGCCTCCCCTGCTGGCCTGGTTGCCCTGAACTGCCCCGCTCTCCCATGCCAGCCTGGTTTCCCCTCACTTCCCCCCTCTGCCGGCCTGGTCACCCCTCACTGCCCCCCCTGCCGGACTGGTCGCCCCACGCAGCCTGCTGTTTGGTTGTTGCGTGAGGGCATCTCAACCAATTTGTCTTTTACCCTTTTATTAGTATAGATTTTATTAGGTTGGTTGTTGTAAAAAATAGGTAAGGTAATGTTTGAAATTATGAAGCCCACAACCTGGCATATATAAATTGGTTTAAAATGGCTAGTTATTTGATTCATTGTAAAAAAAATTGTTAAGGTAGTTTCTTTTTTGGAGAATCTCACACATCATAAAACAGCTTTTCTCTTTTTATTTTTTATAAACCATGCAGCCAATAATAGTCTTATTGGCAAATAATTTGAATATGTATTTATCAAGTTAGCTACAAAATACATATAAATTCCTTTCCTTTCTTTTCTTTTTTTTTTAAAATCCTCATCCAAGGATATCTTTTCATTGATTTTTAGGGAGAGTGGAAGAGAGAGGGAAAGACAGAGAGAAACATCGATGTGAGAAAAACACATTGATTGGTTGTCTCCTGCAGGAGCCTCGAACAGGGCCTGGGCCATGGAGGAGCCTGCAACCAAGGTACATGCCCTTGACTAGAATCGAACATGGGACCCTTTGATCTGTAGGCTGATGCTCTATCCACTGAGCCAAACCGGCTAGGGCACAAATTCCTTTCAAAACATTTGATTAAGTGCATTATTTTATTTAAAAGAAAATTGTTATTTTTTGCATGTGATGCATTTGTCAGCTATGATTATAGCACAAATCAATCATTCCAAGTGTAAATAAAGCTCACAAATATCTACAGAGGTAACTGAGAAAAAATTTTTTTTTTACTTTATAAAAGATGTATATAGTGAGATTTAGGCAAAGATTTCAGTAGGTGTGTCTAAATTGTAGAATAATATGTTTCCTTAATGTCTCATAAAATTATTCCATTTACATATGTTGTAACTACTAATTTCCTACAAAACATTCCTAAGAGATCTACCACTCTTTAGGTTGAGTAAAAAGTATATAAATTTTGGAGATTTTGTTTTATTTTTAAAACAATCACTTAAATTTCACATCTCTACCAGTAGTTTAGGGTTTATGTGGACCCAAGTTTATTGGCAACCCTGTAATTACATTATCTATGCAATAACATATTCTGTTTGGGCCAACAGGAGCTATCTGGGTGTCAAGCATGTATTGCATTGTTGTGATTTAGTAAGTGTCCCCATATACTGGAAGCCAGTGCAAAGAGAATGGAGAATCCAAAAATCTTTTCTTTGAATCCTTTTAACAGTTGAAGTGTTTTCTGAATTAGTCTAAATTGTAGTAGTTGCTGAAGCACAGAAACTTTTGCAGAGGCACGAAAAGAAGACTCTACCCAGCAAAGCTGTCATTTAGAATCAAAGGACATATAAAAAGCTTCTCAGACAAGAAAAAGCGAAAGGAGTTCATCACCACCAAACCAGTATGACATGAAATTTTGAAGGGTCTCCTTTAAGAAGAAGAAAAAAATAAACAAAATCTTTAAAAAATGGCAATAAATACTTATCTATCACATTGACCACAATTGAATTTTAAAAATGAAGTAAATGAACAAACAGAACAGAAATAGTCTCATAGATAGAGAGACCAATTTGAAGTGACCCTGGCCAGGTGGGTCAGTGGTTACAGCGTTGCCCTGATATACCAAAGTTGCAGGTTCGATCCCTGGTCAGGGCACATACAAGAAGAAATCAATGAATGAATAAATATGCAGAACAACAAATTGATGTACTCTCTCTCTTTCTCTAAAAATCAATAACTGAAAAAAAAAGTGAAGGGATTAAGAAGTTCATATTTGTAGTTACAGAATAGTAACAGGAATATAAAATACATCATAGAGAATATAGTCAGTAATATTGTAATAACTATGTATGGTGTCAGATGGGTACAAGATTTATCAGGATGATCACGTACTAAGTTGCAGAATGTCTAATGATGACTGTTTGTACACCTGCAACATATAATAAATGTAAACTTTAATTGAAATATTAAAAAATATTTAAAGTAATAAATAAGTAAATAAAGTGGTTCAAAAGGAAAAAAAAAGAGAGAAGAGAGAGAGAGAGTCCTAATTTTGTTGATGACAGTATAGGCCACAATTTATGATGGATGTCATCTTATCACAGATCTTGCATATGTACAGAATTATTCAGCACACTCTCTGATAAATACTATTCTTTATTTTATTGAAAAACAGAGTAAACAGTGACATACAAACCATACAATTTTCTGGTTTGTAAGTTAAGGCCTCAGGCCATCCATTCTTTCTTTTGTCATGCACCCCCATACAGGCAGGACAATAACAGTGTTAAATTGCTGTACATGGAGAGAACAGTTTACACTCTGGCCCCTACAAAATAAGAGATCAACCAAAGGACTTGTATGCATGCATATGAGCATAACCAATGGACACAGATAGTAGGGGGGTGAGGGCATGTGCTGGGGGGTGGGAGCGGCCAGGGAGAGGTCAATGGGGGAAAAAGGAGACTCATGTAATACTTTAAACAATAAAGAATTTAAATTAAAAAAAATAATTGTCAAACATGCTTGTTTTTTTCTTCTGTATCTTTGATTTGATCTTCAACCCATTTTTCTTTATTATGTTATTAATGAATGAGGTGTATATTATAAATATTAAAACTTACAATTAAGTCAATAAAAGACAAGTTTTTAAAATAAAGAAAAAGTACGATTGAAAATAAGGTTTTACTAACTTAGGAAGTGAAAGTGTTAATTACGCTGTGTTGGAAGAACACTCACCTTAATACTGATGTCGAGGCAGATACCATATTCATCTTAAACTACCCCAGAGCAAAGAACCTGTGAAGAAGACAGTTACCTTTGGAACCATATTTATCATGTAAATAGCTCAGAAAAAGATACTGCCAGTTACATCTTTAAAATACAAAAATGCATGCATTTCACTATTTTGTAAATGCCAGAGAGATGCCGCATCCGTTAGAGTTAACGGTGCGGCACTTTTGTGTTCAGTAGCATGAATCATTAATCATGAGACAGGCCATATTCTTGTACTGCTTCTGCTTTCATTACTTGGCCTAATTAAACAGTTCTCTGAACTGGAATCTCAGATTCCTCTGTTACAGATTATCATTAATTATGGTGAAAGTGCTCAGAGATGTTGGACTCAATTATATTCTACTCAACTCTGGCACCGTGTGATTCATTGCGCAGCCTGCTCTGCAGATGTACTCTTTTCTTATCTCGCACTCCCACTTTTGTAAATTGGGCTCTGGCAGCCAACAAACTAAGAGTTATGTGCAGCGTTTTCATTAAAAACATGTTGGAGAAGCGCAGACCAATTAAGGATTCTGTATTTTATAAGGAGTGATGAGATGAACAGTGGATTCTGGGAGAATTAGCTCAGTGAGGAAGCAATCTCAACCCCATTGTATTGCTGATTTTGGTACCTCTTTTCTGTTTGAGGTCCATTCGGTTGAGTCACTGGCTGAAACTTTTTTATCAATTAAAATAAATTAATTTGTTGCTAGTCAATAGGGAGAAACCCAAAATTTTGTTTGGTGCATGTGTAAGCTACCAGAAAACACTTCTAGTGACTTATGCCAAGCACATTATAGTTCAAAAGATACTAATTTCATCAATTTTGACAGTCATTTTCAGTGTTATATAATGAAATTGGTTCTATAGCCAGAAGTCTAAGCAGACTGGACTAGGAAATGGGATAGACAAAGCCAGAACAGCAGGATTTTTAGGCCTCGGTAGAATTTAAGCTGTGTTTTGAGGGAAGAGGAGTGTATGATTTGACATATGGCATATGTAAATTTTATTATCCCAAAGTAGTTCTACTGCATTTAGAATTTATTTGTTTAATAATTCTCTTTTTTTCCCCTTCCTTCCTTTCTTCTTTTCTTTTAGGTAAATCAAAAGATTTTTCTTTTGTTCTCAATATTATGAAAATTGTGTGCACTTCAAAATTTAGCCATTAAAATAAAACAAAGCTTATGATAAGTTCCTCAGTTTTTTCATTGGCTACAAAACCACACACAAACAAGGCCAAATGTTTAAAATCAATAATATTTAACATTTCTTGGAAAGTCAAATGTGCTTATCTAATATAAATGTGAAAACTACAAACAATAGAATGATATAAATTTTTATTTGCAGATTGTCCAGTAAGAAGTGATAGGCTTTGTTACCTCAAGAATCATAATTGCAGTGATTAAGCATGCAGACACAATTGGGTAGAGTCTAAGAAGGATATCCATTTTTCTTTTTCTTTCCCAAACTTTAGATTATAATAGTAATGATCTGCCTTTAGAAGAGCTATTATTAAATCAAAGTCTATTCTTATTCAATTTACTTCTGCTGTCACTTTTGAAAAAAATAATAAGTTATCAAGGGTTTTTACTTAAATATATTTATTCAATAAAAATTAATATTGAGACTGTATAATGTGAGGAGCTTATGCTATTACTGATAAGAAGAGATGATTATATACCTCAATAAGTTCTTAAAAATTATGTCAGAATATAATTTCACAATGTCACTTATAGAGACAAAAGAAAACTTTCAGAGCGGTACTTACAAACCAACTATTTATTTAAATGCAGTAAGTGGATTAAAGCCAATACTTCTTACCAGGCAAACATATTATTCTCTTACGAGGTAAACATATTCTTGTTGCTATCTGAGAAAATGTATAAACATGATTTGTTCAAAGTAAATATGAGGTTAAGGATTTTCCTTCCTCTCTCTGATTCCACTTGAAAAGTATGATGCCAAATCAAGCAGTCAAAACTGCTGTTGCTTGTTTTCTGTTTCTCATCTGAGAGGTTAAAACACACACACACACACACACACACACACACACAGTATCTCTTATCAAAGCTATTCTCAGGGGTAAAATATGGGCATCTTTGTTCTGGCTCAAGTTAACTAGTAACATGTCTCATTATTATTGTTAGCTTTCTATTTTTACAAACATCTTCATTTATTTGACCTTAAAAACTATCCTCATCTTAAAACCACTTTCCTACAGTTTAATATATGTACTGGATACATTCATCCAAAAGAGCAGCTCCAAAAATAAAGGAAGGCTATATATCCTTTCTCATATTTTTATATTTTCTAAAAGTTTTTATTTTTAGTTTTCTTAAAATTAAATTAAATGTTTATGTACTAGTATTTCCATTGACTATATGTCCATTTCTCCTAAATGCAGGTCTGGAATAGAATAGAATAGAATTAAAACAACTCAGAGAAAAATAAAAGTTCTAGTTATAAGCCTTTTGGCTTAACAGTTTGTAGGTTTTCATATCCTGCAGTAGTTTCAGGTTTTAATATATATGAAAATCAGTGGTCTTGTATCTATGCATATGTGTCATCTATAATATAATTTTGACAGATGGTGAGCTGGATAAATCTAGTCCCTGACTGTAGAAAAGCTTGGCTTGACTTGCCACTCTACCAAAAGTTGTTTAAGAAGGCATTCACGTGTATTTATTTTTTAAATAAAGATTCATTTTTTTGGCCTGCCCTTATTTCTCATTGAGATGCTGCCATCCCCGTCTTTGATGGTTCCATATACACATTTTACTTGAGCTGTTACGATTTTTTTCTGTACGGGATTATTCCATGCATAATGCTGATGACTATACTATTCTACATCTCCTCCTTATTAAAAATAAATATGTTACCTTGCCCCTGTTTGCACCATCTAAAATTCTGACAACAATATCTTACTTAAAAAAATACAAACCTCGAAACCAGGAAGCAGTTTCTGTCACTAGCAGCTCCAGACAGACTGCTCATTGAAAATGTAATACACTGCTGCCGTGTCACAGGTCAGCTGGCAAATGGCAATCTGAATTTTAAAAGGAATATGAATAAAATTCTGTTTTATTTTGAAAATGAACTTTCTGCCCTCCATCATGAATCCAATATATGTCTTAATCTTCTATGCTCTTGAAGCCTGCGGCTCCTGGCTGAGTCCTTTGACTTCTGAACCTAATAAGGAAATAGGTTGTTTTCTCATCCTCGTCTCATTTTTAGAAGGGCTGAAACAAACAGTCCCCTATTTCAAATGTAATTGACAAAGCATAAAAACATGTATGTTATATAATTTTAGGTTTACAACCAAGCTCAGCACGGGGATGTTTTATTTTTAAATTTGATTAAGATGTTATACCTTTGGAAATGTGCTGTCAAGATTCGAAATAAAAATTTCCAAGTGTACAATTGCATGTTTACCTTAGAACTAGACATGTGAAGCTGATAAAGGATAGAATGGATAATGGCACACTTCAATTTGGAACATTTTCCTTTAACCTGGACATTATTCATAGCTATACACAGAGATGTATAGACAGAATGTTAAAAATGTGTTCATGGCTATTGCTGCTGTTTAAAAATCGGATGTGCACTGTATACCTACATTTGTTTTGAGTTTGTTCATCATTATGCTCTTACCTTTCTAAACTGAACATTTCCACATTCATTTAAATTCATGACTTCTAATTAGATAATCAAAAGCTTTTCTTTCTAGAAAAAAATAAGATTTTTATTTTTGAATGTTTGTCCTTTTTTATTTAAAAATCTTTAGAATGATATGTTGCCATGACATAATTACTCCTTTCTTACTTTTTCATAATTTTATTATGAAATTATGGGAATTATTTTTTAAAACATAAATGGCAGAATGTGAAAACATTTAAAATAAGTGCAGTTAGGCTCACTATGCTGCTATTGCTTCTCATAATCATATTTGTGTAGCATCATCACAACCTAACTGGTCATTCTAAGGAAATAAATGCTGACATTTCAATGAGTATGGGTGCATGCTGTGTGTATGTGTATGATGAGAGAGAGAAAGAGAGAGAGAGAGAGACAGAGAGAGAGAGAAAGAGAGATGCACATGCACACTTGAGCAAACAGCTATTTTAGTATTTGGAATTTTTTAACTGAAAACTTGTCCATTACTATTTTTCAAATTATATTTATATTTTAATTTTCTTTAGGCATTATATGGTCATTCTAAGCTTATAGCTCTAATTATTAAATGTTACAAGGAGAAAAACCTTTTGAGACATTAACTTATATAGCTATGTTTAATCTTCACTCCTTTTCTTGATATTCTAATAATACATAGGCTCAAATAAAACATGAACTAAAATAGACCTGGTAGGATCACTTTACAGTTCAACAAATACTGATCGAATATATGTCCAAATATTGAGTTAATAACTAATGTACATAAATATGTACAAACAATAAGATAGATTTTTTTAGTTGGGGTAATAAGACAAATAACATGATAATTGCCATCAGGTGACACAAGTAAAATGATAAAAGTAGGCAAGACATGAGTTAGAAGCACAGAGGAGGGCAGATAACCTGGCATGTGGGAAAAGGAAACCAGGGAAAGCATTATGGGAAAAGTGATCCTAAGAGTATTCTTAAAGGGTGATGTGAAAAATGTTTGATGAAGGAAAGGTTAGATATCTTCCTATAGAGTGAATTTATTTTATGAAGGCATGAAATTTAAGTAAGGGAAGGGATTTATTTATATGCACATTGGGTAACTGAAAATAGCCTATAGGTTCCATATTGTAAATGACTTCTTAATATCCATTTTAGTGCTTCCTCACTGTATCTCAGCCAAGTAGTTTGGAAGAAATTAGTTTCTGGTCCAGGGATACGTGTTGCTTAGACTAAGCCAATTAAATGAACTGCATTTCCCTAGGGAGTTATTGTTCCAGGAATCATCTTCTAATGATGTATAGACATCATATCTTGGTTCAGGTATGAATGTATGACCTGATTGACATGATGAACACTACAGAACAGTGGTTTTATTTCATGCCTATGGGAATGACAAACTCTATTTTCTCTATTTATAAATGCAGTGCGATGCTAGAGCTCTAGATGTCATGTCCACATTCCAGGCAGGAAGAAGGACAAAGAGTAAAAAGTCAGCTTCTAATAAAGAACCTTTTCAGAAATCACACCCAAAAATGTTACTTACTTCTCATTGGCCAGAACTGTGTCAAATGTCTACTTCTAGCTGAAAAGGAGGAGGGCAATATATTTTTAGCTGGCATGCATTTTCTCACAAAATAAATTGGAATTCTGTTAGTAAGAAAAAAGAGAAGGATGGATATTATGTGGGAAACTGACAGTTTCCAATATACAATCACTGACTTCAGAGTGTTCATAGTCTACTATGGAAAACAGACATCTAAAAGTACTTCCAACCAATTTTCAATTATACTTAAATAAATGTACCAACAAGGCATTTTTAAGGAGAGACTTAATTATTGCTCAGTGGGCTTTTACTTGTAAGAAATAAGTAAATTACATTTTCCTATATAGGAATTCAAGGCAGTTTCTATCTTCAAAGCACAACAAACACAAATATTATAGAAAAGAAACAAAAAATAAATGAACTAATAATTTTTGAAAACCAAGAAGGGGCATCCTCTGTAGGCTGATTCCCTGATGCATTATTTGTGAGGAATCAGAAAAAATAAATAAAACAGAAACAAAGAGAAGGTAGGAAGCCAGGCTGTGGTAAGAATTTGAGGCTGCTCTTAGAAGCACTCTTGGCTGCCTCTCTGGGGAAATGGTGAAGTTGGTGCCTGTAGCTTTGTCGGCTGAACCTTCTGGGATCTATAACACACACTGAGTTAGGAAGCCTCTGTAGCCACCTTATGGAAGACAACCACAGCTGTCCAGCTCCTTAGAGGAGGCGACCAGTCCCCTATTGTACAGAGGACTTCAATACAACATCATCTACAGAGTTTGCACAACCCCTTTGTCAAATGTGAAATTTTTTATGTAGTGAAAAGATCACCAAATATCTGATGTTGGCTAACACCTTGATATTAAGTAAAAGTAACAGCCATGGAAACATAAATAACAGAGACATCTGAAAAAGATAAGCTTATTTAAAAATGGAAACATATCACATTTAATAAAAACTAATCATTGGTTTTTATTATATGTGTATATGTTTGGGGAATGAAAAAAATGCCTATCGCAATAAAAATATTAACTTAATTAAGGCCTGTACAGCAAAATTGATGTAGGTAAAAAGATAAGAAAATCTCCCTGAATAATATAAAAATATATAAAAAGATATAAAAAATATGAAATGTAAGCAAAGAGACATGGAGTATATGTTGAAAAGACCCAATATATATTTAAGAGTATATCCAAAACAGGAAAATGAAATGAATAAGGAAAAAAAATGATCACCTGAGTGTTTACAATAAATTAAATGCAATTAAATATTTATTTTTAAATATTTTACTAAGGAAATAAGATTTTTTTCAGACTACAATGTTCTTACAACTTACATCCAACATAATGAGAATGTTTTGTCTCAAATTTCTCAGCAAAAGGGAAAATTACTTTAAATCCACAGTGTTTTATTTAGCTTTATAATTATACTAGTGGCCCTCTGCATGAAATTCGTGCATGTGGGGGTGATCCCTCAGCCCGGCCTGCACCCTCTACAATCTGGGACCCCTCAGGGGATGTCCGACTGCCGGTTTAGGCCCGATCAGGCCTAAACCGGCAGTCGGACATCGCTCTTGCAATCCGGGACCGCTGGCTACTAACCACTCACCTGCCTACCTGATCACCCCTAACCACTCTGCTTGCCAGCCTGCT
>NW_005354385.1:8924783-8927151 GCF_000412655.1 Myotis brandtii | reverse complement strand
TCCCCCCCCCCCTGCCAGCCTGATCACCCCCAACTGCCCTCCCCTCCTGGCCTGATCGCTCCTAACCACCTCTGTCTCAGCCCTGCCAACATGACTTTGTCCAGAAGGACGTCCAGAAGGTCTCCTGGAAGGTATCCTGGTCTAATTAGCATATTACCCTTTTACTAGTATAGACTAGAGGCCCAGTGCATGAATTCACACACAAGTTAGGTCCAGCTGGCCCACCCTCATTGGGCCCCATCTGCATGGCTGGTTGTGGGGAGGGACTGCAGGCGGTTGATGGGCCGGCCCCACCCCTTGGTCAAACTCCTGGTTGAACTCCAGGTCGAACTCCCAGTCGAGGGGACAATTTGCATATTAGCCTTTTATTACATAGGACAAGGACTAAGGCAAAATGAAGAAATTTGTATTCATGTAAGAACTCAGAAAATTAAACTATAATACTAGAGAATGCACTTCAGCCAAAAAATAAAACATTAAATAAAAAAAGAATCCAGTGTGTTTCAAGAAGTACTAATAATCACACATTTCAATTAAATGTAATGTTAAATATGAGCAATTGAAATATTAAATAATTACTTTAATAACCTATGGAATCAGTATTCCAGATTATAAAAACACAAGTATTGGTCAGGGGAGGTTTGGAGTAAAAGCCAACAAAATAAAATAGAAGAGCATGAAAGGGGATAAATAGTGATGAAAGGTGATTTGACTTAAAGAGGCAAACACGTAATACAATATACAGATGATGTATTATAGAATTGTATGCCTAAAACATATATAATTTTACTAACCAATGTCAGCCCAATAAATTCAATTAAATAGCATTTTAAACATAACAAAATGCTAGTCTTCAGTGGTATGTGTGGGACAGTGGAGAATATTTTCATGGGCAAAGGTACAAGTAAAGATTTTTTTAGGACCCTAAAAATATGAACAAAAGAAATATAACAAATTGATGTTCTTTAAAAGCAAGTCTTATGAAAAATCAAAGGTTAGATTAAAAAATATATCAGAATACGTAACAAGCTCTCACAACTCAACAATATAAATATAAACCAACCAATTAGAAATGGCTAAAAGGGTTTAAAAGACACATCACAGCTCAGCTGGGGTGACTCAGTAGTTGACCATCGACCTGTGAACCCTTTAAGAGGTCACTTGCTTGATTTCGGGCCAGGGCACATGCCTGGGTTTCAGGCTCAATCTTCATTTGGGTGCAGGAAGCAGCCAATCAATGTTGATATTTCTATCTCTCCTCCCTCTCTAAAAACAATAAAATCATATTTAAAAAAAAGACACATCACATAAAAAATCTGAAGGTCTAAAAGCAAATAAAAATATTCTCAACATTAATATTCATCAGAAAAATGCAAATTGAAACTGTGAATAACACTACTACACATTCACTATAGAGGAGCTGAAATATAAAAGACCGACAAAACAAAGTGTTTGGTAAATATGTGAAACTTATACATTGCTGATTGAAATGCAAAATGATACATATAAATTGGAAACCTCTCGGCTAAAATTAAAAATAACAATGCCAAGTATTGAGGAGCTAGAAGAGGCTGAAATTTCGTAAGTCAGAAATGTAAATGACATAACTATTTTGAATAAATGCTTAGCAGTTTTTCATAAATTTAAGAGAACACAAATCCAGCCCAGCAATTGCATTCTTTTTTAAAAAATATATTTTTATTTATTTCAGAAAGGAAGGGAGAGGGAGAGATAGAAACATCAATGATGAGAGAGAATCATTGATCAGGTGCCTCCTGCACACTCCCCAATGGGGATCGAGCCCACAACCTGACCATGTGCCCTTGACAGGTATCAAACCTGGGACCCTTCACTCAGAAGGACAACACTCTATCCACTGAGCGAACTGGCTAGGGCAAGAGTTGAGTTTTTGCTGTTTATCTTTATCTTAGTTCCTTCCAAGTTAGAGGACACAATTCTTTTGCTGTTGTTAAGATTTTTTTTTTTTTGGTGGCCTGTATATGTATAGTTTGTATAAGTATACAATGTATGCATGAAAACATTTCAAATTCTTTTATCTCTACATGATAGGGGTAGATATTATATATGTCAATGAGAAAATATATTTGTTCAATGAGTTGTTCAATTTATATTCTCACTAATTTTATTTTCTGCTCAATACTTATAAGTATACTAAAACCTAGAAAGGTGGATTTCTCAATTTCATGTGATATTTATGCCGATTAGTGTATGTATTTATTTGGAACTATCTACACTAATAAAAGAGAAACATGGTAATTGGCATACGACCGCTACCCTTTTCATTGGCTAATCAGTGAGTATATGCAAATTAACTGACAAACAAGATGGCGGCTAATTTGCATATGTC
>NW_005354385.1:8905497-8924615 GCF_000412655.1 Myotis brandtii | reverse complement strand
CCAGCAATTGTTGACTTGCAGTGGCTGCAACAGTGCGGTGATGGGGCTGGTGCCTTCCCCTGATCAGCCCGGTCGACTCCCACAAAGGGTGGCCAGACTGTGGCTTAGGCCCACTCCCCAAGGGAGCAGGGAGCAGGAAGTAGGACATCCCCTAGGGCTCCCAGTATGTGATAGGGGGCAAGCTGGGCTGAGGGAACCCCCTCCCCAGTGCACAAATTTTTGTGCACCGGGCCCCTAGTGTTAAATAAAACAAAAAAAATGTACAAGTGTTACATTTTTTTGGTATAGTCCTCCTATAGACCTTTACTAGTAAAGATCCTCTTTAGAGCTCTATATTAGTTCTATATGTTAGCTTTACAAGTGTGTTTATTTTTATATTATTGGAGGTATATATCAGCTTTATTTAGATTGTTATATTATCATTTTAAATCACTAAATTTTAATACAAATTTTAGTCCATTATATTTGTTATATTTACTGATATTTTATTTCTACCTATTATCTTTTGCTTTTTATTTACCTTTATTTATTTTTTCTTCCCCTCTTCCCAGTACCCTGACTTTTATTTTCATAGATTGATAAAGTTTTTTCTCTACTTCACATTTTGCCATACTGCTATGGAAAGAATTAATTTAATTTCTCTAATACTTTCAACAATAAAGATTTAAAAAATGTATTTCTCTCCTTTTAGTATTAAACATTAAACTTTTATTCTATATACTTAGCAAGTCCAATAATACTAATTATTTCTCTGATTCTCACATAAAAACAACTTTCAAACTCCCCAATTCAAAAAATTTAAATATTAAAATTAAAAAATTTTTTTCAATATTAAAATTTTTTAAAGTTTTACAAGATAATTTAATGTTTAAATTTTTGATAATTTTTAGTATTCATTGGTCAATAAAAATTATCATCATTGTTATAATAATAACTAGTGGCCCGGTGCACAAAATTCATGCATGGGGGAGGGGGTGTTCCTCAGCCCAGCCTGCACCCTCTTCAATCTGGGACCCCCAAAGGATGTAAGCCTAAACCAGAAGTCGGACATCCCTCTCACAATCCGGGACCGCTGGCTCCTAACCGCTCACCTGCCTGCCTGTCTGACTGATTGCCCCTAACTGCTTCTGCCTGCCAGCCTGATCGCCCCCTAACTGCTCCCCTGCCAGCCTGATCGCCCCCAACTTCCCTCCCCTGCTGGCCTGATCACCTCCAACTGCCCTCCCCTGCTGCAACCCACCTCCTTCGCTGGGCCCCACCTCCCCTGTGAGTGCGGCCATCTTGTGACGGCCATCTTGTGATGGGCATCTTGTGACAACTTGAGGGTGTGACACCACCTAGGCTATTATTAGTATAGATTGGAGTCTCAGACAGAAGCACAAAAGGGAAAGTTGGAAAATATAGTTGAAAAAATATTGGCCAAAATTTTTTCCAAATTTAATGAAAATTATAAACTCAGAGATCCAAGAATTCCAATGAATCAATTGGAATAAATACAAAAACAACAACACAAAGACACATCGTAAAAAATTTTCTGAAAAGACACAATAAAGAGAAAATTTCAAAAGTAACAAGAGATTAAAAAGAGACAGTGATGGCGAACCTATGACACGCGTGTCAGAGGTGACACTCGAACTCATTTTTTTGGTTGATTTTTCTTTGTTAAATGGCATTTAAATATATAAAATAAATATCAAAAATATGTCTTTGTTTTACTATGGTTGCAAATATCAAAAAATTTCTATATGTGACATGGCACCAGAGTTAAGTTAGGGTTTTTCAAAATGCTGACATGCCGAGATCAAAAGATTTGCCATCACTGGTATAGATAGAGGCCTGGTGCATGGATGGGGGCTGGCTGGTTTGCCCTGAAGGGTGTCCAGGATCAGGCTGGGAGTATCCTTTGGGCGTGGGGTGGCCTGGGCGAGGGGCCTGTGGTGGTTTGCAGGCCAGCCATGCCCCTTCAGGTTGGGGGTCCCCGCTGGGGTGCCTGGCCAGCCTGGGTGAGGGGCTGATGGCTGTTTGCAGGCTGGCCAAGCCCCCCAGGAGGGACCCTCACCCCATGTGGGTGTGGCCATCCTGGGAGAGGGGCTGAGGGCTGTTTTCAGGCTGGCCACACCCCTTCAGGTTGGGGGTCCCCGCTGGGGTGCCTGGCCAGCCTGGGTGAGGGGCTGATGGCTGTTTGCAGGCAGGCCACGGCCCCGGGCAACCCAGGCTCCCAGACCCTCCTTGAGCGGAGGCCACAGCAGCTGGAAGCAGGTATCTGGGATTTATTTAGCTTCTGTAATTGAAACTTTGTAGCCTTGAGCGGAGCTCAGGGCTGGCCAGGGCAGGAGGGAAGCTTGGCTTCCTCCATCGCCAGGGGCAACCCAAGCCTCTTGTCTGCTCCAGCTCGGTGGCTGCAGCCATCTTGGTTTGGTTTATTTGCATACTCGGTCCTGATTGGCTGGTGGGCGTAACTTGTGGGCATGGCTTGTGGGCATGGCTTGTGGGCATGGCTTGTGAGTGTAGTGGAGGTACGGTCAATTTGCATGTTTCTCTTTTATTAGATAAGATTATTACTTTGTAATCTCAGAGACTATTCACAGTTGCCCACATACTATTGGTAGGTAGGAAATTAGACAGGAGAGGATGGAGTGGGGTGTCCCTGGAGGTGTCACAGGGGCCAGAGCAACATTGCCTTCAGACCATCAGCAGGTGGATTTAGAACTAGCTGGTTCTCAGCACTAGTGAAGAGGAAAATGACATGAGCACAATGGGACCTAACTAGGACTCAAGAATAATTATAATAAAACTAGTGACCCAGTGCATGGATTCGTGAACATTGAAATAAATGAATTAGAAGGTGGCCAGAGGGGTGGGACTGGGCGAGACAGGCCAGACACACCCTGGAGCCAACTTCCCGTGGTCCCTCCCGGGTGTCTGCAGAGTGAGCGGGGTCCCTCTGGCAGGTGGGATCCCTTGGCCTGGCCTTCAGGGATCAGGCCGAAACTGGCTCTCCGACATCCCCTGAGGGGTCCTGGAGTGTTAGAGGGTACTCTGCAATGTTGCTGTCGTACAGGGTGTGGAATGCAAATGCAAGTGTGCAGTAAACCAGATTTGGGGTTGACAGTGCCCCAGCAACAATATAACCCACAGCCGAAGGTGAAATTACCCGAGAACTGCTGCTGCCAAGTCACTGCAGCTCGGCAGATCCTGCATTGACCATATGCCCCCTGATGGTTAGTGCCTATCATAGCGACTGGTTGGATGGTAGGAAAGACACTTAGCATATTAGCCTTATATATATATATAGATTTGCATTGTGGTTTTGACCTCACCCCCATGGGTTTTTCTGTTTTCATTATGGGTAAGGACATGCCCAGAAGAAATACAGTTATATAAACCTTGTCTGTCAATCTTCCCAGGATGCAAATGAAAGTCTCCACCCAGAAAATCTCTCATTTAAACCAAATAACCCAGGGAGCTTGGGGCCATTGTCTCTCTTGACTTGCCACTCCTTGCTTGGAGTACAGTTTCAATAAATTCCACTTTTATTTATTTTCATTTTGGTTGGCCTTAAATTCTTTTGTGCACTGAGGAGAAGAACCGAGGTAACCCCAGTTGGTAATACTATAAATTTTGATCACTTATTACTCCTTTATATATAAGCACTAGTGTCATGATTTAATAGTACATGATGATACACAGTGGCAGAAGAAATCAGAACAAGACTAAATGGATAAAATATTTTTTGATAGTGGTAAATTCTGAAAAACAGTAATAAATATGACCTATATTAAAGTTAAGGATGCACAGTGTAGAGGTAGATTATATAATATGGTCAAGGAAGACTTTTCTCAGGTGATTTTTGAATTGTTATCTGAGAACAGATGGGAGCAAACAAAGAAACATATAGAGCAATATAGCTCTATCCCAGTTGCACACTGGAATCACCAGGGTGTTTTTTAAAATATACCTTGAGCCCAAGCCGTAGGCAGCTGCCTAGGTTGCCTTGTACCTAGGTAAGTGTTACACTGCTGGGAGAACAGCAGCCGGAAGCTGGTTGGCGTTCTGGGCCTGGTTCATACCAACTCTGTTGCTAACTATACCAGGATGCCTGCATAATATATATATTGTTCCCTTGATTGTTCCCTCCTCTAATCTCCAAAATTTTAATTTTGATTTCATTGGTTTGGGTTGGGGCACAAGCATTGTTATACATTAAACTTCCCCAGGTGGCTATAATGTGTTTTCGTGGTTAGGAACCTTGGTCAGTGGGTTTCCAACTTTTCTACACATTAGAGCACCTGAAGAGTTTTTTAAAATCTCAATTCTCAGACTGTGTTCACAATCTCTAAGGCCAGGTCTAAGGCATCAGTAACCTTTCATAACACCCCAGTTTATTCCGTTGTGCAGCCACGGTCAGGAACTGTGTGCTAGAGGAAGAATGTCCTAGGGCTAGGCTGAGAAAAGAGACAATTCCGTTTCCAAGGCAGGGATAAGCTTGACAACCTTTCATAACACCCCAGTTTATTCCGTTGTGCAGCTACGGTCAGGAACTGTGCGCTAGAGGAAGAATGTCCTAGGCTGAGAAAAGAGACAATTCTGTTTCCAAGGCAGGGTTAAGCTTGATGTTTTCAAGGACAAAATAAAGGCAGTAATAATGGAGAATAAAAATGTGTTACAAAATAAAGGAATGACAGTTTTAATGGAAATAATTTAGCAATGATTAATCAGTAGAATGATCAATTAGTAATTTATGTTTTAAATATATCTCTGTGGCCACTACATGAAGATTAGACAATATACACAAAAGCATGAAAGCATTTAACTAGTCCCAAGCAGATGAATACAATCTAAAGTGAGGATAAGGAAATAATTAAAATCTATAGGAAGAAAAATGGAAACAATTAAAGGGAGTATTTTGTAAAACACTACAAATAATCTCGAAAATCAAATAAGTATATGTTTTTAGTAAAATATGCATACAATTTTAATAGACTGCTATACAAAGATAATATTGAAAGATTATCAAAGAGCTCCCTATAAAATTTTAACAAGGTCTGCATTGTTTTGTTGTCAAATTCTTTCAAGTAATAAGTGAGTAAACACATCCAAATACTATTTAAACTTATCCAAAACATAACTTTCAAAACAAGGCTTCTATAGTTTTGAAGTTACTATAGCACTGATAGCAAAAGTTGACAAAGATACAAAACCAGCTAGCCAAAATAACTATAGACAAGTCTCACTTATTAGAAAATACCAAATTCTAAGAGAAAATATCAAATCAAATTAAGGCATATATATATAATAACATTTGTGAGCAACTGGGTTTCATCCCAGACATGTAAAGGTCATTTCCTTTGGAAAAACATGCTAAAATAAAATATCAATTAACACACAAGCAAAGACATTTAGGGAGACTGAAATTGTCTCTACATAAATTCAATAAGTAGTCACTTGCTCCTCACGCACACTACATGAGTTCTATGGGTTGCTATATGGAGGGGTTCTATTGAGCTCTACTAGGTTGAGCTGAACTAGGCTGACTAGATTCTTTAACTGGATACAGGCTAAAGAACTTACCGTCCGGGACATGTTAACCTAATGACAGTTGGTCATAACACAAATCTATTTTAAAGCTTCTACACATATGTATCATTGGACAAAGTAAGTCATTTGGCACAGCCCAAAGTCAACAACGTAGGAAATGCATGCAAAGAATGAAGAAAAAAGTTACTAGGAACAAATCATGCTATCTACCCCCTCAAAAAATAAACAAACATAAGTAAACAAATAAAAACGTTAATATTCTAGAAATAGAAGGGTTGTTTTTGACATTAAAACATAGACAGAGCTATTGAAAACTAAAAGTCAATATATAGCTTACCAGTTTAATATAAAACACATTTTCATTTAACTGAACTAAATGAAACAGATGCTTGCTTTATCAGTATTATTGAACAATATTCTGGACAATCTACCAGTGCAATTAGAGAAGAGAAGAAAATAAGTGGTATATAAATTTTCAAGGAGAATGACAATTTATTACTTATTATAGGTGGTATGACTATATGAGCAAAAAGAATTTGAGATTAAATTGCAATCAACAAGAAGTAAAAGAATTAAAAATGTGGGTGGTAAGCCAATTAGTATAAAAAGTAGCTTTCCTATATGCAAACAATGACAGGTTAAAAATAGCAAAAGAAAAATTCCATTGGAATTTACATTAATATTAATGATAATAAGAGTACATTTAACCAGAGATATACTGAATCAATATGAAAAATATTATAAATCCATGATTTATTATATGACAGACATTACACAATTGAGAGATAGCAATAGTCTAGAATGAACAGTAAGAAAGACAGTGTCTTTTGATAAAAAGATATATTATAATTCTCCCTAAATTAAATTCATAAATTCTATTCAATACCAATTAAAATTCCATCAGCCTTTTTACTTGGGGGGCACTTGACAAAATGACACTAGGGTTCATGTGGGGGAATAAATATGTGACAATATCCAAGAAATTTCAAAAAAGATCAGTAATGAGACCCTTTTCAGATATTAAAAAGGCGACTAATAAGGGATTGGTGAGATAAATTCCAATTATTTTATATAACCATTGATATAAAGCTATTAAAAATAGATGTGCATATGCCATATGCAAATTATGAGAAATGCTTGAAATATATAAACATAAATAAGAATTTAAATACAAAAACACACATCACATGTTCCTGAACAAATACGAGAAATTAAGTGGTTACATATTTATAGAAGCATTAGTTTACATATTTATAGATTTTCCTGTAGGGGAAAAACTTGCCCTTTTTATTTTCTTATTGCCTTTTTGCCACATGCATGTATTATTTTAGTTTTGTTCTTAATTTAGTTCTTCAAAAGCTTCCCAATGCTTCTGGGATTATGATGTATCCAAGAATTGCAATGAAATTTGTATTCATAACAAATATTATTTTAAGACATTATAGAACAGCATAAGTTCAGATCATTATATGAAACACTTTAATAAAATTTACTTTATTAATACCTGTACTGTTCTATTAGTTTTAAGGTTTGCATTTGCCCCTGCAGATATAGATTTCACATAAATTTCTTGGGTCATAATTGTAATACTAACCACTAAAATATGAAGTGTTCCCATTTGGCAATAGCTGAAACTGAGCTATTCTGATAAGTTTTTACTCATTTTAATTTGTCAGGTAGATGTATTACTTTTCAAAGGAGCCAGTCAAAAAATATCTGGGACATCCTTACTTAGTAAAGAGCTAGGTTAACGTTGTTCCTTTGAGATACTTTTAAGTTTACAAAACTTTGAGTGAAGAATATGCTCACCTCCCTGTTTGCTCAAGGAGCCAGGTAACTAGCCTCTCACTAAAAGAGAGAGAGAGAGAGAGAGAGAGAGAGAGAGAGAGAGAGAGAGAGAGAGAAAATCCAACTATTATTTAAATATTGTTCTTCAGTGGTGTTTTCAACTCTTAACTAGAAGGATCCAAGACATCATGACTTTCAAATATAATTTTTTTACTATCTGAAATGGGTGAATGCCTAATATAAGTTCCTGAAAGAGTTGGAAAGTTAATGAAGGTTTAATGCAAAGGAGATAGGCCACATTACCTTAGTTGCAGCAGCATCACTAAAACAACCTTGCCCAGGAATCTGGCCCTAAGGAAGCATATTTGATGTTGAAACAAGGTCTCTTTGCTATTTATTTCATTCCATGTCCATCTGCTCTTTTGAGATTGTGCCAACTCACAAACTGGTCTGCTATTTTCAGTAGGCATGTGCCAAAGCCACACATGGTTTAGACTGGCAGATTACATAAGGCTGTGAGTATCCACTATAATAAAAATTGTCTCTTGCCCAGTATGTTTGATCCTTAAATTGCTCACTGAGCAATCATTAACTCTCAAAAATTCCCTTGAAAGAGGTACATATCAGTAGTTTACTTTATAGTTAGGGAACTTTGACAGGAGATAAAGCGACTTAACCAGAACTGCAGGTGAATCTGAATGAAATGTCTGGTTTGGTTTACCTAGAACTACATCTTGTCACCTAAGTCTTTGATAATTGTATGGCCGGGGGGGGGGGGGTTTTTTTTTTTATGAGTCTAGAAACCTTTACTTTCAGACCAGTAATTAAACTAATATATTTCCCTCATATTAGTCTACTTTGTTGCTTATTTAGGACTTATTGGACTGATAATACCAGAGGACCATTTAGAAGCTTTAGGAATATTTCCTAGTCGAACAGAATTCTTTTTTTTTAATTTTTTATTGATTTCAGAGTGGAAGGGAGAAGGAAAGATAGAAACATCAATGATGAGAGAGAATCATTGATTGGCTTAGCTACATAATCCTGCATGCCCCCTACTGGGGTTTGAGCCCACAACCTGGGCATGTGACCTGATGGGAATCCAACCATAACCTCCTAGTTAATAGGTCAACACTCAACCACTGAGCTATGCAACTGGGCCCAACAGAATTCCTTAGCTACTTTGAACATAACTTTCTTAGAGAAATAAATTCAGATAATATTGCAAGTTTCAACACAACAATTTTTTAATGAAAATTGCATAAGAAAATAATTATAAAATGCATAAACTTATATTTCTAAATATCTAAATATGGTATTATAGGAAAGCTTCATTAATATTATAGTTAAAATAAGAGTTTTAGTTGGATTAATTGAAACTTGTCTTCTTGGTCAAAATAAAATTCTAGGTGTGTAAAAAAGTCAAATTTAAAATTTTCTACGCTGTTTTATTAAGAAATTTGCTGAGCATTCAGATAGCATACCAGTCACATTTGTGAATTGCATGAGTCTGAACAAGATATAGAAAATGTTCACTTATTACTAATATTTTTAAAAACCTTAAGAGGCAAAAAATAGAGATACCAATATGGTTAAAATGTAGTAGTAATTAATATAAAGTCACCTTTCTCTAAAGCCTAATAAAAATTCTAAGTTTACAAGGACACAATAAAGAAGGGTTGCATAGGAAAAACCTATGTAAAAATCACATTGGAGTTTTGTTTAGCTTCATAATCAGTGTGATGTAGCCAGACCATTATACTCACTGAGGGGCACCATATTTTAAAAGAAATTTAATAAATAGAAGTAGCGAGCACAGGCAGGATTGTGAAAGACCCTATCACTCCAAATTATATAATGCTTAGTGAAATTAGTGAGATTACTTAACCTGAAGAATTTAGGTCAAGACACAACAAATATTTCAAAATATTTGAAAGATCATGTGTGAACATTTATATAGCTATGATTTGTATGATTCCAGAGATGAGGAAAAAATCCAACAACTAAATGTTACTGAGAGACAGATTTCAATTCAAATGGAGGAAAAACTTTCTTTAAATAGAACTACTTAAAACCTAAGTGTTTTTTTCAAAGATAAAAATGCTTGAAAGACTTTATATAGAGGCTAGAAGAGTTTTTGTAAATAGCATATAAAAGGGGATTCAATCATCTATAGGAGAGAAAGGTAAGATTTGGAGCATACACTTCAGTGTTCCTTTTAATTGATACGCACTCTAAATGAGAATGCTCTAGAAGCTAAGGACAATTGGTGGAGCTCATAGCGCATACACACACATATACAGAGTGGGGCAAAAGTAGGTTTACAGTTGTTCATACAAAAATAATATAATAATTTATATATTTGTGTTTACCATATTAATGGTATGATATGTTTGAATGCAAGCATGACTGGTGAATTAAAAATTTTTTAGGTTGTAAAAAGTTAAAGTCTTAAATATTTATTAGACCTTTAGAATGGAGAAATTTGGATTTCATTCTTTTAAAACCCAAATAGCTTGTTTTTGATATCACGAGAGTTCCTGCCCTATTTACATAGTTAAAATTGAGTAGAGATAAAAGTAACAGGGCAGCGCAAACCCGGACAGAAAGGTGAGCCAGAGGTGGCCTCCTTAAAGATGACAAGAGAAGGCCTGGATTTGCTGTGGGAGGCGGGAGGCCACCAGTAAAGGGCTTCGAAGGGAATGGTTTGGTCTGAACAACAAGAAAGAGGGAAATGTTAAGCTCTCAAAAGCTTTCCAAAATAAAAGGGACATGGAGAATACACGATTTGATGTGTTCTAACCCTGTTATCTAACTGAGAGGCACACAGGAAATGGGCCAGATAAAACTGACACTTATCAGGAACGAGTAGATACACCCTTAACCTGATGACTCCATGGGCAGACTACAAGGAAGAGGCTTACTCATTCTGGGCAACGAGTTCAACATCGACACTGAGGGATAAGACCTGAACAAAGGAAGGCAGAAGTAAGTCTTAGGACATGAGGTGGAAACCTAATGGGACTGGGCAGCAATTCCCGTTTCCAAGTGCAAAAATGACTTTTACAGTGAACCTCAGCAAGGGACTGCATTTTCCATGTGCCTGTGTCACCAGGTGGGTAGTCATTTGCTTTGAGATAATTTTTTTTAAAAAAGTATATTTATCTACACCAACTGGGTAAGCAATTTTCAAGGCCCTTAATTCTTCCTCCCCCCCCCCCCCAGGTATATAATAGAAGAATATTCATTTGAATAAATTATTTTTGAATATGTTAATTATATATATATGTATCGATTTTTTATAATTTCCACTAATAAATGAGTTTAACAGAAAACATTTTAGATTCTAAATGCTCTTTGTTGAATGCATACTTACACAGCTGAGGTTCATCTGCATGAGCTAAAGATACTTTCAATAAACCATATTCCAGAGGGGTTAGCTAGCTCCATTAAGGAAAGTAACTCATTGACATCCTAGAGAGGGAGAAAGAGAGAATTTATTGTGTTTGTTCACCTTCTGCAATAGGAATCCAGATACAAATCACTTAAGAAGAAAGAGAGTGAAGATCTCCAGGTTGGAGAGTAATTTACAGGTTGATGCTGGATCTCATAAGAATTGCTTAATTGAGGGGAAAACTGAGTAACCCTAAAAATAACAAATCCAATCCTGAATTAAGCCCACTACAAATTAATGGTATTAAGCCCTTTTCAGTCCCTTCACTCATTTCTCTCTATATTTCCTCCATAAAGAAACCTAACATAGTGCCGATAACTAGTAAAGTAGGATATGGCAAGTGGGTGACAGGTGCCTAAATCTCAATATGAGATTGTGTGAAAAAAAAAAAATCCCTAATGGAAGGTGAGGTTCAATTCCATCAAATGTCTGGATGCTTAGTGATGCTTAATTTCGCAAACCCTCAATTCAAGGAATTTCAAATAAATTGTCCAAGCATTAGACAATTCTGAAAATCCACTTGTGAGATGATAAACCACACCTTTCGCATGTTTTATGTAAACAGATTGAAAGAAATGTTCGTATCTTTTCTAACCGGAGGCTTCATAGTTCTCTTTTCCTTTTAAAAGAGAACCTAGATTTACATTGTTAAATAGTATGCAGCATAAGTATTAATTGCTTGATAAGGCAACCATAAATGTAGAAGAAACACACATGAAATAGTGTTCATTGTTCTTTACCATCATTTTCTTTATTTAATTGCATTCTGTGTGGTTATACTTGCAACCTTTAATTTTTAAAACATTCTTTATGGCTTAATATCAAGTCAACAGAATCGTCAGGCTTACCCTCTACTTAAAATACAACTATGTGATCAAATTCTAGTTAGAAATGCATTTTTTAGTGAGTTCATAATAAAAAATTTGAATAAAAGATCATTTATAAATGTGTGTTAAACATTCTTTGACATTCATTTCTATTCGTCTTGACAGTAAAAAAAAGTTTCAACCATGGAAATGGACAGAAAAGTACAATGAGCAAGTCTAACTTAAATAATCACTTAAACTTAAGTCATGCAGGGAACATTTATTATAATAGAAGTACTTGAAATTACATGGGAAAAAGCTATGACAATTGGCAGATTATGATTCAAGTACCTGTAAATTTTTATGACACCGTAATGTTTTAAAAAACGTAAGAGTAGAAAATCCATATGCTCTTCAGTTTAGGATAAATTAATAAAATTCTGCATATTATTATCTACTTTAGTGGTATTTTTGTGGTGTCTTCAGTTAAATTCAAACTACTGTAAATCAATTCAGTAATAGTTACTGAAATAAAGGGAAAGAAGATAAAACCTTGAATAAATGTACCAAGAAAAAAACATTACAGTCTTGGCATGTTTATAGTTCAACAGGACATTAAGTTAGCAATTCAGCAAAAAATGAGCCTTCCAAAATATTTAAAAGTACTGATTTATTCTTTTATACAATCAGGTTAGGGATTTTTTTTTTTAAAAGATCTTGTCCATTTGTGGACATTTATTTCCCGTTGAAGCCATGGCTAGTTTATTGCACTTTAGCTAGATAACCCAGGAACTATCTTTTAAAAATATATATATCTTTACTGTTCAAAGCATTATAGATGCCCCCCCGTCCTCCCTTGACCCCCTCCACTCGGCACTGCCCCTCCTCGCCCCCAGGCCAGCCACACTATTGCCTGTGTTCCCTGGGTTATGCATATATAGATAAACAGTTGGAGCTATCTTTTTAAAGAGAGGACAACCATATAGTTTTTCTCAAGATTGAATATATGGCTTTGGCAGTTTGCTGTCTGAAATAGAGCAAGGCTACTTTTCCAGAGTCTGCTATTTATCTCTTAAGAAAAAAAAAAACACACTAAAGTTTGACTGACACTAATTTCCTGAACAAGATACCCTAGAAACTCCAGTTTATCTCATAAAATCATAACAGACAGGGTTTGTTATGTCCCCTCTGCAAGATTCTTTATTCTGTCAGTTTATAGCATTTGAAATGACGGAAAGGGATGCGTTCCTTTCATATGCCATCCAGGAGAACAGAACCTGTCACCAACAGTGTAATGTGCTGTGTATTATCACTCTGAGTGATCCAGAGGCCCAGAGACTGTCATCGTTTTAGACTGTACAAGTCAACACAAATAAAACTGAGGAGGCACATGATAATGTCTGAGATAGATCCAGGCTCATTCTGGCCATTACTTTTTATTCAAACCTTAGAAATGACATGATGTGAAAAATGAGCCTATGTCTAGTTCAGTGCCCATTAGTGTGTGAGCACATTATCTTCCACTTTTCACATCGAATCTCTCTGCACTCACTCTGCCAGTTAGAGCTCGGCAACCTGTCAGCTTATGGGGGTTTTGACTCCTCTTTCTAAAAATTTTTATGTTATTATAAATAAATAGTAAAACCACCTCTTTGTTGATAAATTGCAAACAATTTGAGCAACTCATTCAAAAAATTAGTCACAGTATTTCTTAAAGTTTCTTAGAGATAATTCTTCTGTAGCTAAAAAATGAGAGATGGCATCTACCCTGTTATTTTGAACAGAAAATACTCATTGAGAATCATTTTTAAAAGCTAATTAGAATTTACATATACATAAATAAGCTAAGTATTTTAATCTGTTTGGAAAGAACATTTTGAGTGAGAGAGCTTTGCCCTATCATTTCTTTAGATCATTTCATATATAAATACCTCAGCTATTCCCTATTAAAAATGGAATAAATAGTATACGTTCATGCCATAAAAGACTCAGGAATATTTATTTTATGTAGAAATTTCTTGCTGAAGAAAAGCCTGGTGAATATTTTTACAGTCTTGTCAGTTGCCAGCATTCCACATCGCCTCCACAGATATAAAAGAAACATCTTTGTGCCTGGTTACGTGGAGAAATCAATTAATTTATCATATCACTCTTTAAGTGTCACATTATTTTGGCCAGTGGTAGCAAATTGAACTATAAAAATGTACTTTTCAACAACTCTATAGGATAGAAAACTTGACAGCCCTCAAAGTGTAGATATGCCATCTTTAAAAATAGCTGAAAGCACAGGCACACATTTTGAACATAAATCCGTATCCTGAAGAGCTTTTAATATGCTCACTCGCATTAACAATAGCTAGACAAATCCATAATTTTTCATTTGTAATCTTTAATGATTCCCAATATTCTCACAATATTGCTCAGTTAGCATGTAAGTAGAATTAGGCACATTTTAAAAGTTTTCCTAAGGATATGAACACTAAACATGAGATCATTATGGTTCAGTCATTTATATTACAATGTACATTATTTAAATAAAATTTCAAACATCATTATTGCATATGACTTTAAATGATATGATTCGTAATTTTTAACAGTTACTGAATAGTATTTAGCTTTGCCATTCCACCATCATTTATTATTGCCTCACATTGAGTTATATTCCATTTTGTGAACAGAGAATCAACCCAACCAAATCTGACAATTGGATAAAAGAAGCTGAATTTCTTATTAGCAAACTTTCACATGTGTCCTGTAACAGGAGGTAACAGAGTGGTTTATGATGAGACTTGGTTTATGTTAGAGTCAAAAGCCTTTCCCTCGTAGACTGGAGCATTGTTTGGATATCATAATTTCTTACATTGGAAAATGGTTTACAGTATTTTCAGTTCTCTTTCGAAATGTCAATGATAGGCATTAATGTCTGTGCAGAAATTAAATGGTACCACATTGGAAAAATGGTAGATGAAAAACATTTATTTTAACTTCATCTTCCATTTTCTTCTGCATGGATTAGCATTCTGTGTGATTTATGGCAAGGATGATGGCCTGGATGAACAAAATTGTGTGTATTGCTTGAGAGAAATATTAGAAATACCATGATGACTTTCTATGGTCAGTATTTTGTCCTGATATCACAAAATGTTGGTGACATTAGTTGAGGTTTATTTTAAAACTAGAGGCCCAATGCATGGATTTATGCACTGATGGGGTCCCTCAACCTGGCCTGCACCCTCTCTCAATCTGGGACCCCTCAGGGGATGTCGGATAGCTGGTTTCAGCCTGATTCCCGCAGGCCCGATCCAGACAGGAGGGAGCCTGATCCTGGTGGTCAGTGCACAGCATAGCAATTGATTGACCGGTTGTTCAATCATTCCGTCACTTAGGCTTGTATATATATGTAGATTCCAATTCAAATAATAAATAGCTTAGCATTCCACTGAATGACCACCTTTGAGGGAAACTCAAACCTTATATTATGGGAAAGTGTGAGATACTGATACAGTGCATGATAAAATAGACTATTTTATCTCTTTGATTTATGCAATATTTAAAAGAGTTCTGTATCAACTATGTAACTAATTCATTTTTTAAATCAGGACTACATCACATAAGTTTATTAAAGATGTAACAGCAATGTTAAAATCAATGTTTACTCTTACTTTAATATGTTTTTATTGATTTGACAGAGAGAGAAAGACAAAGAGAGCGGGAGAGAGAGAGAGAAACATCAATGAGAATGAGCCATTGATCTGTTGCCTCTTACATTCTCCCTGCTGGAGATCGAGCCTGCAACCCAGGCATGTGCCCTAATCTGGAATTGAAGCCCTGACCTCTGGTGCATGGAACAAGGCTCAACCAACTGAGCCTCACCAACCAGGGCAACATGTTTAAATTTATTTGTAATCTTTACTAGAGGCCCGGTGCACAAGATTCGTGCACTGGTGGGGGGGAGGGTCCCTCAGCCCGGCCTGTGCCCTCTCACAGTCTGGGAACACTCAGGGGATGTCCACCTGCCAGCATCCAGACATCCCTGTCACAGTCCGGGACCCCTCACTCCTTACTACCTGCCTTCAGCGGAGGTGGGAGAGGCTCCCACCACTGCTGCTGCTCTCGCCAGCCATGAGCCTGGCTTCTGGCTGAGCGGCGCTCCCCTGTGGGAGCGCACTGACCACCAGGGGGCAGCTCCTGTGTTGAGCGTCTGCCCGCTAGTGGTTGGCGTGCGTCATAGCGACCGGTCGTTCCGCTGTTTGGTTAATTTTCATATTACGCTTTTATTAAATAGGATTGTTGAAAGTATTACAGATATCCCCTTTTCCCCCCAAATTGATCCTCTTCACCTCTCACTCATTCTCCAACATGGTTAATTCTTAACAACATAAATTTGTTACCAGCAGGCATCTAAATAACGCATAATCTCTAGTAATTTAAAATTTACTCTCAATCCCCTTTTGCTTCAAAATAAGCTTAATATATGTGGACTAGCTTTCATATAAAATTCAGATTTAAAAAATGAATATCTATATTTCCAACTCCTTTGTAAATGGCTTGTCTCTAAAATATTTCTGATTTTTATATGTTTTTGTCCTGATTGGCCCTTACTTTCTTCTTTTTCTTCTACTCTTTACATTTTTATTACTTCAAAAAGAGTCAAATACCTTACTTAATCCAGTTATTATTTTACATTTTTGAAAGAATTAGCCAACTGGTGATCTCCCTAACCTCAAATTTGCAAATTTATTTTTAGCATAAGCAGCATAATTAAAATACTGAGTGATATTCTATATAATTAAAATCATATTACAATATACTTTATATGTTTGTACTTTTTATAAGATTCTAATACACCAAGAGTAAGCTGTTGGCTATTGACATGTTCTTCACCACCTGGTTGCTGTTTATGAGGTTCCTCACAAAGTACTTTCAGGATATCTACAAAAAGCTTCTCATATCCTTGATGGCCTTACCTTTAATGGACTTTGGGGTCCTCTTCCTGCTGCTCCAGGTTGGCACCTACCTATGAGCGCCCCAGTGTTCCAAACAGGTGGCTTCACTGAATCCCTGACTTTGTAAATTAATTTTATTTTTTTTTACTAATGCTGGAAGTGTCCCCCACCTGTGACCATCCAAACAAAGAAAAAAAAATACAGGCATTAATCTTTTTAATATAACACATATTTAATCAAAGTTGTTTCAGTGTTTAGAATATAACATTTGAATTAAATATTTTTAGAGCTTGGGTATGTTAACTTTATAAGAGTATAAAATCTAATTATAAAATAAAAATGGAAACAGAGTCTACTTCATAAATGCTACTTATTAGAGATAATTTTTTATTAAATGAAAACTAGTGGGCTACCTCAGAACAGAGGCTGGGGCTAGAAAAACTTATTTTAGTGTTTTCTTTCTTCTGTGTGGATTTTGCATTTTATGATCTAAAAAAAAGTTCATATTTAAAAGAAGCCATTCTACAAAGAGTGATACACTGTTATAAAAACAAAGTGATTAATAAAATCTCTGAAAAAATTATTAGGAAAGGGACAGAGATCACATTTAAAAATTATTTTTAATATCAGGTCTCTAGTTTAAAAAGTTGCTTGCAATGATTGTATTAAACAGGTTAGTTTTCTTTTATTATGTTTGGTCCCTTTAAAAAGATAATTTTAGGTCATTCACTACTTTTAAGTTTTTAAATTAACTTCATATTTTAGCTGTCATTTTGTTAGATGGTAACTTTCTGGGTATTTTCACAAATACAATAAACATGGTTCGATATGTCAGTGTCTCCATTAATATGGATGTATTTCAACAATCTGTTCTGGTTATGTAATATCCTATGAAATGCTAATAAGAATTGCAATTGAAGAATTTGTATGTTTCATCATTGGTTTTATAGAGGAAACCTGGTACCTATTTCATTTGAATCCACGGAAGCATGTCAGACAATTTGCAAAAGATTTTGCACATCTGTTAAAATGCAACTGGTCTTTGCTGTCCACCACAATGAAGTGCAAAGGATTCCACCACAGACTATTTTTCCAGATTGTTATATCCCTTCCCAGATGGTACTGCAGACAGCTTCATGAAGTGTATGACTTTTTTAGCCAATTCAAGAAAATTTGATTCTAAGAAGAAAATCTTTATTCTAAGTAGTGATAAGAAATAGAGACCTTAGGCTGAGCTTTTCCTCATCACTGTATCACCTGACATTATTAAACAATGGCATATTCTTCTTATGGAAAGAAAAGTGAGAGAAGCTACTTACATTAATCAGAGATGTGACATTCATAGAACATAAAGTATATTTGTAAGCCAATTAATTTTAAGCTATTTGATTTCTCCGTCATTTTAGTCTCTTTTTCAATATATAAAACATGACAAGAAAGTCATATGGTTACTTATATGCAAACTCAATTTATACTTGTCCATATTAAATAAGTTCTAATGTTTTCATATATTGACTTTTAAAAATGTATTGCATTTATTGACATTTTTATAGAGAAAACATAAAACCATTTTTAAATGGGAAAATCCAGAAGATTACAAAGAAAGAAATTTTGAGGTTATAAAATAAAATTAGCCCTGGCTGGTTTGGCTCAGTGGATAGAGCATCAGCCTGTGGACTAAGGGGTCCCGGGTTCAATTCCAGTTAAGGGCACATGCCCAGGTTGTGGGCTCGATCCCCATTGGGGGGCGTGCAGGAGGCAGCCAATCAATGATTCTCTCTCATCATTGATGTTTCTATCTCTCTCCTTCTCCCTTCCTCTCTGAAATAAATAAAAATATATTTTAAAAATAATAAAATAAAATTAAATTAAATTAGAATGAGTATTTGTGGGTTTTAGAATAAAACATCTAAAGAAATGTTGAAGTACTAAACTTCCTTCATCTCCCTAATCTCAGTCCAAGGCATGGATACAGGCAGCCTATGAAGTATAACGAGGAAATACATAACTAGTCCTTTGTCCATTTCTCTTCTGGTGTCATGCATTGGTCAAAGAAAGAAGGCCAAGTGGGTAAGACTTTACCTTATAGGACAATTTCTCTAAAGAATCTGAGGTGAGAAGGTAGAATATAAATCAGGCACAGAAAAATAGAATGAGAATATGGATAACTTTTTTTTTACAATAAAAATCAATTAATGCTTCTAGTTGCTCTAGGTTTGTTTTTTTATTTTTATTTTTTTAACAGGCTAGTTTTTCCCCTTTATTGATTAAAATATTACAAATTTGTCCTTATCCCTCCAATGTCCCCTCATCCCCCCAATCCTGCCCTCACCCTCACCCTCACCTCCTGTTGTCCACATCCATCACTTATGCTCATATGCATGCATACAAGTCCTTTGGTTGATCTTTCCCCCTCACCCCCACCCTCCCCTACCTTCCTTCTGAGTTTTAAGCATCCGATGCTTCTCTGTCTCTACATCTCTTTTTGTTCATCCATTTATGTTGTTCCTTATAATCCACAAATGAGTGAGAACATGTGATATTTATCTTTCTCTGACTGACTTATTTCACTTAGCATAATGCTCT
>NW_005354385.1:8901902-8904703 GCF_000412655.1 Myotis brandtii | reverse complement strand
GGCATATATCTGAGATTTTGCTACCTGTGGATTCCTCTAATATTCTTATGGTTTCCCGTCTTATGTTTAAGTCCTTTATAAATTTTGAGTTTATTTTTGTGTATGGGGAAAGTTGGTGGTCTAGTTTCATTTTTTTGCATGTGTCTGACCAAATTTCCCACACCATTTATTGAAAAGACTGTCTTGACTCCGTTGTATGTTCTTGCCTCCTTTGTCAAATATTAATTGAGCATAGTGATTTGGGTCAATTTATGGGTTCTCTATTCTATTCCATTGGTCTATATATCTGTTCTTGTGCCAGTACCAGGCAATTTTGAGAACAGTGGTTTTGTAATACAGCTTGATATCTGGTATTGAGATCCCACCTACTTTGTTCTTCTTTCTCAGGAGCGCAGCAGCTATTCGGGTTTTTTTTTTTTTTATTATTCCAGGTGAATTTTTGGAGAGTTCTTTCTAGATCTGTGAAATATGCTGTTGGTATTTTAATGGGGAGTGCATTGAATCTATAGATTGCTTTGGGTAGTATGGACATTTTGATGATGTTGATTCTACCAATCCGTGAACACGGTATGTTCTTCCATCTGTTTATGTCTTCCTCTATCTCTTTTTTCAATGTCCTGTAGTTTTCTGGGTAGAGGTCTTTTACCTCCTTAGTTAACTTTATTCCTAGGTATCTTAATATTTTTGGTGCATTGGCAAATGGGATTGTTTTATTTAATTTATCTTTCTGTAAGTTCACTATTGGCATATAAAAATGCCATAGATTTCTTGGCATTAATTTTGTATCCTGCTACATTGCCAAATTCATTTATTAGGTCTAATAATTTTTTGATGGAGTCTTTAGGGTTTTCTAAGTACAGTATCATGTCATCTGCGAATAATGACAAGGTTTTCTTTTTACATTTTTCATCACAGTAAATACCAATTCCATATGAGAATCCACACTTATTAACCTTTGGGATAATCTGACTTGAGTGCCAGCTTTAGAATATAGGAAATAGAGAGAAACAAATACTTTTATTAATTAGATGAAAAGTCTTGAATGTAAAAGTAGCTTGTATAATGAAGGAGAGAAGTTTACATAAAACACAGCATTATCCTCTATATCAAGAGTCAGCAAACATTTTTATTTTTTACTTTTTTGTGGTTGGGTCAGAGAGTAAATTTTTAAGGCTTTATGAGCTATATAGTCTCTTATTTTTGCCATCTTTGCCGCAAAGTAGCCACAGAAATAAGTAAGCAAATGGATGCTACTGTGTACCAATAAACGTTTATTTACAGACACTGAACACTGAAATTTACATTTTATATAATACCCATGTGTCACAAAATCATCTTTCTTTTGATATTTTCAAAATCTAAAAATCATTGTTAGTCCAAAAATAAATCTATGCCATTACAGCAACTTAATATTTGACAAAGGAGGCAGAACATACAATGGAGTAAAGACAGTCTATTCCATAAGCGATGCTGGGAAATTTGGACAGATACATGCAAAAGATTAAAACTAGGTCACCTTGTTACACTGCACACAAGAAAACACTCAAAATAGATTAATGATTTAAATGTTATACTCAAAGCCATAAAAGCCCTAGAAGAAAAATTAGGCAGTAAAATCTCAGGCACTTCTCATAGCAATATTTTTTCTGATATATCACCTTGGACAAGGGAAACAAAAGAAAAAATAAACAAATGGGACTACATCAGACTAAAGAGTTTTTACACAGCAAAGAGAACCATCAACAAAATGAAAAGACAACCCACTGAATGGGAGAACATATTTGCCAATGATATATCTGATAAGGAGTTAATGTCCAAAATTTATAAAGAACTTTAAAAACTCAACACCAGAAAAATAAACAATCTAATTTAAAAAATGGGCAAAAGACCTGAATAGACCCTCCTCCAAAGAGGAATTACAGATGGCAGTAGACATATGAAAGGATGCTCAAGATCACTAATCATCAGAGAAATGCAAATTAAAGCCACAATGAAATACACCTCACACATGTCAGAATGTCTGTCATCAATAAATCAACAAACAAGTACTGGCAAAAATGTGGAACAAAGGGAACACTCATGCACTGTTGGTGGGAATGCAGATTGGTGCAGCCACTGTGGAAAGTTGTATGGAGTTACCTCAAATAATTAAAAATGGAGCTGCCTTATGACCTAGTGATTCCTCTTCTGGGAAGTTATCTGAAGAAACCTGAAATACTAATTAAAAGAATTGCCTGGCTGGTTTTTCTCAGTGGTTGGAGCATTGGCCCTTGGACTGAAGGGTCCTGGGTTCAATTCCTGGTCAAGGGCATGTACCTCAGTTGCAGGCTCAATCCCTAGCCTTAGTTGGGGCTCGTACGGAAAGCAACCAATCCATGTGTCTCTCTCACATTAATGTTTCTCTCTCTCTGTCTTTCCCCCTCCCTTCCACTCTGTCTAAAAATCAATGGAAAAAATATTCTCCAGTGAGGATTAACAAAACAAACAAACAAACAAAAAAGAATATATGTACCCCTATATTCTTTGCAGCATTATTTATAATAGCCAAGATCTGGAAACAGTCCATATGTCCATCAGTAGATGAGTAAATAAAAAAGCTGTGGTACAGCTACATAATGGTATATTACTCTGCTTTAAAAAGAAGAAAATTTTACCCTTTGTGACAGCATGGATGGACCTGTAGAATACATGCTAAGTGAAATAGGCCAGTCAAGGAAAGACAAGTAACATATGATTTCACTCATATATGGAATTTAAGGAACAAATAGATCTACCAAGCAAAATAGAGAAAAGGCAGACAG
>NW_005354385.1:8893485-8901883 GCF_000412655.1 Myotis brandtii | reverse complement strand
GGCGGGGGGAGAAGGAAGGATTGAACAAAAAATGTGAGAAAAAAGAGCAGGAGAGAACTCATGGCCATGGACAATAGTGCGGTAATTGTAAGGGTAGAGGGGGTAGGTGGAGTGGAAGAGGGCATAGAGGAGAGAAAAGGTGAAGGAAAAAAATAAAATAAATTAAAAATAAAAATTGTTGTTAGTTCATGAAATGCACAAAAATCACATAAATGGTAGGGAAGATTTGGCATCCAATTTGTAGTTTGCTGACTCTTGCTGTAAATTAATGGTCTTCAAAGTCAGGTATGCACATGATTGAGGTGGGAATGGACATGGTGACAGGAAGACAACTTACTAAAAAATAGTCATACATTGGTTTTCTACTCCTTTCCATATTTTATTTTTGTATGTTGTATAATATAAATGTATTTAATATAGCAATGGATGATAAATATGTTTATAAAATGTACTCCAAAATTTGTTACAGCTAATAGCATAATCCCAAAGTTTGCTGAGTACTGTCCTAAGATAGCTTTCATCTGTTGGTATAGTGTTGGACCCAGCAGTGTGTGTGCTAGATGAAATGCAGAGTTTGCATAATAATTACTGGCAATGCTGGTCTCAGTCTCTAGGAAAACTGCCAGGGTGACAAATCATCTTGAGTCCTCATTGCGTGTTGTATATTCACAATCTCTATTTGACATTATACTTGGTCATTCAGTTTTTTTTCTCACATTATCTAAATCTGGAAGTGTTTTAATATGTCTCTCCCTAACAATTCCATTTTCTAGAAATTATCCATTCCTCTCTCTTACCTATTCTCCATTTCCAGGTGCAGTGAAACAAGTCACACTTAAAACATATGCAAAGAGTTTTTTTTAGAATCCTGGAAATGCCTACCTACTTAAGTAAATGGCTTACAGTGGTCGGCAAATTGCGGCTCGGCAAACTGCAGCTTGCTAGTCACATGCAGCTCTTTGGCCTCTTCAGTGTGGCTCTTCCACAAAATACCGACTTCTGTACATGGGCCACCAAGTTTCAATCGCACTGTATGTGCGCGCCCGCACGTGGTATTTTGTGGAAGTGCCACACTCAAGGGGCCAAAAAGCCCCATGTGTCTCACCAGCCACGGTTTGCCAACCACAGGCTTAGAAGGTTCAGTTGATGAGTGTTCTATTTGCTTCTGTGTTTGTTTTTAAATTGATTGACTTTAGAGAGAGGAAAGGAGAGAGAGAAACATTGAAGTGAGATAGAAACATGGATCAGCTGCCTCCCATTTTTACCCCAACTGGGGATGAAACTCACAACCTGTGCATGTGCCCTGATGGAATAGAACCCGCCACCTTGAGGTGTATGGGGCTCTGTTCCAACCACCTGAGCCATCCAGCCAGTCTACTTACTTCTGTTTTATAACTGAAATACACCGTCCGAAAATGAGATGGGGAGGAGGTGTTGGAGGTTTGAATAGAGAGAATACCCTTTACCAGACATAGAAATCCCCTATAGTACGTTTCTTAAACTGGGGTAATTTAGCATGGAGCTTCAGCAGGACAGTCCAGGGCAGGCTTTGGGCCTCCAGATTCAGTGCCTTCATCATTTTACAACTGGTGCAAGGTGAACATATCGCCTTATTCAGCAAGGCTTAAACCTAGTTTACCTGGATGCATCCAATTTCTCATTGAGTGAATTATATTATGAAATATCATTTTATTCCTTTATAACAAGGTGATTTTAACTTTACATATATCCCTTAAGTCTCATTCCTTATTTTCAGTAGAAGACTCATGTTCTCCACTAGATATTCATGGATTTCTTCTTTCACCACTCCCTGTGTAGATTCTCTAAGGTCATCAGAAAATCATTTCTCCATGGTAATTCAGCCCTTTTAATTCATCAAACTAAAAAAAAACTTTTTTATGCACACACACACACACACACACAGACAACATACACCTGGTACATTTATTTCTGCAAAATAAAAGTGCTTTTCATCACTCATTTTTTGAGAGGACCATTAAGTTCAATTTTTAAAATATGAACAAATTCACTAACTTATTTTATACTCCAGTATTTATCATATTTATTCTAGTTGCTAAAATTATTCAATTATTTATCATAAATCATAATAAAAAATCCTATGACATGAAGGCTGCTCCTTCCTAATTTTATTTTATTATAATCCAACTAGATGCCTGATGCACAAAATTCATGCAAGGGGCTCGGCCCCCGCTGCCACAGCTTCATCAGAAAGGACGTCCAGAAGGATATCTATTCTAATTAGCATATTATGTTTTTATTATTATAGATATTATTGCTGTTAGTGTATTATATTTAAAAATAATGAAAAGGCCCTAGATGGTTTGGTCAGTGGATAGAGTGTCAGCCTGCAGACCAAAGGGTTTTGGGTTCGATTCTGGTCAGGGCCTGTATCTTGGTTGCAGGCTCCTCCTTGGCCTGGGCCCTGGTTGGGGAACATGCAAGAGGCAACCAATTGATGTGTTTCTCTGACATTGATATTTCTATCTTTCCCTCTCTCTCCCACTCTCTCTAAAAATCAGTGAAAAATATCTTGGGTGAGGATTAAATAAATAAATAAATAAATCCTATATAAGAAAAGCCTAATATGCTCAGTGTCCAGTGGTCCAGTCATCTGTTCAACCAATCAAAGAGTGATATGGTAATGATATGCTGAAGCCACTCAACGGCTCGCTATGACGTGCACTGACCACCAGGGGGCAGATGCTCTGACCAGTAGGTTAGCTTGCTGATTGGGAGTGAGCAAGACATGCTCTGGATCCCTCCTGCAGTCCCTCTCCAGCTGGCCAACCTCCCACATCCTTCCCCGGCCCTGATCATGCACCGGTGGGGTCCCTCAGCCTGGGCTGCTCCCTTTCACAATCCAGGACCCCCGGGGGATGTTGGAGAGCCAGTTTCAGCCAGATCTGCAGGCCAGGCCAAGAGACCCCACTGGTGCATGAATTTGTGCACCGGGCCTCTAGTAAATAAATAAAATGGAAAGGAATTCTTTTATCTTGACATTCTATGATTGATGCTAACTGTACAATGTGTGAGATTTGAAATGTTCCCCTTTCTCTTGGTCTGCATTAGCATCATTTAACTAATCCAATATAAAATTTCTCCTGAGGATATCTTTTATATTTGTGGACAAAAAAAGAAAGAGTCAAGGAAGGAAGGAATGAAAGAAGGAATGGAGGAAGGGAGGCGGGGAGAGAGACAGAGCAAAGACGAAGGGAAAGAGACTGAATTTGAAGCTGCTTTAACCAACTATCTATAAAGTTACCTTCTTTCCAAGCCTGAAATCTAGCCAATCCCATACACCATGACTATTCATCACTGCTGTTTAAACTCATAAAAGTTGATAGCTATGACTTGGTAATTCTGAATTCACCTGCTGAGCTCATCTAGTCATTATTTGGAAATTCTCCATGTCCTGCATTAAACATGCATTCGCTGAACCTTCATTAGCAGATGCAATGAGAGAAAACCTGATAAGATGAGTCTTTGGGAGAACAAAAGGCTTACAACAAATATAAAAATTAAAACACTCGGGAATAAGGTAAATACTGAGAGTAAGAACTGGGAATGAGACAAATATTGGATTAAGACAAATGCTGCTTGCAGATTCCACTGTCAATTCTAACAGTGCTAGTGAAGATTGGATTAGGTTGACTATTGAAGATGAGTGGCTAAAGCAGGAAGCAAGAAAAAAACCTTTTAGGATAGAATACTTTGTTATTAAAATTGTTACCCCGGGGACTTAAATTATCCTTCTCTACCCAACCAACTTTATATATTGGTAGTTTTTTAATTCTTTCTCTGCCTGGAAAACAGGTCTATTGACCCTTAAAGTTGTGTGTGTGTATATGTTTTTTATAGTTGTAATGTTTTTTTACATCTATTTAGTTTTTATAATTTTTATTACTATTATCCTAGTTCCTTTAGGAATTTTTTTTCCATAAAGATCACTGGAATAGCTTCTCTACTAATTCCACCCACCAAGAGTCACTTTCTTTATTAATACCTCACAATTTATCTACTTAAGTATTTCTAAAAAACAACTACTCTGCTGGAAAAATATTCACTACCAAATCATGTTCTCCCTGAACTTCAAAGACCTAGCTTGTTTTTTCAATCTGTGTTCAACAACACATTTGCATATGTAAGTTCTTCAAACAATCACTATGTACAGTTCTCTATAAAGTCTCTGTGTTTCCCAACTCCACAGCTTGTCTCTTCTTTTCCATTTGTAGTAATTTCCCATCAGCTATGACATCTAGGCTGTCAAAATTTTAACAGTCACTGGAGGCCCAGATCAAATATTGCTTCCCCTATAGCACATTCTTTTTTCCCCTACTTCCAAGTTGAAGTTATCTCTTCATATCTGTTGTATTTTGTTTTCACATTTTTAAAGTAAAAATTGCAGGGTTTTTCATTGTTATTTGTCTTCACAACTGTTTTCTCTCTTACTGGGATCTTAGCTCCTTAAAACAAGAATTGTAATTTAGTTATTGCTTATGTTTCTTTCATGGCCAAGCACAATGACTTTCCTGAAATAGGTACCCTTTAAATGTTTTTGTGAATGCATAAATGCCTTAATAATGTAGAATATTCTTATTACGAGATGAAAAATTTTTTACGTAGTGATAATAAAATAATTGAACAAGGTCATACACCTTGTCACTGATAAAGCTGAGCCAGAATCATAACACATAGGAGAAAAATAAGAGACAGGGGAGCATAGAGGGTTTTTAGTCCTTATTTCAGTGCTGGATTAATTGGGGTTTTGTTCAGTTAAGAGGGAATGAAAATACAACTGCATGATAAGGCAGATAATGGCAATGTGCAAATATTTATAAAGTAGGTATAGATTAGGCATGCTGATCAAATAATTAAACCCATCTGATCAGTACTTTCATTCTTGAAAACAAAAGTGGAACATGTATAAATAAAGTATTTTTTATTTTCCTGGAAATATCAATTGCATTGCTACTGAGGAGAATCAGCAATTATCCAGGGACCAATTAGCCTGTTTGTGGATTTCCTATACCCCATGGAGTCTTCCTCAGTGCTTTCCTCCTTATCCCAGCTTTTGACCAATTCAAAGTCATTAGCCAGAAGAAGAAATGAAAGAAGTGCTAAAAAAACAAAAAAAGTGAAATTAAGATTCTGTAAGTTTTGTACATTAAACAGAATTGGACAAACACTAGTTGGCTAAATCTTTTAAATAAAATGTCAGACAATTGAACCAAGGTAATTTATTACAAAAAGGTTCAATTTGTTTATCTTAATTTCTCAGTTGTTTCATTTTGAAAATTTAAGCTTATTGAATAAGTTGATTTAGCAATAATAATTAAAACTAAATTGGATGATTACTCAATATTTTACTTTATGCTATCCTACATATACACAAATTGCAAGAGCTTGTCAGAAGAACTTTACTACGGTTTTATATGACCTTTTAATGTCAATCTAAAATATTCCTTTGCAGTTTATTTGCTGACAGTTCCCATTGAAGTGCTTCTATTCATAGGGAAGTTCCCAATACAATTGGAAAAATCCATCTTCAACTACTAACATGCACTTTTCTATTTATGTACAGTTGGAAGGGGTCCTAAAAATCAATTTGTAGTGTTGCCCATTGGGGAATTGATTCCTCATACTGGAATTTCATTTTGGCAGAGAGAATTTTACCTGAGCACATTTTTAACATTTTTTTTATCCACATGCTGTGTCCTCTGTCATTTTGGGCCAACTCAATGTTGGCAATCTCTGTGGAGTTTTCTATTTTCCCTGGAGGCCTCTGCTCAGGGTTTCATGAACACCATGCAGAATTTCCCCTCTCAGCTGTCCTGGGACTATTCTTTAGTCTCTAAGAATAAAATTCTATTGCTGACATATAAAGATTTTTCTCTATAGTACTTGGCTATAGACCCAACTTCTATTAGTCCCTCCTTCTTTAACTCTCTATCACATATCCAAGTCAGGAGGTAAATCATTATTCAAACTATTGCTCTATCCTTTACCATTTAATGAAAACTTAAGCTCTGCTATTTTTACTTTTTTAGTATTTATTTTTAATCTAGTGCCTTTGAACATGTGTGAACAAATACAAAAAGAGAATCCTTAAATTAAATTGCAAATGTATTCTGTGTACTCACTTGTATCTCAAAATCACCCAAGGAAGGGAAAACATTAGATTTCCATGCTGAATCAGGAAACAAGAGTGTTTTTCAATCTATGAACCATGAAATTTTGATACTATTTTTTTTTAAATTTTATTGAATTTATTGGGTGACATTGGTTAATAACATTATGTAGGTTTCAGATGTACAGTTCTATAATACATCATCTGTATATTGAATTGTGTGTTCATCACCCCAAGTCAAATCTCCTTCCATCACTATATAATTGTAATTTCTTCTGTAATATTTTAGAAATTGGGTGAAATTTTACTTACTCTGTTTGGCTTATCCTATTCAAACAGCATTTATGCAAAATTATTATATATTTCCCAGAATCTTAGAAAATGTTTCAATCCAATTATTTTATTTTTAATCTATAAAATTCTATAAAGAGTGAAATAAAAAATAACAAATGAGAGCTATAATTTTTACATGTAGAATTTCTTAATTCTTATTCTCTAAACTTCAATTAAGTGTATATTCCAATCTTCTAGAATTAAAAGCAAAATAATGATTTCTAAAATGTACACAGTGATTCACAGCTTACAGTACATTGCCAAGTTTATTATTAACTAATTAATCCATTTTATTAATAGTAGTCCTAATTACTATTATCCCCATTTTATTTTCAGGAAACTGAGGCATAAAAGAGGTAACTTGTTAAGGAAGCACAGTGTGGGGACCAATTTTGTACTTGACTCTGATATGTTTCACTAAGTTAAGCTGCTTCTTGAAAATAAATAAAATTACTATTTGCATAATTTAAAGTTTATTTAAAATGTAGAGGAGAGAAAACATTCCTATTATAGCAAAGCTCTTGAGTCAATCTTTGTCTGGAGACCAATTTATCATGGAAAATAAGAAGAAACATGGCATATGGCATAAGGTATATACCTCAGAGGAGAAATATGTTTAAGATATGTAATACTTTCAACAATAAAGATTTAAAAATTACAATACAAAAATAATGAAAACATTAAAAGAAAGTGAATGAAATGTTTTATAATATTTTAATTTTCTCTTTCAAATAATGATAAAATGTGTAAAGAAAGATAAAATTATTGAGAATTTATTGTGCTTGTGCAATGTTGATTTTTCAATGGCTACTTCATATAATAAATGCTTTCCTGTGTTTGGAAAAAATAAAATATAAAATGAAAGTATTTCACATTCTCACAAAATTATCAATGGTTAATTATATTTTTGAGAGAGAGGAAGAGAGACTGAGACACATGCATGTAAAATTATGAAGGACTTGGAAAACCCTGAGAAAGTCTGGTTTTTGCAATATGGTTTAAAAGTGTGCATAAGGAAACATAAGGGTCATAAAAAACATTTCATATGGCATTATAGAAAAATCAAAGTGAAAACATATTGCTTTCTTTATTAGACAGCAATTGTCTTAATAATATACCCAAAGATAAATGAAAATGTATTTTCAGGAGAAGGTTTAGCAGCCTGTGCATCTGACATAGTGATTATTGATAGTAACAGTAAAGTTCAAAACATCAAAAAGTTAAAATACTCAGCCGAAATACCAAAAATGGTGAGAGGAAGTAGAAAATTATGTGAAATGTTAGGGATGTTTCATTCCAGTACCTTGGCCTCATTATATTATCAGCTAAGTATAAAATACATAGACCAGATAAATGTCTCATTAAGTATTTCACAGTTCTTTCTGGGAACTTAGTAGTGGCCTTGAAAATGAAAAATAGAGAAGTATCTTATGTGAAAATTACGGTATGAGAAAATTTTCACTGAAAGTTTTTATTAACTCATAGTGTGTAGAAAGGCATGATGGAAGTTACTTTATTAATTGTTTTACTTAAAGAACCCAGAGATCGATTCCACATAGAATTTTTAATACAAAATATATCTATCCCATTTCAGAGTTAGGTACATTTTCTAATTTTGAGGTGTGGTCCAAATGAGGAGATCCCCATCTTAATTATTGAAAAGGCTGTCCTAAGATTATACCATTTTTCAGTTTAATTTGACACTTGTGTCCACCTACAAACACTCACACATTGATTCACAGAAAACAGGAATAAATCTCACATTGATATTTGCTTATTTGTTTTTCATCAAAAAGATTTAAGTTAACACAACCTAATAATATTACTAATAGAAAAAACAAAATTACTTCCCAAGATAGAAATAAATTTCCTTTGACAATTAACACATGTAATTTCAATTATTCCAATTAATTAACA
>NW_005354385.1:8886174-8893363 GCF_000412655.1 Myotis brandtii | reverse complement strand
GAATTATTGCTCTATTTCTCATTCTGGCCAAGTTCCCATTGCTTTTAGATATACTTTAAAATGACAAGGTGAATATGATGACACCACTTTTCTTACAAAAATGTAGTCATGCTGAAAATGTCTACGTAAAAGACAAGTCACAAAGCATAGAAATCATCATAAAGGATGCTTGTTAACAATAGAAAAAAATGAATGGAGAAGAGATAGAAGAGTGTCAGACGAGAAGTGCTCATGATACCTGCAATATATAAACACCAGGCTTCAGTTTCCGAGACAGTGAGTCTCAGATTGACAGATGGTGGATGATAGCTTCTGGTGGAGCGCATGATGGTTAGTTTGCAAGTAAAAGCAGATAAAGAGCACATGAATAACAGTGAAACCTTGGGTGAGTGGGTAAGGCTTAAATTATAAATGGCTTAAATTATAAATGGTTCGTGATTGACTGGCCACAAGCAACTTATTAAACATGCACATTTTGGTGAAGAAACTGCAGTAGTGCTCTAACAGGTGAATGCAACTGATCATAAAAAAAATCCTATATTAAATGGAAAGGAGTACTGTGAAAACAATAACTTTGACGGAGACCTACAGTTAGAAGAAATGCAAATTAAGCAAGCACCTGCCATTCAAAAAGCAACAGAAACATGTTTAAAATTTGGGCATGTTAAAGTTAAATTCGTGTGAATCCAAGGTCTAGGCTTCAGTTCTAAATGCAATTGGTAAAATTCTATAAAAAATAACATAAAAGTGCTAAATTAGACAAATGAAATGATATCCTTAAAGCTTGTGATAATAAACTCGAGTACTCCACAGAGAACATCACTGTCATCTACAATAAGATCAATCTCAAAAACTGGAAAAATATCTTCCAAAATATTTGTCTTTAGAATGACGGGTATGTCTTTAAGAGATGTTTTACAAATTCGTTTTTTCTTCTATCTCTTGAAGAGACTATATATAGAGAGCCTTGTACCATCTTGAATATGACCCAAGGAATTGGTTCCTCATCTATTTCTTATTTTTACACCACCTGGTGTATATAATTATTATTAATATTATTATTCTATTGACAACACTATAAGATTACTTTGAATGATTGTAAATCATAAAATTCTTAGCCTGAAATGGCTCCTAGAAGTCATTAGCTCTGAACTTACCTTTCATTTTACAAATAAAGTGAAGTCGAGTGCAGCTGAATTCCTCAAGGCACAGCTGAGACTAGAAATCAGGAACCTTGATTCCTCACTAGTGTTGTGATAATAAACTCGAGTACTCCACAGAGAACATCACTGTCATCTACAATAAGATCAATCTCAAAAACTGGAAAAATATCTTCCAAAATATTTGTCTTTAGAATGACGGGTATGTCTTTAAGAGATGTTTTACAAATTCGTTTTTTCTTCTATCTCTTGAAGAGACTATATATAGAGAGCCTTGTACCATCTTGAATATGAACCAAGGAATTGGTTCCTCATCTATTTCTTATTTTTATACCACCAGGTGTATATAATTATTATTAATATTATTATTCTATTGACAACACTATAAGATTACTTTGAATGATTGTAAATCATAAAATTCTCAGCCTGAAATGGCTCCTAGAAGTCATTAGCTCTGAACTTACCTTTCATTTTATAAATAAAGTGAGGTCAACTGCAGCTGAATTCCTCAAGGCACAGCTCAGACTAGAAATCAGGAACCTTGATTCCTCACTAGTGTAGAAGGATTACAAATACCAGCAATGACTAGCAATGACAGTTTTTCAAGGAAAAGTTCATTTCCCCTTTATCTGAAGGAGTAATGCCAACCTGAGAAAACTAAAATTTTTAGGAAATTGCATTCAGCTACTGAATAAAAGCTTAATCTCCAGTTCTGTTCTCCTTTCTAATCGTTTAATGTGGATTATGAATTGGAGGAATCTCTGGCTCTATTTTAATTTCTAAATTCCACACAAAACCACTTTTCAATACCTAAGCTTATCATTTAATTCAAATGCTGACAGATGTTACAGTATAGGATTACATATATGAATAATATTTTGAATGTGTATGACACATTTTAACATCTAATTTAGTTTACTGATTCTCTCTTAGTTTCTCTCTATGTATGCTAGCAAAGCATTCAAGGATAATTAATCTTAATCTGATTCCTATCAAGAACCAGAGAGGTTAAGTGAATGGCTCCAGGTCACACAGCAAGTCAGTAGCAATTTTTAAAATGTCTTATTTGAATATAAATACATTTAGATAATAGAATAATTATTTAGGGTCATCAATAGTGGTAAAGCTTGTCACGTTGAGATAAGAATAACATATTCTAAATCTCACAGGACATTTCCTGCATTTCCTGGCATAGAGAAGACTAAACTTTTTTTTAATTTATATTTAACCTTACATATTTTTTTTAAAAGAAATTCTATTCTACTTAATAAAAATGTTTAATGTTCAAAATTGAATTTTATGGCAGCATATATGTTTTATTTAGATAAAATAAAATCAATTATTTTGTATAATTTTTATAAAGTCAAAATAACAAAGCATTTTATTAACATTAAATGGCATTGTTTAGACAGTGTACAATATAAATTAGCAACATTTCAAAACTTGCTTGCTTTGGTGATGAAAAACACAGAAAATGTGTTAAATATTTTTGTTTGTTTTGATTATAAAATCCAAACAGCATATGGACAAAAAACATTACTTTCCTTAATTTTGAAACCACACCTAGAGTTTATTACAGAAAAAAATCTCTTCAGCACTGCACTTGCTTGAAAGACTAAAGATTAGAGTTTAAGAAATACTTCTATAAGATAAATATGTTTACCAGTGAAAATATGTGTTAAATTTTCTTCTGAGTCACTCTGCAAGCAATATTACTTATAAATAAATACTGTTAATGCATTCATTCAGTCATATTATACATAAAATATTATCAAATGTTTCTACTAATTTCAAAAGATTCTGATCTATATAAAAATGTGTTTCAAAAAAGCAAATAATTCCTTGAAAATTCAGGTGTATTTTTCTCCTTGTTACTGATTATGATATTAACTGTGTTATTCTGATGATAGTAATGTATCTTCACTCATTCCCTGAATAATGGTCATGTTTACCTCATGAGGGGTGACCTTAGCACATATTCCATCAGGATGAGCTTTATGTGTCCTGGCCAGTTTTGCTCAGTGGCTAGAGCAATGGCCTGCACACTGAAGGTCCTGGAATGGGTTTGATTCCTGTCAAGGGCACATACCTCAGTTGCAGGCTCAATCCCTTGCCCAGGACCATATGGGAGTCAACCAATCAATGTTTCTCTCTCACACTGATGTTTTTTTCTCTCTGTCTCTCCCTCTCCCTTCCACTCTCTCTAAGGAAAAAAAAAAGAAATCAATGGAAAATATCCTCACCTGAGAATTAACAACAACAACAAAGATGAGCTTTATACTTTCTAAAGGACCATATGAAAATCAACTATTTGGGTCCTATCCAGACATGATACTTCCAAAGAAGTTACAATAAAATCAAAGATGAGCCCAGCTGGTGTGACTCAGTAGTTGAGTGTTGACCTAGTAGATCACGGTTTCATTCCAGGTCAGAGGACATGCCCGGGTTTTGGGTTCCATCCCCAGTGGGGAGCACACAAGAGGAAGCCTATTAATGAATCTCATCATTGATGTTTCTCTCCCTCTCCTTTCCTCTATAAAATGAATAAAAATATATTTTTTAAAAAAGAGCAGATAATTCAAAGCCAGCCTTTAGTTATTCTGCCACTAACTTCCCACATGATGTTGGGAAATCACTTAACCTCTTTGTGGCTCAGTTTCTTCATCTCTAAAGTTTTAATAGTGATTATCATGTTTCTCATAGAGTTGCTGTAGGGTTAGAAGAGTTAACATATGTAAATATCTAGAATAGTTCCCTGCTCAGAGCAGTATGAACATTCATTATAAAATGTGTATTCAGGTAGGCCACACTGATAGAAACTTGTCCCAAACAATTGTCATATCTTCCAAGGTTACTTCTTTTATAAGTAAGCAAAGCTTAGCAGATGAAATATCAACCACAGTTAACTCCAATTTTAGCCTTTTAATAGATGTTACTATAATGTACATGTCGGCTATATAAAAGCCTTTATTTGGGGAAATTTTTACTCACAGAGATTTTCAGACTCTTTTTAATGGCAGTGGTTCCAGTTTATTACATTAGTGGATTCATCAGGTGCCAAGTGAAGGTGTCATTGGTGCATGGCATCAGCACCTGCGTCCCTGCTCTAGGGATTTGACTATTTCTACCTTACATTCCGTTTGATATCTTAGCTGGCAACTGAGATTTTTGTTTTGTATGTACATGGGACATATAAATCATTCCTTTAAATCCCACAGCAATTTCCATAATGAGTGTGCCATATGAAAATGTGTTTTTTAAAAGACCCATTTGCTTGCACATATTACAAGGCTGTTGACTATATTCAAGACCACATGAATATCCAAACATTCTCTGTGAACAGAGCTTAGCTTCTCTTCTCTGGTTAAATAAGTGGGTCTCAGTTCTCACCACACATTTGCCTTTGACTTTTTCCACCAAGGTTTTACCTTCTCCAAAGTGTGACTAATATCAAAATAACAACATGTCCTTTAATTTAAGACCTATCATAAGTGAACCAAGCAGCCTGCTTTGCCTCAGCTGAGGGAAAATCAGAAGGTTCAGACCTCAAATTGCAAGGGGGGAATGAAGGAGGAAGTCCTAGGAGAGCCAATTGTTGGCTCTACTATAAATGAAGCAAAAATCTGCTCGCTCATATGTATAATCCCTGAATCATACATATGAATTTCTCCACTCCCTCTCTATGAACTTTGAAAAATTAATCAGTGAACTTGGAGATAGCTTAAAAGGCATTAACCAAACTGGAATGCAAATATCAAAAATAGTAAAACATAAATAAATAAATAAGTAAATAAATAAATAAACAAACAAACAAACCATATATGTTTAATTTGAATCTGAGAAGAACAGACAGGGAATGGGGAAGAAAAACATATTTGTAAAAAGTATGGTTGAATATTTTTTTAAAATAATGAAACATACTAAATTACATATCTATAAGCTCAGACAACTATAAGCAGGATAAATACTATAACACTATATCACATACAAACTGCTAAAAAATATAAAGACAATTATGAAGTAAATTAAAGGAAAATTGACACATTGCATGGATAGAAACAAAATAAGATGTGAAATATATTTCTCATCAGAAACCATGTAATACAAGACAATTAAGAGTCCTTTTGAAATGTTGAAAGAAAAAGTAAAACAATTCAAAATCCAGTAAAATTTTACTTTCAAAAGCCCACAGAATTTTTTTAATGCAGATAAATTATTAGGAAAAGCATCTGTATTATAAGAAATCTTAAAGTAAGTTCTCTAGACATAAGGAACATGAGACCATACAGAAAAGTGGATCTACAAAAGAGATTGGAGACTCCTAGAAATTATTAAAATGAAAAATATTAAAATACTTTTAAACTTACTTTTATTTGCTACAAAAACATTGGATGAACAAAGCAAAAGTTGTGTTAATGCATTTTGTGTTTAGAGCATTTTTGAAATTACAATGTGTGATAAATATAGCACAAAATATGTGAGGGAAGAAATAAAAGTGTGCTTTTCTAGTTCCTTACATTACATATGAAGTGCTATCATCTACACTAATAAAAGACAAAGATGCTAATTGAGTGTACCTTCGCTAAGCCAATCAGCCAATCAGAAGAGTATGCAATTAACCCAACAAAGATGGCCGTTAAATTTGCATACTGCAGGCGGGGCCAGCAGCACCTGAGGCTGCCCGCGGGATCTGGGCCTCGGATCTGTGACCTGGTGAGGCGGGGCCGGCAGGCCCAACTTCTCATTATTGATGAATGAACCATGGCATCCAGTCATGCTATAAATGCCATAGACAGATTACTAAGAAAAATTATGAGTCTGAATGTTGTATTTGGTGGGAAAGTTCTCCTTCTTGGAGGGGATTTTCAACAATGTCTCAGTATTGTACCACATGCTATGTGATCGGCCATAGTACAAATGAGTTTAAAGTACTGCAATGTTTGGGGATGTTTCAGAAAGTTATCTCTTACAACAAATATGAGATCAGAGGATTCTGCTTATAGTGAATGGTTAGTAAAACTTGGAGATGGCAAACTTGATAGCAGTTTTCACTGAGGAATGGATATTGAAATCCCCTGTGAAATGATTTGTAATGAATCTATTATTGAAGCTACCTTTGGAAATAGTATATCTATAGATAATATTAAAAATACATCTAAACATGCAATTCTTTGTCCAAAAAATGAGCACATTCAAAAATTAAATGAAGAAATTTTGGATATACTTGATGGAGATTTTTACACATATTTGAGTGATGATTCCATACAGATGATGCTGAAAAGGAAAATTTTGCCATCGAACTTCTTAACAGTATTACTCCTTTGGGAATGCTATTTCATAAATTAAAATTGAAAGTGGGTGCAATCATTATGCTATTGAGAAATCTTAATAGTAAATGGGGTCTATATAATGGTACCAGATTTATTATCAAAAGATTACGACCTAACATTATCGAAGCTGAAGTATTAACAGAATCTGCAGAGGGAGAGGTTGTTCTGATTCCAAGAATTGATTTGTCTCCATCTGACACTGGGGTCCCATTTAAATTAATTCGACGACAGTTTCCTGTGATGCCAGCATTTGCAATGACTATTAATAAATCACAAGGACAAACTCTAGACAAAGTAGGAATATTCCTACCTGAACCCGTTTTCACACATGGTCAGTTATATGTTGCTTTCTCTCGAGTTTGAAGAGCATGTGACGTTAAAGTTAAAGTTGTAAATATCTTATCCCAAGGGAAATTAATCAAGCACTCTGAAAGTATTTTTACTCTTCATGTGGTGTACTGGGAGATATTAGAATAAGTTTAATCATTTTATCAGTCATTATTTGAATCAGTGTTGTTTTTATATCATGAGTTTGTTGTTGTTATATCATTTTATTATTGTTTATTTATTAATAAAATTATGTATTATTTTCATATACATTGTACTCATTTCCTTTTATCTCTCACACTTTTATTATAGAGAAAGGGCAAATAGCAATATTAAAATATTTCCTCTAATTAATTCCCTTTCAATGTGCAC
>NW_005354385.1:8855480-8885095 GCF_000412655.1 Myotis brandtii | reverse complement strand
GTGACAGGGGGCAGCGCCCCAACCCCCTGATGGGCCCTGCTCTGTGAGTGACAGGGGGCAGCACCCCAACCCCCTGATTGGCCCTGCTCTGTGCGTGACAGGGGGTGGCGCCGCAACCTCCCCATTGACCCTGCCTTGAGAGTGACAGGGGGCGGTGCCCCAACCCCCCAATGTGCCCTACTCTGAGTGTGACTGAGGGTGGCATCGCAACCTCCTGATCCGCCCTGCTCTGTGCATGACAGGGGGTGGTGCCCCAACTCCCCAATCAGCTCTGCTCTGAGCCCAACCAGGGGCTGCACCTAGGGATTGGGCCTGCCCTCTGCCACCTGGGAGCAGGCCTAAGCCAGCAGGTCGTTATCTCCCGAGGAGTCCCAGACTGCGAGAGGGCACAGGCCGGGCTGAGGGCCCCCCCTCCCCCCCGAGTGCCAAATTTTTGTGCACCGGGCCTCTAGTCCTATATAATAAAAGGTAATATGCAAATTGACTGAACTGCAGGACAACTGGTTGCTATGATGCACACCGCACTGACCACCAGGGGGCAGAAGCTCAATGCAGGAGCAGCCCCCTGGTGTTCAGTGCACTCCCAAAGGAAGAGCACCGCCAGAAGCCGGGCTCACAACTGGCGAGCGCAGTGGTGGTGGCGGGAGCCTCTCCCACCTCTGTGGTGGTGCTAAGGATGTTCGACTGCCAACTTAGGCCCACTCCCGATGAGCCTAAGCCGGCAGTCGGACATCCCCCGAGAGCTCCTAGACTGTGAAAGGGTGCAGGCCAGGCTGAGGAACCCCCGCCCCCTTAGTTCATGCACTGGCTTCTAGTATCATACAAAGGCAGACTGTAATTTATTAAGATGGACAGCAGGAGCTGGCCAACACACTTTATAAGGAGCCAAATAGCGAATATTTTAGCCTTTGTGTGTCATGTATCATCTCTATTCTGTATATTTTTCTATTTTCATTTATTTTTATTTAATTTGTTTTAAAATCCTTTACATTTTTAAAAAAACATTCTTAAATAGGGGACAAACCAACACAACTAATGACATGATCAGACCTATGGGCCATGGTTGTAAACTATACACCAACAAGTGAAAACCTTAAAACAAAACAAAAAGATAACTACATAGTGAAGATGAAATGTATTTTAAAATTCTCACTGCTGAAGCAGGACAAAATGAATAAAGAAATGAAGAGCAGGTAGCATAAATAGAGAATAAGTACCAAGAGGGTATCCAACCATACCAGCAATTACATTAAATGTTAAAGGTCAGAACTCATCAATTAAAATACAGGGATTATCAGACTGGGTTTAAACAGAAAAGATCCTTTTAAGTACTACCTACAAGCAAAAGGCCAGAAAAAGGTATACCATGCAAACTCTAATATGAAGAATATTGAAGTGACTACATCAATAGACAAAATGACTTCAGAATAAGGACTATTACCAAGGCAAAGAATGCATTATATAATGATAAAGGGGTCAATTTACTAAGAAGACAGCAATTCTAAATGCCTGTACACTCAATGACAGAGATTCAAAATACATGATGCAAAAGTGAAAGAACTAAAAGAGCCCATAGAAAAATCTGTAGCTGAAGACTTTGACAATTCTCTTTCATTAATCAATTGAACCAGTTGACAGAAAATCAGTTAGGAAAAAGAAAACTTGAACAACTATATCAAACAACTTAATCTAATTGACATTTTAAAAACACTCCACTTGACAACAGAATAAACTGACACATGTATAGTCAATTCATTTCAACAAAGGTGCAAAGTCAGTTAAAAAAAATTATAGTCTTTCCAACAAAAAAGTGCTGGAACAATTAGGTGTCTACATAAAAGTATTTTTTTTTTTTTGTAGAAAGAGAAAACAATCTATACTACACCAAACAAAAATTAGCTTAAAATGGATCATAGGCCTAATTAAAAATCCAGGAAGGTGGGGGTGGGTGGGTAGGTAGGAAGAGATTAACCAGAGAACTTGAATGCATATATGCATAAACATGGACGCAGACAATAATGTGGTGAAGGTCTGGGGAGGGGAAGCCCGAGGTGGGCTAGAAGAGGTCAATGGGGGGGGGGAAGGGGACATCTGTAATACTTTCAACAATAAATATATTTTTAAAAATAATAATAATCCTAGAAGAAACACAGCAAAAATTCTTAGTGACTTTGGATTGGACCAGGAGATGGCAAATTATAGACTATGGTCAAATAAAGGCCTACTGCCTTTTTTGTTTATAAGGTTTTATGAAAACATAGCCACAACCAGTAGTTTACCCATTATCTATGGTTGTTTTTATGCTACAACAGCAGAGTTGAGGAGTTGCTGTGTGATCAATAAACCCAAAATATTTTTGCTGTTGTTGTTTTTTTTTACAGATGCTTAATCCCTGAATTCCTTACATAGAACACCATAAGAAAAGTGTATAAATGAAAAACATAATAGGTCTTCACAAGAATTATAAACTTCTATTTCTTGAAAGACATGCCACTAACTGTTATAAAAGTATTTATAGAAAATGTATCTGGAAAAGGACTTGGATTCAGAATACATAAAGAATGCTTAAACTTCACTAATAAGAACACAAACAATACCATTTTAGAAATGGGTAAAACATTTAAACAGATACTTCACCATGGAAGATGCACAGATGACAAATAGGGACATGAGAAGATGCTCAACATTATCAGTCATTAGGGAAATGGTAATTAAATACAAGCTTTTACTACATACTCAGTAAAATAACTAAAGTTTAAAAAATACCAGTAAGTCTGGCATTACCACAAGTAGTGGAGAAAATGAGGGGCAACTGGAACTCTTATACATTGCTAGCAGGAGTGCAAAATGGTACAATTTGGAAAATATTTTGGCAGTTTCTTAGAAACTTAAACATTACATCAGCCAACTAATCTCACTATTTGGTAGTTGACCAAAAGAAAAGAAAACTTATGCTCACATAAAAATCTGGCCCTGCTGATGTGATTCAGTGATTGAGCGTCAACCCATGAACCAGGAGGTCACGGTTCCATGCTCCATCAGGGCACATGCCCAGGTTGCGGGCTTAATTCCCAGTAGGGAGTGTACAGGAGGCAGCAGATCAATGATTCTCTCTCATCATTGATGTTTCTATCCCTCTCATCCTCTCCCTTCATCTCTGTGAATTCAATAAAAACTTATGTTTAAAAAACCTGTACGCAAATTTTTATAGCAGATGTTTTCATAAACACATCAAACTGAAAACAAACCTCAAAGTGCCTTTGAATATATAACAAATATACTGGTGAGTGAATAACAAATTGCAATGCATTCATAAAATAGAATACTACTCACTGTTTAAATTGAAGAAACCATGCAACACATGGATGGATTTCAAACGCATCATGCTAAGTGAAAGAAGCCAAACCTAACATGATGCATACTTTGATTCCATTTATATTATACACCAGAAAGGCAAAAATCAGAGGGACAGAAAACTGATCAGTGGCTTTCAGAGGCAGAGTTGTAGGGATGAGGGTGGATAAGGCATGAGCAATAGAATTTTCTGTAGCAATAGATCTCTTGTATGTCTTGATTGTGATTGTGGTTATAAGACTATATTCTTTTAACAAATCTCAGAAGTGTATACAAAAAGGGAAGTGTTACTGTTTCCATATATAAATGATGCCTTAATAACCTGATAAAAATAGCAACATACCATAATTGACATTGACATAAAATAATTATTTATTCTAAGAATATAAAATGACACAATGTCAGAAATTTTTTGAATGTACTTCATCATGTTAATGCAGCGATTTTCAACCTTTGTCATCTCATAGCACATATAAACTAATTACTGAAATTCTGTGGCCCCCCCAAAAATATGTTTTGCCAATTTAAGGAAAAAGTGGTCAGTGCCTCTGAATAAATTGTCAGGGATTGCATGTTTTAAAAACTTGTGGCACACCAGTGTGCTGCAGCACACCAGCTGAAAATCACTGTTTTAGTGGAAGTACTACAAGATAAATAAATCACATGTTGTTGTTTTTTTGTTGATGTTTGTTGATTTTTATTAAATAATATTTTTGGAACTCTTTAACGTTCCCAGCAAAATTGAAGGGTAGTGAGGATATTTCCCATATACCCCTTGTGCCCACATGTGCAAAGCCTCTGCTATAATCAACATCCCCAACTATCAATTATGTATTCCTTCTCTCCCCGCCCCGTAAACTCTGTCAATGGCAGATCTTTTTATCATCTTCATAGTTTGCTTTTCCCAGAATGTCATATAGCTAGAATCATATAGTATGTAGCCTTGGCAGCCTGGCTTCTTTCACTTAGTAATATGCATTTACAGTTCCTCTATGCCTTTTCATGGCTTGATAGCTCATTTCTTTTTAGCACTGAATAATATTTCATTGTTTAAATGTATCCATTCACCTACTTAAGGACATCTTTGTTGTTTCCAAGTTTTGGCAATTATGAATAAAGCTGTTGTAAACATCTATGAGAAGGTTTTTGTGTGGACATAAATGTACAACTCAGTAAATATTGAGGGGTGTGAATGCCTGATGGTATATGGTAAGAGTATGTTTAGTTTTATAAGAAGCCACTAAACTGTCTTCTAAAGTGTCTTCACCAGCAAAGAATGAGTATTTCTGTTGCTCCACACCTTGACAGCATTTGATGTTGTTAATATTCTGGACTTTGGCCATTCTAATAGGTGTGTTGTTGCATTTCACTGTTTTAATGTGCAGTTCCCTAGTGACATGTGATGTGGAATATCTTTCATATGCTTGTCTGTCTTCTGTATATCGTCGTTAGTGAGATGTTTGTTGAGTTCTCTGGCTCTTTGGCTCATATCTTAATCAATTTCTTTTTGTTTTCTTTTAATAGTCCTTTATCAGTGTGTCTTTTGCAAATATTTTATCCCAGTCTTCAGCTTGTCTCCTCATTCTATTAACATTGTCTTTCACAGAGAGAAAGTTTTTCGTTTTAATGAAGTTTAACTTTTCAGTTATTTCTCTCATGAATCATGCCTTTGGTATTTTATCTAAAAAAATCACTGCAATATCTAAGGTCATTTAGGTTTTCAACAATTATGTTTGTAATCAACAGATTTAGAAAAAAACATTTAACAACTATTAATAAGCAATGTGATACTTTATATCAATTTATAATAAAATATTTTCAGGAATTATATAGCAGAAATTTTCCTTCACATAAAAAACAATAATTTTTAATAAATCTTTGTAAGACATTGATACCAATGTTTATAAGAAAATTTATATGTATTTCTATTTATTAGAAACACGGCAAAGAATTCTAGTATTACTGCACAATTTATATAGTATTGGTGGTCTTGGAAAACCCCAAAGATAATAATGTTAACTACAGAAAGTATAAGAATTAGAAGAAGAAAATATAGAAGTCTCATTTTTTGTAGATAATATATATATTGTTGTAGAAAACCAAAGAAAACAACAAAATAACATAGAATCAATAAAAGACTCAATAGCATCCTTCTCTATGAGCAAAACCAACTAGAAAATATGAGAAATAAAATACCATATTTTTCTAGTATTATATAAGATATCCTGTTAATGGATGCATAAAAATGTTACCCCCTCCCAAATTTTAAATTTCTACTAGAGAAAACAAAAGTAGAAGTGAACAAATAAAGATGTATGCCATGCTTAGAGATAGGAAAATATTATATACTAAAGATGTTATATTTTATTTATAATATTTATAGCAAATTTATTAATTTAGATAATCTTGGTCAAAATTAGCTGCATTTACATGGATTTGTAGAAAAATAAATATACACAATAGTCAGGTCAATATGAAACTTTACCCTACCAGCTATTAAAGCCATGCCACCAAAACTCAGATACAAAACAACATGGGTACAATGGGGAATTCAAGCAAAATAAAGAGCTCAAAAAGAGATCAAAATATGTATTTTGTTACTTAACACATAAAAAACTTGGTACGAGAATGCAAAAGGAAAAAGAGAGATTATCAGAAAAAATTAAGAAAATTGATTTACTTTTTGTGGAAAATAAATTGCTACCTTCTTTCTTTGGATTAACCCCTTATGTGACAGTGAAGTTATAACATGTGTAGAAGCAAACATGGGGGGATATGATGGTGACCAAGACTGGAGACATTATTTTAAAATAGAAACAAATAAGGTCAAACCATAAGAGAAAAAGTGATGCAGTGACTCCAATCATAATTTGGGTTTGTGCTTATAGGAAACACTCAATTTAAAAGTTAATAAGAAGATACAAATCAGGAGATTCTTTTATGTCAAAAGCAATTCTTAAAATGGGCAAAGGATACAAATACCTAGTTCCTAGCATGAAAACCTTGCATCTGTTAAAGCAGCAACAATATTATTTGATGCTCAAGATTACTGGTAATCAGAAAAGACCACATTAAAATAACAATGTATGCATCTGTAAACCATAAGAATAAAAAAAAATAAAAATAATGGCAATACAAAACTGAGTATGTACAATGTCACTGGGGCAAATAAGAACAGTTATTCTGGAACAAAGTCTGGTGTTTATTAATGAAATTACCTATATGTTGATCATGTAGCTCCTGGTCCCCACCTACAGGTATTTATCCAAGAATGATTCCAACTTGGGTCCATAAGGGAATATTAATGAAGACACTCATTCAAAGCATCATCAGTGTAAGTGGAAAATTCAATGATTAAGATGGCTACCATTGCCCTGACCTGTGTGCTAAGTGGTTAGAGCAACAGCAGTCTGCAGGTTGGATTCCAGTCAAAGGGCAGGTACTTGGGTTGCAGATTCTATCCCCAGTCGAGGTTGGGGTGCCCAGGGAGGCAACCAATTAATGTGTCTCTTTCACAGCGATGTTACTCTCTCTCCCCCCTCCTTCCCTTCCCTCTCCCTCCCTCTTTTACACTCTCTTTAAAAGTCAATGGGGAAAAATATCTTTGGGTGAGGATTAACAACAACCACAAAAAGATGGTCATCATCAGAAAAATGTGCATCATAAGTATACTATGAAATAATCTGCAATAATTATAGCAATGAACCAGATACATAAAGCAATGTGAGTAGATTCTTGAAACAGAGTATGCATGAAGTTAGAAACAGAGTGAAATTTATGAAAATTAAAAATAAAAAGGACCTACATATTATGCAAAGCTGGATATATTTCCAAGGACTTTGATAAAATAAAATGACAGTGGAGGCTTATGAGGTGGATAGAATGGGAATAAAAAATATATAAAACATAAACACATTTAAAGTGAGATAATAGAAATTTACCTGAACACTATTAAAATTAACTAGTGCTATAATTAAAACATACAGCACTATTAAGCTATAAAGTGTTTTAAAGCAAATAATTACATAGAATATGCAGACTTAATTAAGACAGATGAGCTGCTTTTTGTTCATTGTTTATTTATTATTTTTTCTTCCACTTATTTGATTTTGTATACAATACATCCTTAAGAGCAGTAATTTTTCTTCACGTGGCATTTTCACAGTGAGTCTTAGGATCATGAAAATTCATTTTCTCGATACACATAGAACCTTATTTAGAAGGTGTGAGCACTTAAAGCATTCAAATCCTTCCATCAGTTCTATCAATGTGCAATAAAGATCATTACAACAAGGACCTTGGAAATGTACATAGTAGTCATGCAAAGAAATGGAGCCCACCTGGGTGGCTCAGTGGTTGAGTGTCAACCTATGAACCAGGAGGTCATGTTTTGATTCCTGGTCAGGGCACATGCCTGGGTTGCAGGCTTGATCCCCAGTGGTGGGCTTGCCTGAGGCAGCCGATCAATGATTCTCTCTCATCATTGATGTTTCTATCTCTCTCTCCCTCTTCCTTCCCTCTTAAATCAATAAAAAAAATATTTTTAAAAATAAATGAAATTTTATTTAATGTGCTGATGTCATTTTTAATATGGAAAAGGTATACAAAAATGTCTATAATAATTTAATTTATATCTATATATTTTAGGCTCTTCAACTTTTTTCTTTTCCATTTAGATTTCTCCTTCTGGACTTGGAGCAAGATTATAACCCAGTGTTATCGGTTTAATAATAGTAAAGTATGATGGCAGGACACTTAGGAAATGCCACTATATGTGAAACAGAATGCAAAGTGATTTTAGATCTGGAAATCGCTGGTGGCGAGCAGAGTGCGAATAAATATCAAATGTCTTCTCTTTAGCACTAAATGTAAAATGCTCCAAATCATCTTATCCAACTCTAGCTGTTAACTTAAATGCAAATGCACATATTGAACGCAATAGTGGAAGAGCAAACAGAATTCATAACAAGTAATGTGATTGGGGATGCTGTTTTACCGGATTTTTAATGCCAAGAAATGGCAAATAGAACTGGTCTTTAAAAACGCAAAGCATAGGTACTTAAGGTGCTCCAAAAGACAGAGCTGCACTATCCATGATCTGAATTGCATCCAAATTTCAATCTTGTACCAGGAGAGTAAAGTAAGAGCCTTACTTAGGCAATTGTACTAAAACAGAGGCAGACACACCAGTTCCTGATGGTGAAAATATCTCCTTTAGAGCATACTTGCAAGCCTGTCAGTCAGCCCACTCGCTAACTTATTTCCTCCTATTCTGGAATGCCCTGCTTGCTCTCATCCATAATGAGAGAGGAGTTTACTTTCTCGATGTAGGGACAATACTGATAAGATCACAATGTGAGTCCTACTGTCTGATGAGATTCAAAATTGCACATGATGACAATTTCGCTATATTCTAAGTCAAAGACATGTGTTAAGTTTGTAGACTCACTGAAGGTATACGTTTTAGCAGGATCACTTAGGGATGTACCTTTCAGTCAGAAAATTATTATCAGCATTTGAGGCAAATGTGCAGTGATGAGAAGCTCAAGTTTAAAGTCTCTGGAGTTCCCATTCTGAAAAGAAATCTTATTCTCAAACAACTTATACTTTTTATTTTTTGTCTTCCCTATATTGTGTCCTTACTTTTTCAACTAGACTGAAGCTATTTTAATTTTTTGTTGTTGTTAATCCTCACCCAAGGATATTTTTTCCCATTTATTTTTAGAGAGAATGGAAGGGTGGGGGAGAGACACAGAGAGAGAGAAATGTGGATGTGAGAGAGACACATCCACATTGAGTGGTTGCCTTCTGCATGCACCCCAACAAGGGTCAGGGATCCAGCCTGCAAGAAAGGTATGTGCCCTTGACCAGAATTGAACCCAGGACTCTTCAGTCCATGGGCCGACACTCTATCCACTGAGCCAAACTGGCCAGGGTGAAATTATTTTAAATAAAATGTAGGACATATAGAATTAATCTCTAAATATCCCTTGACACAGTTAAATAAATTACAGTATATATCCATACAACAGAATAATTAGGCATTATTTTTAAAATGTGTAGATTTGTTTGTGTCATGCAATATTCTCTAAAGTTTAGAAATGCACACTGTATGGATTTATTCTGAGTTTTAAAAAGAGAATAGGCATATCCATCTAAGGGAAAATATAGGAAAAGAGATGTTATTGTTACATACATGCTGGTACATGCATAATACTTTTCAGGAAAGAAGCAAAAGAAAAACTGATGGTGAATAACTTTGAAAATAAAAATAGGGTCAGGGTAGTGGAAAGAAAACATTTCCACTACATTTGCTTCTCATTTTGAACCATTTTGTACAGTTTGGCATTTTGGGCAGAGGACTGTGTTCATTTTACTTAAAATCAATCACTGACATTATCTGGAGGGTGACATTATGATCTATTTTAATTTTCTTCTCTGTAAGTAAGACAAAATATAAATTAAGTTTTAATTTAAAATATAAGACTGGAGGCAGGCAGAAATAGGGAAAGGAAGAAAAATGGAAGGAAAAGAGGAAAGAAAGAAGGAAAGAACAAACAGAAGAATGCTTTTAGAGCAAATGCAGCTTTTTATCTCCTCTTCTGGAATGCCCTGAGTGAGGAAAAGACAGAATTTTTGTGGAGGCAAATGTAGTTGGAAAAAAAAATTCCTAAATAACTGATATCACTAGCCTATTATTAGAACAGAACTAGTGAGTTAAATTTCTTGATCCCTTTTCACCATAATTTTATGCCAACTTCCTTAATCTTATGACTTATCCTCAAAATTTTAAGTAGCTGACAATTCCTTTTTTTATGTAAGCTGCTGCAGAAAGTCTCACAAATCTTTTTTTTTAAATATGCAGCAGCAAAGCTTTTGTAATTAAGTGTTCAGCATGGTTAATTGGAAAGGAAAAATCACAAAAAATGCAGATTTTTGAAGGACATTTTCCTTATAAAATCACTTATCAGCTTTATAATGAGGTGCTTCTTTGAAAAATAAAATTTGAAAATATTTGCTTAAAATTTTTGAAAATTACTTTTTCATAAGAAAACATATCAATAGACTATGATGCCTAATGTTGATATGTATAAAGAAGCAATCACCCTCTTCCTTAACTTCTAAGTAATTTTATACTTGTCAGGCAAGATGTATAGGATGCCTTTAATATGAATATATATCTTTGATCCTTTCAGTAATTAACCCTAAAGATATATTTATTTTACACTTTAAAAGAAATCTGGAAATTCATTGCAGCATTGCTCATAATATTGAATATTTAGAAATGACCGAAATATGAAACAAAATATGGGTGGTTTCAGAAATTATGCTGTGAAAAATCATGCAATCTAATTTAAGAAACATAGAGCTTAGAAGTATTACCAGATAAACAAATTCATAATATATTTTACTTGAAAACAACCACAATATGAAACACATAATTTATTTTTCATTTGCAAGAGTCATTTTACTTTTTCCATAAAACAATTTGATAATACATATATGCATAGAATATTTAAAAGATACATATTGAAATGTTTCCAATTAGTAGGATTAATGGAGCCTTTTTTTTCCTTTTTTCTTGTGAGTATTAGCTAGTTATTCTATAATAAGCATGTAGTATTTGAGTAATAAGCATTTACTAAATATATTAAAATTAAATAAACCATTAAATACCAAATGGAAATTTCATTACCACATATCTCTGAAATATCATTTCTTCTACTCCACTCATTCCTGAGGTCTCAACTCAAGCATTACCTCCTCTAAGAGCTTACATTGAATCTAATTGTGTTTACTTTTAAATATTATATAGCAAAATGAGAGCTAGTATTTAATAACAAGCCCAGCTTTCCAGTGAACTCCTTGAAAGCTGAAACTATTTAAATTGTCTATTTAAAAAATAAGGCATTATCATTTTTTTAGTGTGGCTTAACTTAAATCCAAAAATATAAGAAAGAGAAATTTAAAAGGACCTTTAAACCAGTCTATATGTGTCAAACTTCAGTTAATCTATAGATAGTTACACATACAACTTATCTGTAAATAACTTCTATGAGGAAAAAATTAATTCTTTTTTTTAAAAAGCCATTACTCAATAGGTAACTTATGGGGACTTTATCATATTCAATTTGTCAAAATAAGAAGGATACACTTGTTAATAGTTATGAGCACAATATTTAAATTCAATTCATAATTGATGGTCTGACCAATAATCACTCAATATAACACTGAAGATATTTTTGACGTGTCCCTTTATAAGTTTACAACCACTGGGCCAGCCATTTGCCTTTTGCTCTCCATGGCTTCTCAGTCTTTTATTTGCTCTGCTCTGATGTATCAAGGAACTATTTTCATGCAATATAATGTCTGACAAAACTCTTAGTACATGCTAAAGGCACAGCGAAAATTTAACAATGGTTTAGCTAACTCTATAGATCTTGCTGCTTACAAAGATCATTGGTCAGAGTATGTATTTTGTTAAATGCTGGTATATATTATACTTATACACATAAATGTCTTAAGTAATCTAAAGATGTAGATACAATAATTTGTAAGGCTTGTTTATAATCCCTTCTTTTTTTCATTTTTTGAGTCCTTTATCTCAAACAGTTAATAGAATTGTCTCTAACCTCTCTCTGGCGTATGTTTGGGTTTCATTAACCTAATTCTATGCAATTTGTTTATCCTCTTCTGGTTATCATTGTTTCATACTTCAAGGTCCATTTAAATAGGCCAAGATTGAAATTTTAAAAATACTGTTTCAAGTTTAAACAAGCATTTTCAAAGTAGTGTCTGAAACAAATACTTTCACATCACTCAGGAAATGTTACTCTTTTGATATTTCCTGTGAACCCTATTTTGCTAAATTTTGTATGTCTTTTCTCTAGCAAATGCTCCAGCCCAAATGAAATGGCTGTGGTTTGAACTATTTTAAGCTACAAACTCCAGATGTCTAGTTGTGTTTTATGATTACTTCTTGGTAGTACTATATTGAGTTAGAAGTTACGTTGTACCTCTAACCTTTTTCTATAACCAACTTCATTGCCAAATCTTTTCTAAGGATTGTATCTTCTCTTGCAAGTTTTCTACACCTCTGTAGTCTCGCTAAATTTATAAACTTGGCAGACAAAGCCCTGGTCATCATCAATACAGAATCTGAGACCATATTATTCCACAGCCCTATAATTATTGAAAGATGAAGGGAACTTTTTGATGTCTCTATAGACTTCTCACATTGCATGATCAGCTGCCTGAGTTGCCAGTTTGACCCATCTCTTAGTCTGTATCGGGAAGCGGGGTCAAAAAGCAATTGCCTATGGAATTTTAAACCTTCAAATGCTGTCAACAGGAGTTAAAAAATCTTAAAAATGCATTTGAAGAACAGGTTATGATATGCAAAAAGACATACATGCATGTAGTAGTGATATTTGGTGCCACTGAAAATTGGGTCCAAGCCTCAACCCTTCCACTACTTCAATGACCTTAGACAAGTAGGTGTTCTCTTCTGAGCCTAAATGTCTTTATCTGCCATTGTAGCAGAATTGACACTAGAGCCATGGCATGATATTTGAAAGATGAGATACCTGGAAAGTCCTTCCAAACTATCTTCTTCAACCATCTGCCTCCAAAATCTTTCACAGTTTGAACTTTTTTTCTTAAGTCCAAACAGTTATGTGATGATGATGCTGTTCAGCTATAACAGCTTTGACAGACTCACTTTTCATAATTTACTTAAACTTGAAGTAAATGTGGAACATGATCACACAGCAGTTTTAGAAATAACCTCAGCAGAATTAGAATAATTACAGCAGGAGATTTAGGTGGAATTAGGGCTCTTTTCTGAGGAATCTAACAGTGATTAAGAAATTCTGCCACCAGAAATAATCCTGCAAAATGAAATGTGATTTCTTGACCTCCAGGGACCCCTTACAGACTGAGAAGTCTGGCCGGTAGTTAAGTCTTTTACAGTCTTTGTATTACATGGATCACTTTCAAGCCACCAAATTTGTCTTTAATTAATTCAAGAAAAATATGTCTCAGGTATGATGAAAGAATCATAATTTTATTTGCAAGTGGATTTAAGACTGACCCTGCTTTCCTTCTAGTAAAATATTTTTATAGTGGGTTAAATTTGGAGACTCACCATTAATTGCTAGGTTTTTATAAGGAGATATATATATATTAGAGGCCCAATGCACAAAATTCATGCACAAGGAGGGGTCAGTGTCCCTCAGCCCGGCCTGTGCCTTCTCGCAATCTGGGACCCCTCGGGTAATGTCCCTAGGCCTGGCCGGTGATCAGGGCCTATTGGGGCTTTCTTCCTCCAGCTGTTGGCAGCTGGCCCCACTCTCGTCACTGTCACTGCTTGCCATCTCTACGGCGTTGTCCCCCTCTCCCAACCACTGGTCACTTCCCTCTGCAGACGACTGGTGTGGGGTGCGATTGCTTGGCTGACCTGGGCCTCCCTCTGCGGGGCGATCGTGGGGCGATGGGAGGGTCCCCCAACCAATCACATTGTACCCACCTTGGCTGGCCTGGCACCAATGCGTGTCATAGTGTGGTCATCTGGGCCGTTCTTCTGCTGTTCAGTTGTTCGGTCGATTTGCATATTACACTTTTACTATTATAGATTTACATATAATCAGTTATTTTGAATACATATACTTAAGTTTGTTGGTTTGGAAAGAGCAATCAACTGGGATTAAGTGGATCACAGAGGCAAAAACAATTATATACATATATATGAACATATGTATACACACACACATACCTATGCATATACATATGAATATACTTAAATATATATTTACTAGAGGCCCGGTGCACGAAATTCGTACACGGGGGTGTGTGTCCCTCAGCCCAGCCTGCACCTTCTCCAATCTGGGACCCCCTCAAGGGATGTCCGACTGCCCATTTAGGCCCAATCCTGGGGGGATCGGGCTTAAACGGGCAGTCGGACATCCCTCTCACAATCCAGGACTGCTGGCTCCCAACCGCTCACCTGCCTGCCTGCCTGATCACTTTCTAACCACTCGCCTGCCATCCTGATCAACGCCTTACTGCTCCCCTGTCGGCCCAGTTGCCCCTAACAGCCCTCACCTGCCGGCCTGGTTACCCCTAACTTCCCTCCCCTGCCAGCCTGGTAGCCCCCAACTGCCCTCCCCTTCAGGCCTGGTCCACCCCAACTGCCCTCCCTTGCTGGAATGATCATAATTATTTATAAAATGCAGTCAAAATAAGTGAAAATATTGATGAGCTCTAGCACCTTTATTTATTTTTTTAAAAATAAGAATTATTTGTAGTCAGATTTGCCATTTTTAAATTAAAAAGGGAGGATTCTATTTTAATCTACAGTGCTCACCAAAATTCCATGACTTTTTAATCAATACTCGATTTACAAATACACTTATTCTTGTTTATGTCTAAATTTTAGGATCAAATGTGATTCAAATTTTCTGTATTTGTCAAAGTTTACTGCAAAATTATATATGGCCTTAAAATATTTAATTAAAGCAATTAATTAAAATGTTTGTGTATGAATTATAAATCAGAAAGTTTGATATTGGCTACTCCCTTTAAAAAAAAAAAAAGAGTAGTGCCAAAGGGCTAATCTATGATTTTATGACTTCCCATGGTTTGCTCAAAAAGGGACATATATGAAATTCTAATTTATATCTAACAGTTGTAATAGGAGAAGAAAAGAGGGGGTATAAGTTGTATCTAAAATGCACTCTTTGCTATTTGTTAATATTAATCCTATAACATAGAGCAGTGGGAGTGATTTTGTCCTTTTGTGGTGGGGAAGAGAAGTGCAACTGGCATCTAGTGAGTGGAAAACAGGGATTCTGCTACACATCCTACAACAGCACAGGGCAGCGAAGAATTACCCAGACCATAATGTCAATAGAGCCACAGTAAAACACTCCAATGTGGGTGTGGGACCAGTCCTTTCTGCATTTCCACCCCTCCTACCAGTCTGGATATGGCTTCTTCTTTAAATCCCTAGTTGTAGGACTCCCATTCAGCTAGGCTTCAAGTGGTACTGAAAGATAGGTGTTCTGTATTTTAGTTGTAATTTTGATGTAGTTGTGAGAGGATGTGAGTATCGCATTTAACTATGCCACTATCTGAGCCTTGGTCTGCCTGGCTCAGTTGATTGGGTGTCATTCCATGCACCAGAGGTTGCTGGTTCGATTCCCAGTCAGGGCATATACCGGGTTGTGGGCTTGATCCTCTATAAAAGGCATGCAGGAGGCAGTTGATCAATGTTACGCTGTCACATCAATGTTTCTTCTCTCTCTCTCTAAAAAAATTGATAAATTATTCTTTAAAAAATATATTAATATGATATAACAGCATTTTCCAGAGAAAGCAGTTTTTTCCTCTGTAACATTTTTTCAACTGCAATAAGGAAGTCTTAACTGTATCATATTTTCTATTTCTACTATATTTCAATTTTATGTTTGTGCACAGCTTTTACTTAATGTTTAGAGGATTTAATTTAATTTAATCATTTATTATTTCTTTACATAATCAGTAAGTCAAATTTGACTTTTCTTAAAATGAATGTGCATTCTTCTATGTATATAGTTACACTTAGATTGCAATGTGTATATTCCATTTAATAATTTGTAAAGTATTTTTAGTTATTTTATTCACCATCAAGCAGATTATTGATGGAGATCAACATCGAAGGAAAAATGTATAATTACATTTCCTTAAAAGAATGTCATTACTAGTGAAAGACAAGATTGATGACACAGAGGATTAATCATAACCATGATGTATACATTTCCCAGATATAAGAATGTTGCCAGGAAATTAGAATTATGAACTTAATTTTTTTTTTACTTGAAATAGACAATCACTAGCAGTCAGAGTAAAAAGGACTTAAAATTTAGGATCAAATCATTTTAAAATAGCTTGCATAATTTTTATATAGTTAGAATATAGAGAATGAATAACATAGGAAGACCTGTAAGTGATAATCATGTATATAAATAACTAGCAATACAGATAATTACATTTTTGTGGTTTATAGTTATACAGTGTAAGATTACTGCCAAAAACTATAATTAAAAAGGCCAAATAAAATAACTTTAAAATAGAAAATACTTTTCTTCAAACCCACAAAATTTTATATTTTCACAGATGATTTTTCATGCCAAAACATGTACTGTTGCTGTTTATCCTGCCACAATCAAAATTAGTCCAATGTAATTTGTGATTTTACTAATTTTACCAAATGTCCATTGGGTATACTTACTTCAAATATGAATATTTATGGCTATTTTGAAATTACCTTTACCTATAATAAATTCTTATAGTTGAATATGCTTCAGTATTTTCTAATTCATTGCCTCATTTATCACCTAAAAGCTGCTAAAACCACTCTGTTATTCTTATTTTAGCATTATAGTTTATGTTTCTCTCTGGAAGAACAATCATCATCCAAAATTGCCTCACCTCTAATTTCTGATCTGTATTCTTTTCAAAAATATCCTAGTTGTAGCCATAAATTAACAAAATCTAGAAGCAATTTGCCAAATTAAAAAAACAAAAACACACATGCTTAATATTTCCATTTTAATCAATATACTTACTGGCCAATTTATAGGTGAAATGGTATTTCTACAGCAGTTAGTCTTATTATAGAACAGTTGCGACGCTTCATATAGTCAGGTTTCCTTTTCTTTATTGAATTTTGTACCTTTATTGTTCTTAAAGGGTTTCTGTTAAATAGGCTATAAAGGGACATTCTCTAAATTTCATTCATAAATTTTATTCATAAATGTTTCATGTTGCAACTAAAAATATCAATTTCTATATATAGTTAAGTATTATTTGTACATAATGAAGTTACTGAGTTCATTCATCATTTATAAACTGACTACCATGCATAACTCTGGCTTTATTTTTACTCATCTACACTAATAAAAGACAAACATGCAAATTGACCGTACCTTCGCTATGCCTTAAGCTATGCCCATCAGCCAATCAGAGCAACTATATGCAAATTACCCAACCAAAGATGGAGGCCAGCAACCATGGAGCTGGAGCAAGCAGGGGAGCAAGCAGGAGGCTTGGTTGTCCCAGTGATGGAGGAAGCCAAGCTTCCCGCCTGCCGCAGTCGGCTCTGAGCTCCACTCAAAGCAACAAAATTTCAATTATAGAAGATAAATAAACCCCAGATACCTGCTTTCAGCCAGCCATGGCCACAGAGCTGGAGCGAACAGGAGGCTTTTCTCCGCCCGCCCTGGCCGACTCTGAGCTCCACTACAGGCTACAAAGCTTCAATTATAGAAGGTAAATAAATCCCAGAATAAAAAAAAAAGAAAAAAAGGAGAGGTTTGGAGCTTCAGTCACCGCCAGCCTGAAAACAGCCCTCAGCCCCTCACCCAGACTGGCCAGGCACCACAGTGCGGACCCCCCACCCTAAAGGGGGTGTGGTCAGCCTGAAAACAGCCATCAGCCCCTCACCCAGGCTGGCTAGGCACCCCAGTGGAGACCTCCACCCTGAAGGGGGTGTGACCAGCCTGCAAACAGCCATTAGCCCCTCACTTAAGCTGGCCAGGCACCCAAATGGGACCCCCACCCTAATTCGGGACACCCTTCAGGGCAAACTAGCCGGTCCCAACCCATGCACCAGGCCTCTATCCTATATAATAAAAAGGTAATATGCAAATTGACCCTAAAAGCAGAAAGACTGGGAATGACTGGTCACTATGACACACACTGACCACCAGGGGCCAGATGCTCTATGCAGGAGCTGCCCCCTGGTGGTCAGTGCGCTCCCACATGGGGGAGCTCTGTTCAGCCACAAGCCAGGCTGACGGCTGCCAGTACAGTGGTGGTGGTGGGAGCCTCTCCCGCCTCCTCAGCAACAGTAAGGATGTCCGACTGCAGCTTAGGCCTGGAGGGGTCCCAGACTGCAAGAGGGCCCAGGCCAAGCTGAGGGCCCCCCCCCCCGAGTGCACAAATTTCTGTGCACCGGGCCTCTAGTCCTATATAATAAAAGCCTAATATGCAAATCGATCGAATGGCGGAACAACCGGTGGAACAACTAGTCACTATGATGCACACTAACCACCAGGGGGAAGACTCTCAATGCAGGAGCTGCCCCCAGCCTGCAGGCCCCAGGCCAGCCAAGGCAGGTGCCAGAGGGGGCCCCCCCATTTGCCCCACTGGTTGCCCCCAGATCGGCCCTGATAGCCAGCAAGGCCTAGGCACCTTACCCATGCACAAATTTTGTGCACTGGGCCTCTAGTTGTCAGATAATTTTCTTTGGTTTTCTAGGAATATAGTCATATTAGCTTTATATAATGGTAATTTTTTTTCTGTTTGATTTTCTTGCTGATTATTTTTATATAAATGGGGTTGACATTAGTTTTAAATGATGTTAAAATATGGAGCCATAAAGGAGCCTTCTTGACTTTTTTGACAATGACAATCTACATGGTGGCTCACTGTCAAACATGAGATTGGCTCTTAGTTTGAGATAAATATGTTTTGTCATATTAAATAAGTAATACTCAATTTTAAAATATTTTTTTCTCTACATGATGGCCAGATATAGGTAGGACACAGAGATAAAGACATGTGACCTTCCATTAAAGACTTCTCAGTTGAAATTTAGAGAATATCCCTTTATAGCCTATTGGCCAGAACTCAGTTAGGGGACCACATCGAGTTGCAAAAAAAAAAGCTAATGATATAGACTTTATCCAGCATAGACATGTACCTACTAAAAACTTGAGATTCTATTACTGTGGAAGAAGCTAGGAATGAATATTGGAAGAAAACTACAAATCTCTGCCAAATTTATTGCTCAGCTATCAATGAGTCAATTCAATCCTACAGTTGGACATTAGCCAGGCATGGTTGGCTTTCCACATTTCATCTGTTAGAAAATTTTGAATTTTGACAGAGATGATATTATATATTCATCCAATAGTTTTCTCTCTCTGGGCACACAGAGTTACTACATTTGTCAGTCCTTCTTTAAGTTAGATATTTACATATGATTCAGGATGGCTAATGGATATGGATAGACATATGCAGGAACTTCAAGTCTGGACTTAGAAACTATATAGCACAGTTCTGTAGTTCTCTCTACTACTGATATAGCATTTTGGAGGTTATTTTTCCAGATTTCCTAGTTTCAAGTTTAGAGGGTTACCTAATCCACAATGGATTTTATATATGAGATACATGCCTTCATTGTCTTAAGTCCATAGAGTTCAAGATATATTTGCTATCATAGCATAATCTAGCCTGACTATTATAATAATTATTTAAATAGAATATGATCTTGTGTAAATGTAATTTGTTACACCAAGAATCTTTTTGTTAAACTTCTTAAGAATACCAGGTACCTATAATAAATATTGTGGATACAATGATACTGATTAAGAGTTCCTCCTTCTAGGAGTGTGCAGCCTAGAAAGAAACTCATAAAATAGGAATGTGTTCCCAGTCTGCTGCAATGTACTAGGTTGACAAGTGCATCGTCAGTTTTCAAGGCTCTCTGAAAAGAACTGTAGATACTCATATTGCCCCTGGTACAAAAGTAAATAAGGTGATAGTGTTAGGCAAGGCTAAGCAACATAGTTAAAATGAAGACAAAAGCATAGTGGTAAGAACATACATTTGGGGACCAGATTGCTTCAGTTCCAAGCTTCTCCGCCACCTGCTTTCTCTGTATCCTTGGACAAGTTACTTAACTTCTCTGTGCCTTATATTTGTCATCTGTAAAATAAGGATAATAATGGTACCTATCTCCTAGGGTTATTAAAAATGTTAAATAGATGAGATCAAAGGACTTGTGTGAATGTATATGAGCATAACCAATGGACACAGATAGTAGGGGGTGGGGAGGGTATGTGCTGGGGGGTGGGAGTGGCCAGGAAGAGGTCAATGGGGGGAAAAGGAGACTCATGTAATACTTCAAACAATAAAAAATTTAAATTAAAAAATGTTAAATGGGTTAGTACTTATAAATTATTGGAATAGTGGCTAGAATAAATAGGTAGTCTCTAAACATTTTCTAATAATATATGAGAACTACACTTCTCTTTTTTTTAAACCAAGTTTCTTCAAAGATTTAGGGTAAAACTTAACACTATTATGCAGCCATTTACTTGTAAGTTATTATAGTAGCAGTCTACTAAAATATTTCTGAAATTACATGAAGCAGCATTTCTCATCTTTTTCTATTTTAACATCTGTAAATATAAAATACAATTATGAAAAGGAAAATATAGATAAGCAGAAATCATTCAAAAATCAAATTGTTCTTGGTGCTGTGCTCTTTATTATAATGTTTTCTTAATGTAGTATGGCTGAGCTGCTATCACATACAAAACCATTGTGAATAAGCTGTCAGGTTTAATTGGTCTACTATAAAAATATCTTTGATAAATAGAACTGTCTCATATTGAATTAAATTTTAAAAAGGTGAAAATCTGGTTTCATTCAAACACATTCCAATAAAGGTAATCAAGGTAGAAATTTTTTATTATACTATTTCAGTAGATGGAAATAGAGTACTTTACACAGTTGGGTACTCATTAAATCTATTTAATGGTTTTGATTGATGAAAAATACATAAGTACAGTTAGGCTACCAGAAAATTATTGCTTTGAAAAAGGAGGTACAGCATGTTACCATCCTTCAGAAGTTTCATATAAGAATTATTCTCAATATAGATGTTATGTCAATTCATAACAAAAATATATAACACCCCTTCAAAACACTCAGAGTTATTATGCTTTTATCAGAAGTCATCCATTCATCCACTCAACAAATATTTATTGTGTCTTCTATATCTTCTATGTTCTGTGAACAAATTAGTTAATTTCTGTCTTCATGAGACAAACAATACATTTAATAAATAAATGAATTATATAAAATGTTAGGTGTAATAATTACTATTAAAAAGTATGTAAAACAAGGAGAATATGAAATTTAAGAATGTGGGTTTTGCAATTTAAATAAGTTGGTCAATGAACTCCTCACTGAGAAGGAAGAAGCTCGGTTTTAAGGGAGGCCAGGGATACAGCCATGTAAATATCTGGAAGAGCATTTTAAAAAGAAAAAAAAACAACAAGAAACTTTAATGCAAAGGGTCTGAAGGGACTTATTTGCTGGCAAAACAGCAAAGGCAGTCAATATACAAGGGGGGAGTATAGATAAAGACAGAGGTTATCAAGAACTCATATGATGTAGAGTCTGCAGGTCTTTAAAATGACTAACAATTTTCTTCTGAATAAATGAGAATCATGGTAGCTGTTTTATGGAAAAGAGATTCTCCACTCCAGGGAGATAAGGAAGGAGCATGATTTACTATCTAGAGGACTACTGGAAAAATCCAAGGAAACCAATGGTTGGGGGCTTGGACAAAAGTGATAGAAATGGATGGAGTAAGAAGTAACGGGACTAAGGGTATATTCTGAAGTTAGAGGCTATAAGATTTCTGGCTAAAGTTGATATAGGTTGTTAAAATGAATGAAGACATTTGACTGGACAACTGGATAGAAAGAGGCACATTAAGCTTAGGTTGGGGAGACTGTTATAGCCAACTTGGTAGATGAAGAATTTGAGCTCATGTTCTTTGAATGTCCAAGTGTAGAAGTCAAATAGTCAGTTGGATGGGTAACTTTAGAGTACAAGGGTAAGGTCTAGGCAATAAAAATAAATTCGGGTACTTTAAGAGCAAAGATAATATTAAATCAATGAGACTGGATGTGATCATCAAAAGGAAGAGTATAGATAGAAAATAGAAGGCACATAGGATAAAGCCCAGATACATCCAGTTGGCTCAGTTGGTTGAGCATCGTCTCATGCACTGAAAGGTCGCAGATTCCATTCCCACTCAAAACACATACCCAGGTTACGGGTTTGATCCCTGATCTGATCCTTGGTCTGATCCCTGGTCAGCTGGGTATGTGAGGCAACCAATGGGTGTTTTTCTCTCACATCGATGTTTTTCTCTCTTTCTCTTCCTCTCCCTTTCTATCTCTCTTTTTATTGATTTTCTCTAAAATCAATAAAAATATATATATATTTTAAAAGCCCAGGTACACTCCAATGATCTGAAATTGAGAAAAAGAAAAGGCACAATTAAAGAGTCTGACCAGGAGCAGCTGATTGCAGAAAAAGATGATCATGTGAATGTAAGGAGGAGGGAGTGTCATCAACTGTGTCTGCGAAGAGGTAAAGTGAAGACTGAAAATTCACCATTAAATTTAGTATCTTGATGTCATTGGCCATGTTGATTTTAGTGAATAATTGAGCATGGAAGACTTATTGGAATGTGTTTAAGAGAAAGGTGACTAAAGGGTATCAGTGTTCATTAACTGAGAGTTTATTGTTGAGGGTGTGGACAGAGAAATAGGGTGAGAAAACCTGAACTAGAGTCAGTGAAGGTGTTTTTATATAAGTTTCTCTTGGATCATTTTAAATTTGCAGGCAAGTTGCAAACATAGTGCAGTATTTTCCATATATCTCTCATTCAGTTTCCCCCAATGTTAACAGTTTACATTACCATGGTACATTTTTATGAACTAAGAAACAGATATTTTTGCATTAAAATTAACTAATATTCAGACTTTATTTGGATTTTACCGGTTTTTCTATTATTTCCTCTTTTCTGTTCCAAGATCCAGTGGAGGGTATAACATTGCATTTTGTTGTCATGTCTCCCATTCTTCTCTAGTCCATGGTAGTTTCTCAGTCATTCTGAGAGGTACTAGATGGGAATCCTATAGAATGTTTCTCAATATGAATTGTTTTAAGAGAGGTTTCTTTCACAGAAAAAATATAAATGGATAGGGTCAGGAAAGATATTTGTCTGATTTAAACATAAAAAAGAAAAGCATGTTTGGATAGAGAGGAAAATAACCCAGTAAGACCCATCATCTTTAATGGGATCTAGGTCTTTTAAGGGCTGAGAGACAATAAACCATGGTTTGACATCTGGTAAATACAGAATAAGTAGTATTTATAAACATATGCATGATGATTTACTGCCTTGTATAAAGTAATGTAAATAAGAGGAGAGGGATCCATTACTTATTAAATTCTCTGACTCTAAATTTGACGATATTTATATTTAACAAATTATAATTTTCTTATATTTTCTTCATACCCTCTCAGGTATTATTTGCATCAAATTATCACACTATCAAGAATTAATAGGTAGAACAATCTGGAGCTTGCATGAGATGGAAATCATTACTGTTCTCCCCAGTGACAGAAGAAAATCATCTTAAAACATGGGGAATTGAGAAGAGTCTTCAGAAGGGAATTGCCTTTGTAGTGGGACTATGTCTGCCCTACTCTAAAGGCTGCCCTAAAACCAATAAAGCATTAAAATAAGCCTTGAAGGGATCGAGTTGATTATAACAATTTCAACTGTGTCCCAGAACAAAGACCAACAATATATAAAGTAATACAGCAAATTCAAGTACCAAACTAAAAAGTCAAACTGATATGTGAAAGAATTATGCAAGTCTGACTCCCAAAAAGAGTATTTCTCATTTGAAATATTGAAAATGATACAAATAGTGGAATTAGTATGAAAAATAGACATTACAAATGTACCTCATGTACTCAAAAAAGATATAGAAACTTATGAACATGATGAAAAAAGTAATGAATATATAAAAAGTCCCAAGACACAAACTACTAAAGATAAAGATTTGAATAACTAAAATGACATATTATATAAGATTTCACTTAAAAAAAACTGGAGCAAGAAGAACAAATGAAATCCCAAAATAAGTAGAAAAAAGGCAATAATTAAAACAAAAATAGAGCATAGAAAAACAACAAAGAAAAGAAATAAATTTAAAAGCTGTTTTTTTGAGAAGATAAATAAATTTCACTAATGGCTTGCTAAAGCAATCACACAAAAGCAGAATAAACAATCTACCAAAGAAGAAAAAGGAAAAGAGACTACAAATCCTAAAGATATTAAAAGAATAATAAAGATATTAAAATAAGACAAAATTGGCAAAGGTTTCAAGTAATTCAAAGTGCCAAAGCTTTTTCCAGAAGATATAGATAACCAAAATAGCTCTATATCCATTTAGAAAAACAATTTATAGTAAAAAAAAAAAAAAACTTCCTACAAAGACAAATCTAGAGATATAGGACTTAAGTGATGAATTCTATAAAACTTTAAAGGAAGAAATAATAAGAAATCCTCACAATTTTTTTCCATAAGAAAGAAGAAAAAGGACACTTTCCAGCCATGGTAGAAGACATGTAGCATCATGTTATCTAAATCAAAGACATTACTCAAGAGCAAAACACCAAAATTCTTAGTGAATATAGATGAAAAAATCCATAAGCAAATATTTGAAAATAAATACTGTAATATATAAATAAAATTCAAAGTGACCAAAAGAAGTTTTTTTCACATGAATAAAAAGTATACTTAAAATTGAAAATTAATCATGACATGCCAATTCCCAATTATATTTCCCATCTATTTTTCTAAGGGCCCATTAATCTATCCTAAAAATGATTTACTCTCCTGTAAGAGACCTACTTTCTTCCACTCCTTTCCCTATTAAAAAAACATTTAAGCCTAAAGTCTAATACTGCCTCTTGGAAGAAAGTAGGCATTATTACCTCTTCCTTGGGTATCTCCCCTGTATACATATAAAAAAACTCCTGTTTGTTTTAATCTTGTTAATTTGTTTTATATTACATGAGTCTCAGCTAAAGGGAAAGACTAGAGGGAAAATTATTTTTCCCCACTTACACATTTCACATGTATTTCTAGAAAAGAACAAAGCTAAAGTGATAGTAAGCGGATCAGCAGCCTAGGCATAATGGAGGTTAATGGCTGCAATGGCGCAAGAGGCAAGTTTTTGGAATGATGGAAATATTCTGTATCGTAATTGTAAAGTACTGATTACACAACTGTATAAATATATAAAATATTTAACCCCCCAAATGAAAGGAGGAAGGGAGAAAAATGGAAGAAAAAAAAGAAGGTGGCGGGGGGTGGGGGGAGAGAAAGAAGGAAAAGGGGGAGAAGAAACAGAGGAAGGGTCTCCAAAGCTCCACTCCTTACAGATCTTTCTACTGCTTATATGGTGACCCTTTGATTCTGTGAGATACTTAACATCTTTTCAATAAAATCTACTTTTTGTTTTAATATCACTTAAGTTGATTTTTCTTTATTGGCAAATCACCCTGTTTTCATAAAGAGACACCAGGGAGCTGGGTGTAGAAATAGAACTGCAAGAAAATGTGCAGTTTTTGATGTTGATTTAAAGCTGATGAACCAAATAAACTGATGATCAAAATAGACCCAGAGTCATAGAAGCATGAACAGACTGATCCACCTCAGAGGGAAGGCAGGAGAGGGGAGATGGGAAGAGATCAACCAAAGAACTTGTATGCATATATGCATAACCCATGGACATGGACAATGGGGTGGTGAGGGCCTGGGGTGGGGGAGGATGGGAACAGGCTGGAAGAGGTTAAAGGGAGGAAAAGGAGGACCTATGTAATACTTTTAACAATAAATATTTTTTTAAATAAAGCTAAGATAGCTAAAAGCAACTGAGATATGGAAAATTTGAAAGTCCTTGGTATGTAGAGATAATAATGGGCCTTAATGGTTATTTACTTAGACCAAGGACCCATTAGAAATAAAATTTTAGGTGGCCAGGGTGTAACCACCATAAAATAATTGTAACTAGATAAGAATTGTTGGCATTGTGTCTTCAGAGAGTTACTTGGGATGACATTGGATAACTCAAAGAGAGAAAAATAAGCTCAAATCTAAATATTCTTACTTCAAAGCACAGAATGAAATATAGAGGCTTTTTATGACTGTGCTAAAAGAATTTATTTTCTGACAGTTTTAGGGTTATTGCTGCAAATCAAAAGCAGAAATTGCTTCCAATGTATACAATAAGATAATTCACCAAACTGGCTGGATATAAAATTGATATACAAATTCAAAAGTGTTCCTATTTTAATAATTTAGTAAGTGTATTAGAAAAATTATCTACAGTAGCAAAAGAAAAAACCTACATAGAAATAAGAGAAATGATGAGGAAATGGACAGAAAGCACTTTATAGTTGGAAGACTGTGAGCAATGAGTATGGAAGTGAAAAGATGGAGGTGACAAGACTGACTGTAACGCAGCTCCTTTCCTCACTGCTTTACCTCTGAACACTTTGTCAGCCAATCTCATGTCTGAGTGCAGGACACCCAATAGCCAAGCACTGAGGAGAGAGAATACACTTGAGGGAACTTTTCTCTAGAGCAGTGGTTCTCAACCTTCCTAATGCCGCGACCCTTTAATACAGTTCTTCATGTTGTAGTGACCCCCAATTTCATTGTTACAAATTGAACATAATTAAAGCATAGTGATTAATCACAAAAACAATATGTAATTATATATGTGTTTTCCAATGGTCTTAGGCGACCCCTGTGAAAGGGTCGTTCAACCCTCAAAGGGGTCGCGACCCACAGGTTGAGAACCACTGCTCTAGATAAACTTAACATTTAAATGCCCAGGAATACTAGGTAACTGGCGTGAAGACACTTACTGGAAGATAAAGCCCTCTGACTCAACATTCTTGAGTTTCTCACTGAACTGAAGCAAGAATGGCTGGTTAGCACTCCCTCTTCAGTTATAAAAACTTATTAAAAGTCCTTCTTTTTTCTCACCTTTAACTGTGAACCTTATAGATTCAAGTTTCTAAACATTAGGAAAAACTGTAACTAGAAAAAGAAATATAAATTTTTAAAAAATAATAAAAGGCAGATCCTCTAGCGTAAGAAATCCTGAGGAACTGAAAATGTTCTTTGTGACTCCCATATGTCCTTGGCCTTTGTGTGTTCTTATACTGGCTGCTGTCTTGAACATGACCTTATTCTCTCCAACTTTTCTTGATAAGACTGAATTGCCCAGTCAATAGCTGCTAGTATGAAGAAAATATTCTTTCCTCTTCCAACAATTTTTTAAAATCAATTGTTTCTTAAACCAGCTGCACTTTGGTGAACATCTCTTTCTAAAGCTTTATAAAAATCCTGTCTCTTCCCACTAGCAGATCTCTTCTTAGCACCTTCTCATGACATGGATGTCAGAATAAAGGCTTGAGTTTAATGGTGCTGCTGATTTTCTTCAAAGGAGGAGACAGAGATAATTCAAGAAACAGAAGGTTATACAGAACTTACAACATAGAAACCCACACCTGAAACCTGTATGATCAGATTAGCCAATGTCACCCCAATAATTAATTTTAAAATGTTATCTGGGAAACAAAAAGAAACAGAAGGAAAGAAAATATTGATCTTTGAATACAAACATACCTGGTTCAAGTCTGAGGTCAGGCACTCATTTGGGACTTTACAAAACTTTCTTAAATTATTTACATCCCATTTGGGGAATCAGTCAATGAATCGCAGCAATGATGCTTGTATAGGTTCATGAAAAACTGAATGCTTATTTGGTCCAGCTCCTGCTTCTCATTTCTATAGATAATATCTAGAGAATATCTGAGCAAAGTTCCTGTTACTGGCCAATGCTTCCAAAGTAAATATCCAGGCTCAACTCCAAGCTTTTAGACCCTCTGTCACATTTCACATTTTAATATTGTGCCTTGAATAAAAAAAAAATGGGACACATACCCCTACCTTTGTCCTATACTCAGGAAAGTAGGAAAAAAATCATTAAATTTGTAAAGATCCTAGATCCTTTACATCTACTAGTAATAATCTTTATAATTACTTATTTCCTTCACTGTTCAAAGATTTCATATCTCTTAAAAATTTCAGAAGATATAATTTATAACTTCAATTATTATGAAATTTCAATTCCTGTAGACAAAATTGAATTCTAGTAAGAAACTGGTTATAAGTGACTCTTGCTTGGTAAAGTACCTTTTTTATCCATTATAATTGAATGGTTATAATTGACAATTGAAAAATATTTTTAATACATAATATTCCCATAAGGGAGGGAATAGGAAGGGGTAAATTTTGATAGGATTCACTCATGTCAGGAATAGTGAAATACTATGTAGTGCTTTACATGCCCTAAATCATCTAATACTCAATATAACCCTCTAAGGTACTTTCAACTGGAAACCAAAGCTTTGGGAAGTTTCATGAATTTTTCAGTCCTAAATGAGTGATTGACCTCATATGTAAATCCACGTATGTTTGTATCAAAAAATCAACTCCATTTTATCAGTTTTACTGTTTGAATTTCCCAACCATTCCAACCAGAATTCCCAATGCACACTCCCATCCACTATCTCTCTGTAATACACATAAAATAACAACAGACTTTCACAAGATATCGCTTACTAAAACTTCAAAAGAAAGGTCACAGGGGAAAAAAAGAAAGGTCATGGGAGGGTTACATAGGAGACTTAGATAAATACTTATTCAAGGTTATTAATTTAAATATCAGATCTGGGAACCAAATTCAGATTCTCTGACTCCAACTATAGTGATTTTTTTTTCATTAAATAGGAAAAGGAAAAAAACAACAAATATTTTATTGACTAATAATATCTATATTTTACATCTATATGTTTATAATTGTTAATAATGAAAATTAGATTTTAGATTCAATGTTTGAGCTATATTTATCTACCAATCTTTATTCATCATTATTTTTTTATTTTGACATTGATATTTATAAATTGTGTACACTCCTGGATTTTTAATGCTGTAAAGACATCTCTAGGAAGTCTTTTAATAGTTGATTATTGTATAAATTAACATGAATACATAAAAAGCCATTTTAGTGGTTAGATTAAAATTTAAAAGATGGCAAAATCACACAAAAATGCAAATACTCACCAGAAACAAATTAACTAAGTTGACTGTAACTCCATTTTATTTTTTTATTTTTTTAAACAGACATTTACTTTATGTATTTATTTATTTATTTTTATTTTATACCCTAGGATATGTTTTTATTGACTATTTTGCTAGAGAGAGAGAGAGAGAAACAGAGAGAGAGAGAGAGAGAGAGAGAGAGACATGTGAGGGAGAAACATCAATCGGTTGCCTCTGGAACACCCCTTCACCCCCAACTGGGGATGGAATTTGAAATCTTTTGGTCTAAGGCAGTGATTGGCAAACCACGGCTCGGCAAAACCACGGCTCGCGAGCCACATGTGGCTCTTTGGCCCCTTCAGTGTGGCTCTTCCACAAAATACCAGCTCTTCCACAAAATACCGACTTCTGCGCATGGGCCATGAAGTTTCAA
>NW_005354385.1:8853776-8854586 GCF_000412655.1 Myotis brandtii | reverse complement strand
TATGTCTGTTCTTGTGCCAGTACCAGGCAGTTTTGAGAGCAGTGGCTTTGTAATACAGCTTGATATCTGGTATTGAGATCCCACCTACTTTGTTGTTCTTTCTCAGGATCGCTGCAGCTATTCGGGGTCTTTTTTTATTCCAGATGAATTTTTGGAGAGTTCTTTCTAGGTCTGTGAAATATGTTGTTGGTATTCTAATGGGGAGTGCATTGAAATTATAGATTGCTTTGGGTAGTATGGACATTTTAATGATGTTGATTATATGCTTTCAAAATAAAGAAAAACTGAACCCATAAGAGACCATATTTGTATAAGCTAATGACACTTCTTTCAAATAACATTAGAAAGGTTTTTTTAAACATAGAGGTGTTAAGTATCTGACCAACTTTTTTATTGCTACCTCTTTTGTATAGTTTTGCTATCCCCAGCTTTTGTAACCCTTTATATTCATTTTATTACCTTCCAAATGGCCTCACCTGACCTTTTATCCAGTCTCACTTACATGATGAGGACTCTTACAATATGAATGGTTAGCATTAGAAGAAAAATCTGTTCACCAAAGATAATTGAAAATACCTTTGTGTTTCTCCATCTTGTTACCCTTCAGCTTTACTTCTCCACATCCATTATTTTGGAAGGTAAGTTCTGTCTACAGCAGAACTTCTCAAGTTTGATTCTCTCTTTAACCAATGATTCTCCACTATTATGGACTATAACAGAGGTTATAGTCCATAAAAATATAATGTAGATAAACTGGGAACAAAACAAACTACATAATTTCTAGGATCCAATACAAAATGAAACGTCTGG
>NW_005354385.1:8821589-8853700 GCF_000412655.1 Myotis brandtii | reverse complement strand
ACAGTAGAGCATTAAACAAGCATAATGCCTTTTTAAGTTCACATGCCCATGAAACCAGCCCTACTGGGGGACTTTTTAAAGGGGCTCTAAGATAAAATTACAGAAAATGTATATCTGATAAACAGTAGAGAGAAAGAGGCTCTTAATCCAGGAATGATTGGAAACTAGTTACTTAAGATTTAACTTGCTGTAGCGTATGGACTGAATTGAGAAGACAGACTAGAATTCAGTCTGGAATTCAGAAACTATTACAGCAATCACAGCCTGAGGGAGAGATTGCACCATTATGGTGGTGGTGGACCTGAAGAGGAACAGAAAATTTGACATATATAATACGATGGCAATTTTTTACAAAGAAAAGGTAACAAACATACTAGTACATTTTTGCTTTATTTTGGTTTAATTGGAAGAGGTTCCTAAAGAAAAATATTTCAGATTTGGGGAATATATCTTAGAAAAAAGAAGTATACTCTAAAAAAAACAATGCTTTCTTTTTCTCCACCCCGCTCCCTCACCTTTTACACGGAAATTGTTAAAATAAACCAGGTGTCAATAATAACTCTTTTTCCCCACATTGACTTTAATTGGAACATTTTATTTTGGTGAAAGTACATTCCTGATCTCAAACTCTATTCTCAGATTATGCAATCATAATAAATGTAAAGTGCAAAATTAGTAGACATTTAAGTTTCTTAATCTTTCTCTGATTTAACTATATACTCAATGAAATGTTGATCTCATCATAGTTCCATGACATCTTCGTGTTACACAATATGCATATAAAATTCCCTTAGAAGAAAACTAAATTCTTGTATCTCTCCTCTCAATCATATGATTTATATAATTTTGAGAACGCAGCAGCCCTGCAGCAAAACATTCAATGAATTATTAAAAAGTGCTGAGAATTGCTTTACAGGTGTAAAGAGCTAACTAAGGATCATCGAATTCTACCAGTTATTAACATATAAATTCAAAAAAAGAAAAAAAGTCCACATACAGGTATTTTGTCCAAATTAATGTTTTCTACTTTTAAGAAGGTCATAAGAGCAAAAAGGACATAATCTTTGGCTTCACTTCACACACTTATTTATTCATCAATATTTCCATAGGTAAATTTGTTAACATAAGTGTTTCAAACAGGAAAAAAAATAGAACAAGTCAAGGGAAATACAGGAAATTAAAATAAATAACAAATATGTGAATACACAAAATCACATTCACTAGAATAAAAGCTCAGATAAATGAGTACATACCCTAGGGCATCATTTATTGTTGTGCACATGCACATAAATATATACAGTAGTGACACATTTGGAAAAGAACATAAACAAATTAAAGAGTTCATGAGAAAGATTTGATGAAAGGTTTGGAAAATAAGGAAAGGTTAAAGAACAAAGCATGTTCAGACAAATGAACATTTTAAAGGGATATATGTACTTATCTATAAATACACAAAGAAATGATAGAAAGAAGATAGGGAAAGAATAGAAGATATAAAATAGGAAAGACATGCAAAAATTTGGAAAATCTCTAAACAATAAAGAATGTAAACCAAAAGAATATGTAACTCTTACTGAAATAGGATCTGTTATTTTCAAAAAGCCAAGATTGATGTTAGATGCGTATTAAGAAAGGCCTATAAATAATTAAGGTAGCCCTGCCTAACTACAAAGAAGAACAGATATGAACAAAGATTTTCCTTCCAAAGTTGAAATCCAATTTATTTCCTCTATCTCTCTCTTGATGAGTTTTGTCTACTTTTAGCCTTAACTCACATTTGAAATATATTTGAATTTTCTACTTTAAAATAGAATGAAGTACAAAAGGAACTAAAAAGAATATAAAGCAGCATTAAGTTGTACAACATGATGGGAAGTGAATTGTGTTTCTTACTGGACAAGAAATTAAAGATGAATTAGTCATTATATATGTATAGATTTAATATGCCAGGCACTGTACTAGGCACGAATATAAATCCATTGCAAGAGCAGAATCCAAATACGTTTGTTTGTTTGTTTTTTTCTTCAAGATCATGAAATCCATTGCAAGAGCAGAATCCAAATACGTTTGTTTTTTTCTTCAAGATCATGATATATATATATGTCATATAACTACTAACCAGCTCTCCAATAATGTGTTGCTAGTTGCAAGGAAATCAAATGAAGCCATTCTCTCTCTTAGTTGGAAAATAACATGAAATCAGGAAATATCTTTCTTTCAATCAGTAGAATCATTTTTACAAATAAAGAAAAAGACATCTAACTTAGCAAAACTGTAAGATTATAATTAGGGCTTAAATAGTAGAGAAAAACTTTAAAAATTGTGTTTTACTAATTCAAAAATCATTACTTGACCAGAGGCTTGCAGGAAAGTTATATTTGCTTTGATTAATTTCTTTCTTTTTATAGAGAGTAAATTAATAATGGAAATAAGATTGCAAGAGGATCCTTGAAAATACTTAGTAGAACTAACTTTCTAAGCACCCTCAAGCACTTTAGAAGGATCCATTTTCACACAATTGATATGCTAATTACAAACCATTAAATCAAGTCAAGGGTGTGTATTGGATAACACTTTGTTAGTTCAATGTGAGTTAATGTAGGTACTTGAAATAATAGAACTCTATTCCATTCTGAAATAATATATTTTCAGGCCTTTTTCCTTTAATTGAGACTAAGCTTCCTCCAATTAGTACAGATTAATGACATTTTACAGGAGTCAATATTTAGGAACCAAGAGGTATTGCTGAGTCTTCTATAACTTAGTTATGGTCAGAGAAGAGGGTTAGATTGGGAAAAGTAATCCTAGAGCTGATGCTTAATATTATATTTCAATTGAATAGTATTTCCACACACAACAAAATAACAGATACGATAAATTTGGATAATTCATGTGGGTTGTAGATTGCTTGAGGACAATGACCTCTTTTCATTTAGAAAACAGTCAGTGATAAAATATTGGTAACATTTACTTTTCTTTGGGAGGAATGGGTTGTTGTGAGCTAAATGTTGTGTTCAAAACCATTTCAGGCCCTGACCTGTGTGTCTCAGTTGGTTGAGTACCATCCCATGAACCAAAAGGTCACCCATTGAGAGCTCAGTCCCCAGTAGGAGGCGTGCAGGAGTCAGTGGATGAATGTTTCTCTCTCACTCCTTCCCTTCCTCTTTCTCTAAAAAAAAAAATCAATAAAGTACATATTTAAAAGAAAAAAAACTATTTCAGTATCATACTACCTGATATTTTTTAACATGTTTAAAAATTGCTAGCTACTAGAAAAGGGGAAAATGTATTTAAAGGAAAGAAAAATGGTTTGCACAAACTTGGTATCATTCTTACCCACTTATGTATCATAATTACCATAATTAATATTTGGCCACATTCTCAATTGCTTTTACTCATGCTAGGAAAGGTTTATAATGTTCATTTTAAAATCAAATTTTTACTTCTTTTTCATTATTTAAAATGATTCAACAAGAGAGGAAATTTAATATCATATTTTTCAGCTTATCAAATTTATTGTTATGGCTCTTCAGATAAATAAAAGCTAAAAAAGCACCTGTGTCTTTAAGTGATATTTCTGCATATTATTCTCTCTAGATATTTTATTTTTTGAAAATAATATAACCACATTAATATTTATTTAGACATTTTTAGTAATCATTTTCTTTTTCATATAATGAGAGATTACTAAATAGGCTAATTCAATGTATGAAGCATTTCACATACAAATTTTTGCATTATCTGATAGGTTTTCATATGTAAATCACATGCATATGTTTATCTCCTGTGAATAGTGTCAAATATCCTCAGTGCAAAATGAACCTTAGCTAACATTATCTTCCTAATGACTTTTCTTTTCCCAAGGAAAAATTTGTTATTTGTGCCAGGTATTTAGAAGTTGTCATTCAAACCGAGCTTTTTGTTTGTTTTTTTGTTTGTTTGTTTGTTTTATTGGACTGCATCAGGGTCAAAAGGAAAATGAACTCTTTGATGTAAATTACCATCATATTGACCTTATACAAACCTTTTGGGGTTTTATATTTAAGATTATGAGATATAAGCCATAAACATTTTTGAAACACAGAAAGTGGAATAGTTCAATTTTTTAAAAATTCATTATATTTAAAGGATTTTTATTAGATGTCAGGCAATTAAATCACATTCACAAACACAGAAAGACAATTGCTTAAACGAAGCAGGATAGTAGGAAGGTAGAAAGATTCCTTGGCAAGTGAAATGGGGAAACAAAGAGCTGATTCAAACTGACCTCTGACTCACCTGTCTCCTTTTCCCTGGCACAAACACTCCCTTAAGCATTAAGCTCCCGGAACAATGAGGTTCTGGTCAGCATCCAATCATCTTAGAAACAAAGTTTCATTCAGGTCTGTTGACCACAGAGATAGAGTTTTGATTAAACTAGAGATGACATCTAGGCCTCAGCTGTGTTTTAATTCCAGGCCCAGAAAAGCAGCAAAACCAAACGAAGTGACGCCGTTGCTGACATCAGAACCAGATGCAATGACCAATAACCCCGGCCAATCAGTAAAGACCAATCAGTAAATGCCATGAAAGAGCACACCTGGAAAGCTGATGAATATTTTACTGAGATCCTTCCCTGAGACCCCCTAAAATTCCCTGCCTTTAGAAAACGGGTAAAAACCCTTAAGAGAAAGGACCCAGAGCCCGTGCACTCTTTCTGGAAAACGGTCCCACCTTCCCCATTTCTTCCCTCAGGGGCATACCTTGGCTTTCCTTCTCCTAAGCTCCAAGGGCCCTTCTTTTGCCTCTGTAAGTTGCTTGAGTCTCTGCAGCCCAACTGGCTCACTTCTTCTTCCTCTGTGACTTTCTAAATAAACTTCTTACACTAGCATTCTTGGCTCCTGAATTCTTTCTTTACCGAACTCAAGACCCAAGGTCTAACAAAGCCGCTAACAAAACAACATCTGAAATAGTCTCGCTCCACTCTCAAGTAGACTTGCCTTTGAATTCACAATGTGGGTGAAATCAAAGCACAGAACAAACACTGTTTTGATATAGCTTTGAAAATGGTAACAGCTTCTAACAGAGAAAAAGGCAGCTTTGGGTTTGCAGGAAAAGTATGATGGACATGACTCCCAGCCCAGGGAAGTTTACTTTTTAATCAGTGCTTGGTGAGAAGCTCTTATCCATTGTTTTACTTTTGAGGGAAAGTGACTAACTAGAATAGATCCCAGATTCTTGGGCTGCTATTCAGGGTGTAACACACATTCTTATCGGCAGCAACATCTTTTGATCCAAATGAGCTTACACAGGATCCAAATGTGTACAGAAAAGTTAGAGGTGGACAAAGGATTAGAACTTTTCCTCCATGGTGTATAAATGTTCCTATCAACTCATGTAAGGTGGTCCCAGGTGAAATGACTTAATGCTCTTAAGTAGTAAAATAATGGTCACAAATGGGAGATAGTTAACTTCAAATTTATTTTTCTTTTTGATTTTTCAAGACCTTGGAAACTTTGGTCTTGTTAATGAAAGTGTTAACACCTCGCTTCCCATCTTCCCCCAAGATAACTTAGTCATCAAGAAACCTTTTATATTTTTGACTCTAGTTTTAGATTTCTCGATTTCTCATTGTTTTGCTTTTTTGTTGTTTTGTTACATTCTTGTAGCCTTGAATTCAAATTATGTTATCTAGATTCAAACCAAACTTGCTTTAAATTTATATCTTAGGGAGAAATTAATCTTAACCTATTAAGCTAATAAGCAAAGTACAAAAACACCAGAGTATTAAAATTTTCAAATAAATATTAACACTCTACATTTTCTTTAGAAATAGTGACATTATAGTTTGGATAAACAGTATCAGCTCATTTATTTTTGTCTGTATTTTTTGTCTGTCTAGAACCTCTCTAATCCTTTTCTACTCTTGGACAACTGGGAGGAATAACATTTCTTAATCTCTTCTGCAATCAAATTGGGGCTATGTGAGTGATTTCTGGCCAGTGGAATGTCAGTGAATGTATACTTCTTCCAGGCTTAGGAGAAAATTTCCCTAGTAGTGTTTTAAGTCCCACAAACAAATCTGACCTGACTGGACACCTGTTTTGCAATTAAAGTTTTCTTAGAACACAGCTGTGCCTAGTTGTTTGCAAATATCTATGGCTTCCTTTATGATATAACTAGAGGCCCAGCGCACGAAATTCGTGAGCGGGTACGGTTCCTAGGCCTAGGCCTGGCCTGCAATCAGGGCCATCTTCCCCAGCTGCCTGCAGTCAGCCCCACCCCTCGCCACCACCCACCCCCAGTTCCCCGTTCGCTATTGGGTTATTGGAGCCTACCGGCTGGGGGGAGAAACCGAGAGGTCAGCCGTTCCACCTGCTCACTGGACCCGCCCCCACCACAGGTTGCCTTCTGTGTGTGGGACAATTGGTGGGATGGGGGCCTTGGCCTGGTGCCACCCGCGTCCCCTGCCACCCACCCCCCATTCCCCATTCACCATTGGATGATCGGAGCCTGCCAGTCCGGGAAAGGAAACAAGTGGTGGTCAGTGCACCTCATAGTGACTGGTTGAGCGGTTGTTCTGGTTGGTTTGCTGTTAGGGTCAATTTGCATATTACCCTTTTATTATATAGGATAGAGGCCTGGTGCATGGGTGGGGGCCTGCTGGTCTGCCTTTATGAGGGCCCCAGGTCAGAGTGGGGGTCCTGGCTGGGGGCTGGGCCAGCTGGAGCTAGGGGTTGCGGCAGTTTGCAGGCCAGCCACACCCCCAATCGGAATGGGGGTCCCCACTGGGTACAGGGCCCGCCAGGGCGAGGGGCGGCAATTGTTCTGGTCTCTGGTTGTTCTGCCATTTTGGTCGCTGGGCTTTTATTACATAGGATGGCAGGCTGACTATTACCACAGATACCCAATATTAGGAAAGTATACAATGTTTATTATCTGACCCTTTACATAAATGTGCAGACTTAAAATTTAGAAAGAGGCTCAAAGACTGGCATGTGTGATTAGAAGAAAGAGGCAAGTTAGTGATTTGAGAGAAATTTAAGAAATGCATGGCTTTGAATGCAATGATATATATGTGTAGCTATACATCTGAGTTGAAGTGGTATAAAATAAATTGATGTAAGGGTATGAGATGTATTGTGGGGAGGGGGGGGCCCTGGCAAGACACATGGGCTTGCTTCTTAAAAATATTGTCAACTGAACCCAGGGCGCAGGCAAAGCCATGCCCTGGAGGTGGTCCTAGCCAAGAGGCAAGGACGCCACTCAGTCTGACCTTTCCAGACCAGGTGCTAGGGGGGTGGATCCCATTATGTCGCCAGGAACTCAAGGCCCACCCAGATGTGATGTAACTTCCTGTTACTTCCAGTATAAATAAACACCCCCCCCCGGGTGTGGGAGGGGCTCCGTTCATCTATCAGAGAGCAGACACCACACCCAGGCCCAGCTTTTCCCTCTATTTCTGTCTCAGTCTCGTTTTTCATTCTTCCTTAACCCTCATCGCGTTCTACTCAAGATTTCATGAAACCCCATATTCTCTCTTTCAGTGCTGGTCGTGGGAAGAGAGAACATACCCCCACAACATATAAAAATATGTCTTCATATATGTAACTGTTGAGACCTGTCCTACTAATCTGGGGTACATATACAGTCACATTTTTTATCTTTTTCTACAGTTAATTTCTATATCCCACAATGCCCTCTTAGCTGTAACTTCATGATCTCTTTCTCAAGGCCTCTTCATCACCTCAAATTGGGAAAATATCCTATTAGCTTATTCAGAGTGAGCACAACAATTCTTTGCTTGCCAAACTGAGAGAGAAGTCAGATCTTAATTGGTTTTTCACTGTTGTTATTTCTTGCAGTCATAGAAGGGAGCTTTTGGAGACTCATCCTGTACAGATCAGTGGGTGACATCTGTTAACATTGCCTTCATTGTATGTTCTTGCAACCCCCAATTGTGACTCCAAGCTGAACCCCAAGGTTGCAGTCTATTTTAACATGCATGTAAGTCCAGCTTAAGTCCAGCATGTTCCTCTTGAAAAATTGTCTAGAGAGTGTCTAGCATTAGACATAAAGTATAAAGTGGGATAATATCAGTTCTAATCACCAAATCTTAGATTTGTTGAGGGGTATTTTTGTATTGAGGGAAATCACCTGTCTAGATTTTTCTACTCATCAACAAAATTTTTATTTTAGAGAGACTCATTGCAAATTCATGGTTACCACCTGGGTCAGAATGACCCCAGGGTCATTATGCAAATAGGTTCATTCTCTACCCCTGAGCTGTGCATGCAGGTGGATTTTACTAAATCACATGAAAAATAAAAATTTTTTTACATCCTAATCCCAGGACTATGAGTTTCTACTTGCCCCATATTTGCATAATTCAAAGGGTCACACAAGTGACCCAGGGCAGGACAAAGAAGATCTGGACAAGATGACCTTCCATTTCTGCAGATTCAAAAAGCAGCTGGCAGCCTCTCTGAGTAATATAAAAATAAAACCACTATAAATACAATAGTAAAAAAATATAACTTTTGGCATTCATATACATATATGTATGTGTGTATATGCAAGTGCACATATGTGTATCACATGTACATATATATTATATACTAGAAGCCCGGTGCACACATTTGTGCACCAGTGGCGTCCCTCGGCCTGGCCTGTGGGATTGGGCTGAAACCGGGCTCTCCGACATGCCCAGATTGCGAGAGGGCTCAAGCCAGGCTGAGGGACCCCAACGGTGCACAATCAGGGTCAGGGAGGGATGCGGGAGGTTGGCTAATTGGGGAGGGACCATGGGAGGGTTCCAGGGCATGTCCAGTCCATCTCGCTCAGTTCCGATTGGCTGGACCCCAGCAGCAAACTAACCTACTGGTCGGAGCATCTGCCCCCTGGTGGTCAGTGCACGTCATAATAAGCAGTTGACAGGTCTTAGCATATCATTAGCTTTGATTGGTTGAATGGCCGACCAGTCGACCAGACACTTAGCATATTAGGCTTTTATTATTTAGGATTATATATACATGCATGCATATAGACATATTTGGATACAAATGTTTATTCATTGAAAAAATAACTTAAAATAAATGTACTTTAAAAATTTTATTAAGTACCTCAAATAGTACTTAAAAGTTTATGTGAAAAAAAGCAGTACCTTGCCTTACATTTTTATAATTCTCAGTTCTGCTTTCAGCTTTTAATTCTAACCCTTACATCTATATTATGAAATAATAAACTTATAATTCAGTAATTGATTTATCAATTTAAAAATAATCTACCCACTTCACCTTTTGGTAATTCCACCATTTTATTTTATTTTCTCTTCTTTTTAAAAAAAATATTTTTATTGATTTCAGAGAGGAAGGAAGAGGAAGAGAGAGATAGAAACATCAGTGATGAGAGAGAATCATTGATTGGCTGCCTCCTGCATGCCCCACACTGGGGATGGAGCCCACAACCCAGGCATATGCCCTTGATCGGAATTGAACCTGGGTTCCTTCAGTCCACAAGCCGACACTCTATCCACTGAACCAAACTGACTAGGACTCTATTTTGTCTTCTTATTCTCCCAAGAGATTACTACAACTTGGGGTTCCAAGAAGTAAATATTTACATGTTTATGGCAATGTAAATGTTGCACATTCCTAAATGGAGAATTATACTCTTTTCAGAATGACTCTTTATTTTTATTGGATTAATACAAGCTTCTTTTTCCATTTTGCTTAATTTTCCAAGTACTTCACTATTTTTAAAAATGCTCAACCAGATATTTCAAGTGACAAGCACTAATTTTTGAAAGTTTAAGCATATTATTTAACACAATTATATATTTTTCTCCTAACAATTTCTCAACTACTTCCTCATCTAATCTGGCCTGGTTGATTTTTAAATCAAGGCCATAGACGTCAACTTGACACTTCTCTTTTATTTGCTCTGTGTTGGCTTTTCTATTTCTTGAATTTGATGTCTTTCTCTGAGTTTACTTCTAATTTTCTTAAAGAACTTTCCCTAGTATTTGCCAAGAAATAGAGAAAGTTCACCTGATCTTGTTAAAAATATCTTAATTCTACTCTTTCACTTGATAATTTATCTATATATAAAATTCTGAGTTAAAATATTTTTTCATAATTTTAAGGTATTTCTTCACTAGCAATAGGGTTACTTTTAAGAAGCTTGATGCCATTTTATTCCATTTTTTATTTTCATTTTTATGCATATGACCTCTGGTGCTCTTTCTCAACTTGTCTTTCTTTTTATCACCCTTTCTTTTCTCCTCCATGTCTCTCACCTCTGAATACTTTAAGTATAGAGTCTCATTTTCTAACTTCCCAACACATACAACAGAAGGAATAGTAAAATGAAACTTTATACCCTTTACATACCCATTTTCCATTTTCAAAAATTATCAACCCAAAGCTGATTTACTTCATCCTTTCATACTTCCCTCATTGTTACATACCTACCATCCACACGTATTTATTTTTGAGCATATTTTTGTCTTTATGTCATTTCATTCATTAGTGTGCATCTTTAAAGTACAAAAACTCTTCCTTCCTTTTTTGTTTTTCCAGAAAAAGATAGAAAAAGAAGTTTGAGGACCCAACAATTTCATAATTAAACCTTCAGTAATCCCCTTAAATAAATCTGAAGGCAGACATCCAAGGTATATTTGTTACCTTCACAAATGATCAGGGGCCCAGATCTTAGTCAGTATCTTGTTCTGTCTCTGTAGCCTAGCCTGGAGGCCCAATTTATGTAAAAACCTGATTGCTTCCTATGTGTCCTTGCTGAAGTACATTCTCAGGGAATTTTCTCAAAGGCATGGTTCAGAATGACTGGTACAAGTCCTAAATTCATGCTGTATTCCAAACAGGATAATCAAAAAAGGCGGGAGAAGAGTGAAACACCTCCCTTTTAAGGAGACTTTTCAGAACTACAACAAGCATTTCTGTTACATTTCACTGTATAACCCTCATTAACTGACCAAAACTAGCTGCAAGAGAAGCTGAGAATTATATAGGTTATAGATGAGAGATGATAGAGATAAATGATATATTCTAGATAATAGACAGATGGACACATAAGATAATCAGATAGGTACATAAATACATATATAGATACACCCATATATATGAGATATATATATAATGTTAGATGTTTAATATGAAAAATCCTAAGTAGTCAAATTCTCATTAATTGGAAGTATTATAAATGAAATCTTATATATTTTTTAATAAATCTCTAAATGTTAAGAATAGAAACTCAAGATAAGTGATTCCCTTTGTGTCCTTTTCTTTCAAAAAGGTATTACAACACCTGATGCATAATAGTAAAATGCCTCCAGTCTGGAAATTGTCAATCAAATCAAGTTCCTCCTTTGCTGACATCCTCACTCACTATTTATGCTAACTGTAAGTTGTCTATTGAGATTATAGAGTGAAATGTTTATGTTAATATTTTGAATGTACAAAATTATATAGTTATTTTCATGGGACATTTTGGGATTGTCTTAAGTATGTAAAAAATGTCAATCAGCATTGATAAAATCTCACTGTCTTTGCTCAAGCTTTTATGGATCCTAACTTAAACAATTCAGAATTCTCGATTTTAAGGTATGCTATTGAAGACACAAGGGAAGATGCTTGGCCCACATTTCTCTTTCTAATTTGACATTTTTGTCCCAGGATCTCAATACACTCAAACATAATTTAAAATTATTCATGATCACTCAGAAATGCTTAGAAACAAAGGCAGTGTACGGTAATTGGAAATAGGGTGAGTTCTTTAAAGCTAAATTAACATCTGCCTTTAGAAATATAAAAAGAGAAAGAGATAGCTATAATGCAATTTCAGAATAAAATAAACAAAAAACCAATACCCAATTTTGAAGCTTACATAAAGATAAAAATTTCCACCAAAAATTAATCTTGAGTTTAAGACATTTTAAAAAAAATTTTTTTCTTATGCTTTACTGGATATACAAAGATAGCATACTGGATAATAAAAATTAGACCCTGCCTGAATTGAAACAAATTGTTTATATGTTTATTTTCTTCTTTTCATTTCATCATTGCCAATTTTTCACAGATTGACTACTAGTATAGTGGTGGATTATGAGGCTAAAAAATAATATAAACCAAAGTGATATAAATTATGTTAATTATGTTGCAAATGAATAACATCAGGACCTAAGGTTCAACTTTTAAGACGTATTAAAACTTCATTTTATCAGCTATAAATTTCATGCAATTAAAGATAAAGCAGATTTCTAAATTTAATGTGTAAATGTGCTTAAAACTTAAATAAGGTAATAAATAAAATGCTAGATATATTTACTTCTTTAACTTTTTTAATTTAGCAAATTTCCCATGTACCCCCTGCCCCCATATATGCACCCATACATATACATTGTAAACATGCCCAGAAGAGTGATACATTTCTCACAGTTGATAAACCTGCATTGGCACATCATAATAACCTAAGGTCCATTGTTTCTATTAGGGGTCACTTTTGGTATTGCATATCCTATGGATTTGAATAAATGTATAATGGCATGCACCCATCAGTAGAGGATCACACATAGTGTTTTCACTGCCCTAAAAAATACTCTGTGCTCCTCCTATTCATCATTTCTCTCCTTCCCACGTATACCCTGGAAAGCATAGATTTTTTTCTTATTGTCTCACCTTTTCCAGTATGTTATATAGTTGGTCATATAGTATGCAGCCTTGGCAGATTGATTCTTTCACTTGCTAATATACATTTGAAGTTCCTACATGGCTTTTCGTGACTCGCTAGCTTTTTTTTTTTTTTAGGCACCGAATAATATTCCATGCTTGGATATACTACAGTTTATTGGTCCATTCACCAATGAAGGACATCTTGGTTGCTTCTAAGTTTTTGGCAATTGTGAAGAATATGGATGTGAAGGTTTTTGTGTGGAGACATTCTTTCAACAACTGGATAAATACCAAGGAGTATGATTGCTGGATCATTGAATAAAAATATGTTTAGTTTTTTAAGAAACCACCAACTGTCTACCAGCAATGAATGAAAGTGTGTGTTTTCTCACATCCTGACCAGCAATTGGTGCCAGTATCTTGCATTTTGATGATTCTAATAGTAGTGTAGTGATATCGTTATTTATTAATTTATATTTCCTTGATGACTTATAATATGAAACATCTTTCATATGCTTATTTACCATCTATAAAACTTCTTTGGTGAAGTGTTAGATAAAGTATTTGGCCTATTCTTTAATTGGGTTGCATGTTTTTCATTGTTGAGTTTTAAGGGTTCTTGTAATTTGGATAACAGTTCTTTATCAGATATTTTATCTAGTATGTGTGTAGCTTGTCTCCTCATTATCTTGGCATTGTCTTTCACAGAGCAGATGTTTTAATTTTAACAAAATCTAGCTTATCAATTAGTTCTTATATGAATCATGCCTTGGTGTGGTTATCTAAAAAGTAAACGCCATAGCCAAAGTCATCTAGGTTTTCTCTTATGTTATCTTGCAGGAGTTTTATAGTTTTGCATTTTGCATTAGGTCTATAATACATTTGTAGTTAATTTTTGAAATAGGTATAAGGTCTGCATATAGATTCATTTTTGGCATGTTAATGTCCAATCGCTCCAGTGCCATTTTTGAAAAGACTATCTTTGCTCCACTGTACTGCCTTTGCTCCATTTTCAAAGACCAGTTGACTATATTTATGTGGGTCTACTTCTGGGTTTTGTATTCCATTTCATTGACTAATTTGTCAGTTCTTTTTCCTAATATCACACTGTATTGATTACTGTAAATTTCTATTATTAGAAAAATAATAGAAATAATAATTATTATTATTGAAGCCAGATAATGTCAGTCTTCTACCTTTGTTCTTCTGTTAATCTCCACCTATTAACACAAGCAATTTTTTACCCCCTGCTTTCAACAACAACAAAAGATAACTGACAAAACTTTAGAGATAATTTTTACAACCACAAAATGAAAACAAAAAAGTGTAATAATCTACTTGAAAAAAAAGTTAAAAGAAATAAAAATGAATCAAATGGGGTTAATGGTGCCAAGCAGTATTAAGACACATGCCTCTTTCTACATTGAACAACTTCAAGATATATGAGTGACTCATTCCTGTTACAAAGAGAAAGAGAGACAAAGACAGAGACAGAGAGAGAAATCAAGAGATAGAGAGATTGACTCCATCATTCCACACTGCCTTAAAAAGCAGGGAGCTTCATTAGTTCTGGTCTGTTGTCTGTATCTGTCAGCTTCTTAACATAATTAAGAATTCTCTGTATTTATCCTGCTTAATAACACAAAAACCTAAAAATCATTTATTTTCTTAAAATTCAATTAGGCATTCAAAGGTTACCTGTTACCTATGTGGTAAGACTGATAATAATTTACCTATCTATTTCTTTGAATTATGCTCAAGAACTAGGGAAATGGATCTTTAAAATAGCTTTAACAGTTCCCAGGAAAATGTATTTTAATTAAGATAGATAGAATGATTCTACTGATTTTTCTTACTTATCTGTCCAATTTTTTAGCTTTGATTAAGAAGCTCGATGTTCTGAGGATATGTAAATAGTATTCCATTACTTGGCTCTATCTTCTAAACCTTAACTGTATACACATAGATCCAGTTTTCAAACTTTCTCTTTTTGATGTCCTCTATATCATGACATTGGACTAATTCAAGAAATGCACATATAAATGTTTAAAAAATGTGAATTATAGCCAATATTTTTACCGGTTCTATTGTCTTTAAATATATGTTCAAGTTAATGTTTATCAAATGCCTGCTAGTAGATCTCATAAGAAACTTGGCCTTTAAAAGTTATTGACTAAAAGGTACATATTTTCAATGACTAGACTTGTATGCTAAATAGGTAATCTATAGTTCTCTATATAGTTATTATTTGATTATATATGTATAAATTTTACTATGTTTATAGAAAATAAAATAAAGGTTCTTTTCACCATTGAATTCATGTGACTTGACCCAATGACTTATTTAGCGTTCTTATTTTACCTCAAGTGGTTTCTGTAATCTTATAGTTACCAGCAAATATTTCATATTAAAGGACTGGTGCACGAATTTGTACACAGGTGGGGTCCCTGGGCTTAACCAGAGATTGAGGTCTATTGGGGGGCCAGCCGGCCAGGGGAGCGGCCATGGGAGGTTGGCTGGCCAGCCCCTCAATTGAAGCTGATCAAGGGGCTGGCAGGGCAGGGGGAGGAGTTGGCCAGCAACGGGGAAGGGACCATGGAAGGTTGGTCTGCTGACCCCCCTTGATGGGGACCCTGGAAGAGGGACTGCAGGAGGTTGACTGGCCAGGAATGGGGACATGTGAGGTTGGCTGGCTGGGAGGGAAAGATTCTGGGAGGTTGGCCAGTCTGGGGGAGGGGCCAGAGTAGGTTGGCCACTAACGGGGGGGAGGGGCCGCAGGAGGTTGGCTGTGGTAGAGCACTGACCACCGGGGGCAGATCCTGCATTGAGCATCTGCCCCCTGGTGGTCAGTGTGTGTCATAGCCACTGGTCGACAAGTCATTCTGGTCGTTCAGTCATAACAGTCACTTAGGATTTTATATATATACTAGAGGCCCGGTGCACAAAAATTTGTGCACTCGGGGAGAGAGGGGGTCTCTCCCTGGATGAGGGGATGATGGCTGTTTGCAGCTGGTCACACCCCCTTCAGGGTGGGGGTCCCCACTGGGGTGCCTGGCCAGCCTGGATGAGGGGATGATGGCTGTTTGCAGCTGGTCACACCCCCTTCAGGGTGGGGGTCCCCACTGGGGTGCCTGGCCAGCCTGGATGAGGGGATGATGGCTGTTTGCAGCTGGTCACACCCCCTTCAGGGTGGGGGTCCCCACTGGGGTGCCTGGCCAGCCTGGATGAGGGGATGATGGCTGTTTGCAGCTGGTCACACCCCCTTCAGGGTGGGGGTCCCCACTGGGGTGCCTGGCCAGCCTGGATGAGGGGATGATGGCTGTTTGCAGCTGGTCACACCCCCTTCAGGGTGGGGGTCCCCACTGGGGTGCCTGGCCAGCCTGGATGAGGGGATGATGGCTGTTTGCAGCTGGTCACACCCCCTTCAGGGTGGGGGTCCCCACTGGGGTGCCTGGCCAGCCTGGATGAGGGGATGATGGCTGTTTGCAGCTGGTCACACCCCCTTCAGGGTGGGGGTCCCCACTGGGGTGCCTGGCCAGCCTGGATGAGGGGATGATGGCTGTTTGCAGCTGGTCACACCCCCTTCAGGGTGGGGGTCCCCACTGGGGTGCCTGGCCAGCCTGGATGAGGGGATGATGGCTGTTTGCAGCTGGTCACACCCCCTTCAGGGTGGGGGTCCCCACTGGGGTGCCTGGCCAGCCTGGATGAGGGGATGATGGCTGTTTGCAGCTGGTCACACCCCCTTCAGGGTGGGGGTCCCCACTGGGGTGCCTGGCCAGCCTGGATGAGGGGATGATGGCTGTTTGCAGCTGGTCACACACCCTTCAGGGTGGGGGTCCCCACTGGGGTGCCTGGCCAGCCTGGGTGAGGGGATGATGGCTGTTTGCAGCTGGTCACACACCCTTCAGGGTGGGGGTCCCCACTGGGGTGCCTGGCCAGCCTGGGTGAGGGGATGATGGCTGTTTGCAGCTGGTCACACCCCCTTCAGGGTGGGGGTCCCCACTGGGGTGCCTGGCCAGTCTGGGTGAGGGGCTGAGGGCCGTTTTCAGGCTGGGGGTGACTGAAGCTCCCAACCTGTCCTTTTTTCCTTTTTTTTTTTATTCTGGGCCAGCTTTAGCTCTGAGGCTCAGCTCCAGCTATGAGACCTTGGCTGCTGAAAGCAGGTTTCTGGCCTTTGTTTACCTTCTGTATTTGAAACAATGTTGCGGTCCTGCTGGCTGAAGCCTGGCTGACTGAAAACAGGTTTCTGGGGTTTGGTTTAGCTTCTATATTTGTTACAATGTTTCTTAGAGAGCAGCTGAGAAGCCAGCAAGGCAGGCGGGGAACCTGGCTTGCTCCGTCACTGGAGCAAGCAAGCCTCCCTGTTCGCATCAGCTTGCCTGGCTGCCAGCCGCCATCTTGGTTGGCAGTTAATTATGCATATCTCAGTGATTAGCCAATGGGAAGGGTAGCGGCTGTAGGGCTAATTACCATGTTTCTCTTTTATTAGATAGGAGGATAGATAAACTAGGAAAACACACACACAGGCAGCTTAAGTCAGAATTATTGCTAATTCAACTGTTGGCCACTCATCTTTAGTTTTGGAGGTAGAGTTATAATGAAAACTGCATAGGAAAAAAATAATATCTTTGACATGATAGAGAACTTAAGAATGGGTTAAGAATTCTTAGAAATACCTTAGAGGGAAAGAACTCTCTAAGATGAAAAAGCTATAGATACAAGGTAAAAACGCAGAGCAAAAATTGTTCTTCAAAAATGTGCCACTATCTCAAGTGACATTTACAAGAAATAAACTGTGTATATGTGTTACAAAGAATTTAATTTTGCCCAAAATTAGGTCCAGTCTTTACTCTCAGCTCCTGGTTGGTAATTTTTCTTTGCCTGAGCATCTTGGGCTAGCCAGATAGCAACAATATGGTTAATGGTGAAGGTTTGGGATCACATGGTATCAGTTTACCTGGGGAGTGAGTTTAAACATACGAACAATCAATCATTCATGCTTATGTAATGGAGCCCCAATTAAAACTCTACACCAAAGCTTGGGTGAGCATCCATGGTTAACAGTACTCCATACATATTGTCACATACTTGTGCTAGTAAAAAAATGTCTTCTGATTCCATGGAAAGAAGACAATGAAAACTCCACACTAGCATTTCTCATATTCTTCCCTTGGCTAATTTTAATCTGTATCATTTCTCAGTAATAAAGGATAACTGTGAGTATAATAGCTTTCAATGAGTTCTAGAAGTCCTTCCAGCAAATTACCAAAACTCAGGGTGGTTTTTGGAACTTCTCAAACTTAAAGTTTATGTAAGAAGAGTGATCTTCTGTGGACTGTTTTCTCTAATAGTACAGTCTCCTAAAACCTAACAGCCAGCAGTGAGAGTGTGCAGTCTTGTGTGGACACCATTCCCTTTAAGTAGTTGTCATACTAAAGAGAAGTGGTAATGTCCTGCTATGAAAATATGCGTCATAAACCTACTTCAAGAATCATGTCTTATAAACATAGAATAGGTCGTCTTTTGACTAACAACAGGATAATTCCTCATCCTGTGTGTTGCCTTATGCCTTTTAAAACTCTACTTAAGAAGTTAGTAGACATATCTAAGAAAAAGCTGGCATTTAAAAATGTAATAGTTGGTTAGACTAGTCAGCAGTTCTCAACCTGTGGGTCGCGACCCCTTTGGGGGTGGAACAACCCTTTCACAGGGGTCGCCTAAGACCATCGGAAAACACATATATAATTACATATTGTTTTTTTGTGATTAATCACTATGCTTTAATTATGTTCAATTTGTAACAATGAAATTGGGGGTCACCACAACATGAGGAACTGTATTAAAGGGCCTTGGCATTAGGAAGGTTGAGAACCACTGGACTAATTATGTTGCATTAATAAACTTGAGTGCAGATTCTCAACAACTTAATATATTTTTATGTTATTCTCATTCAGGTTACATGTCCAAAAAAAAGGTTAATGAAAAGATATGATCATCAGGGACCCAATATGACCAAGTCTCCATCATCTTAAAGGACACCCTATGAATCACTGGCCACCTGTCATAATAGACAATGTTAAAAAAAAAATGCTTACCGTCAACCATCAATTTTGGCTGTAAGATATAACAGAAAGGAAAATGTTATTTTTTACTTTTTATAATGGAAGTCTTAAATAAATTTTTCTTACTGTCACTACAGAAAAACTGTTCAGTGCAAGATATGGAGACTAAAAACAATAAACCACTCCCATAGTGTAAAGACATGGACATTAAAGCCAGATTTGGGCACTGTAAGAGGCAGTATTCTGTGACCTTTCAGGGAGAAACAAAATCCTGGCAGTGATACTTATTGGGATTATCAGCAGAGTCAAAGAGGGAATGGGGTTGGGTTTTAAGTAAATATATAAAATCAAGCGTGTACATTTAAGAGTATTATAGATATATTACTTTTTTCACTTTCTCTGAAATGTATAATTATAAATCATATTATTGCAACTCCACATGCTCTCATGTGTTACAATCAGTTGCTGGACAGAAATGATGAGTTTTAAAAAGGTGGAAAATTTCACTCATGGAGCCCTATGAGAAGTCAGCCTGAAACTGTAGTGCTTGATTATTCTTTCTCCCTTTTACATTATTCCGTAGTGGAGCTCACCCTGAATTGCAAAAGAGATTGTGAAATTATGTAATTAATGACTGCCTTTGCTATTGAAATGACTATTGTGAGGGCAAAACAACCTTTAACTTACTAACCATTTTATCTCCAATGTCTACTGTATGTTGGGTATAAAGTTAATGTTCGATAAATGTTTTTTGTCTGAATAATTTAAAAATAAATGTTTGCATGAAGTTTTAAAATTTAGAGAGAGTGAAAAAATTGAACATATTTCAAATCAGGTGAATTTCATATCTTTTAAAAATGGATATAGAAAGTGCTTTGTAGATTTACTGATAGGATAAATATAAAATTTAAAAAAATTAGAACATGTAAGTTATACACTGTGATGCCTGGAGAACATAAATATATAAAACACTGACTTCCAGATTTATATTTTCCTGATTAAAATAAAAAACTCTTGCCCTGGCCAGTTTGGCTCTGTGGATAAAGCGTTGGCCTGCGGACTGAAGAGTCCCAGGTTCCATTCCGGCCAGGGGTACATGCCTGGCTTGCGGGCTCCTTCCCCAGTAAGGGGCGTGCAGGAGGCAGCCAATCAATGATTCCCTCTCATCATTGATGTTTCTATCTCTCTCTCCTCTCTCAAGTCAGTAATAAAGAAATAAATAAATAAATAACACTAAAAAACTCTTCAGATATATTTTGTGAATGTTTAACTATGTGTTTGAACAATTTGGGGGGGGGGAGCACATTATTATGTTATCTAATATATTTGTTTGAAGTGTAAAATTTGAAATATTATATTGTCTATTTTATATAAGGTTTTTTTTAAAAGTCTCCATTTTAAATAATTTTCTATGTCTTGTAAGATTTGTATCTTACTCTTAACTCTCTCTGATATATGGAGGATAGATAAACAAGTATAAGTGAAATATACATACCTCTAACATAATTTTAGCAATTAGCTTCAAACTCTTCTGCTACCAATTTTTACTGGAAAGTCTTGCAAGTAATAATATCTACAGATTTAAGTTTTCACACCTTTTCCCTATCCTGACAATCTCACTAACAAGCAAAGAGTAGAAATACTAACAAGGCAATAACTGTCCAAAAGGTGGACAGCAGGAGGAAGAAGAAGGGAAAGCAAAAGCCTTGAATAACTGACAATGTGGATAATCAGCCCTCACATAATTAAGTCTCACTGTACTTCACATGTAATTTATAAACAAGTTACATTATTACGGATGGAGTTGGTTTAGGTATAAAAACGAATATTGACATGTTACAGTGGCAATACATTTGTGTTCTCAACAGTCATTTTTAAATATAATGTGAAGGATATTAATTTTTTTGCTTCCAAAAGATTTAGTGTCCATTGGACTCTTGTATAAAAATTAAGGTAAGGTAATCTGTAATTCTTTCCTCACATTTAACATGAAGTACATGAAAGATATTTGACAATCTTGCTATTTTGGCAGAAACTCAAAACAAACATATGTAACAGTTTTCAAGAGAAATATCAAGCAGGCAGTGCCAAATCAAGGCATTATATTTAGTTTGCTGTAAATAATATGGTGTTTGCACATACTCCATTCTGAGACTATTCCTGTGTACTTTCTAAAATTAGTAGGATACAGGGCACCTTTCTTGGAATCCAATTATAACTCATTTTCTGATTGAAAATCATGGCCAAGACAGAAGCAGATAATGACCCTTTCCTTTAAGATTAGAGTTAATCAAAATTATTGAGTAAAATTTATCCATTATATAAATATGTGAAAATTACAGTGCCTTAAAACTAGTCTGTTCCTATGCTAATCCAAGGTATGATCTGAAGTATATTTATGGGAAGCAACATTTTGTATATAAAATGACAGACCCATTTGTTCAACAGGAGAATCTGCTAAAAAAAAAAAATAGAATTATCAGAATTTTTCTCCCAACAATGAGAATTAAAATTGCCCCATGTTTGGGTATTTATTTTATACATGAAAAGCAGTGAACATTTGGAGTTTGGAAGAGTCTATTTATGTTAATTATTCTAATGATTTTGTATTCACTTTGATAGAATTTCCTCAAGTTATGCAATCACTAAAGATTTAAAGTATACTGAGGACAAGCTAAGAAGAGACTTGAAATTGAATTGTTAAAGGCTATGTTACAGACTGCAAGATGGATGAACAACATGTTCAATTCAATTGGAGAATCAACATTTGCTAAGAAGAGGTAATAATTAGTGACAGTAAAAGAAGAAAGAGTACTAACTCTGAGATTGGGGTCAGGGAATTGTGAAAACTCATCAAAGATTCCTAACTATGGAGGAAACTCTTAGTAATCAATTGACCAAGTTGTCCAAATCTATTGAGTTCAACAAGCATCTTTATGCAAATACATTTAAAAATTTTCAAGAGTTCACAAATAATGTGGTTGATGAATAAAGATGGTGGTAGGATGATTGGCATTTTTCTATAGGTTCAACCATCTGAACTTAAAATTCAGAAGTAGCTAGCTATAGGAAATTATGAAATAACCTATAAAAGATCCAATTTCAGCAGTGGGGAAAGTCCTCAAATATAAAATATATGCTGGATACCAGGTACCCTAATATTGTGATAATTTTTAAATTGCAAAATTCATGACTCAAGAAAACAAGAAGTAAAAGTAGGGAAAACATCTCCAACCATTACATCTAATAACTGACCAAAAATTTGGGTTTTTTATCTATGACTGAGTTTTTCATATTAAAATCTTGGGTATACAGAGGAGAAATGTTCTTGAGAGTGGGAAGTAATTCCACCAAGAGTATATTTCCAGTGGGTTAATAAGCAAAATAAGTAGTAATCATAACTAAATATATTATCTTACTATCCAGCTTATGAATTTTATAATACTACTATATATAATATAGGTATTTGGTTGTTTACTTAATTTATTATTTGTCTAGCATTCTGCACTTTAAGCTCTATGAGGGCAAAAAAATGTATCTGTATAACTAGAACTTAGCTCAGAAATAGGCGGACAATAGGTGATCAATATATTTTTGCATAAAGAATTGAATGCATAAATACCAATGAACTGGAAATTGCAAATATCATTTCATCTCTCTGAACCATAGGCTTGTTGTTTTGTTCTTTGTTTTTTTCTATAAAATGTGTTTAAAAAGCTTTCTTTTATAAGTTTTTTATGTGAGTTAAATGACATAATATCATAATTCCATGATATTAAGAATAATTAAAATCTATTAGTTCACCTTTTCATTTCCTCATTCATTTCTTCATTATTTACTTGATAATTCATTCAACAAATGCTCTTGATTTCCTTCTATGTTCCTTGCACTTTCCAGGCATTGGAAGTAGAGCAGAAAACAAGATAAAATATCTAGGTTCATTGACTTTCAATTCTAATGGTGAGAGATAGATAATAAGCACATTAACCAAAAATACATTATCAGACACTGTTAGGTATTGTGAAGTCAAATAAAGTAGGATAAGAGAATAAGGAGGAGGGGTGATTGCCAATTTAAATAGTTTGGTCAGGAAAACGTTGTCAGAAAGGTAACACTGAATGAGAGACTAAAGGAAATAAGAGATCAAGCCATAGCATATCAGGGAGAATTTCTGGGCAAAAGGAACAGTAAGTGAAATGCCCTGCAGCAAGAGTATGCTTGGCTTGGGCAAGGAACAGCAAGAAAACCAATGAGGAGGAGAACAAAAATAGTGATAGATGAAAGGAGTGGCTTATGATAAGATCAGAATCAATGGAGGACAATGGGAAGAAAGATCATACAAGGCAGGGCAAAACTTGGTTTATAGTTGTGAGTATGTGAAATAGTTTATTCTTATATTATTATTTATTAACTAGAGACCTGGTGTGCGAAAATTCATGCACTAGGGGGGTGGTCCCTCAGCCCGGCCTGCCCCCTCTCACAGTCTGGGAGCCCTGAGGGGATGTCCTACTGTCTGTCCTCACAGTCTGGCCTCCCTCTGTGGGAGGCAACAGGCCTATCAGGGGAAGGCACCGCCCCCATCACCCCCTTGCTGCTGCTGCCTCTGGCCTCCCTCTGTGGGAGGCGACCCAGAAATCAGGGGAAGGCTATGACCCCATCACGCCTCCGTTGCTGCCACTGTCAGCTGCGCAAGCCTCAGCCGGCCCTTGTTGCCTGAGCCTCGGGCAGACCATGGGCAGCGGCAGCCACCATCCCTGGCTTGCCTGAGCCCCAGGCAGCCGCTGTGGCTTTGTCTGGAAGGACATTTGGATGGTCGTCCGGAAGACATCCAGTCTAATTAGCATACTACCCTTTTATTAGTATAGATTATCATATTATTTTCCATACAAACAACTGTAAACCTACTTTGCCCTGCCCTGTATTGATCATTCCTTTTAGGGCATGACAAATATTTTGGGTGTTATTCTTAAATAAATGAAAAGCTTTGAAGAATTTTGTATAAATGTGTGACTTTACCTGGCATATGTACTAGTATTGTTACTCTGCTGTGTTAAATATAGACTACTAGAGGCTTGATGCACAAATTCATGCACCTGTGGAGTCCCTCAGCGTGGCTTGCAGGGACTGGGCCAAAACTGGCAGTCCAACACTGCCTGCCACTCCTCCCTGCAGCTCCCGCTAATAGATTTTGCTAATAGATTTGCTAGTGTGAAAGGTAAGAGTCAAGATTGACTCCATTCTTTTTGCCTGTGCAGTGGCAGAACATCATCGCCATTTAATTTGGTGGAGCATGTAGCAGGAGGGCATGACCAGGGAATCAAATTTACTATTCACTCTTGGAGACCATAGGTATTTGTTTGTTAGTTAGTTAGTTTGTTTGTTTAATAAATTTTTATTGATTTCAGAGAAGAAGGGAGAAGAAGAGAGAGATAAAAACATCAATGATGAGAGAGAATCATTGATTGGCTGCCTTCTACACACCCCAACCTGGGCATGTGCCCTGACTGGGAATTGAACCCTGGCCTCCTGGTTCAACCACTGAGCCATACCGGCCAGGCAAACATAGTAATTTTTTAAATCCTACATTGTCACTACAGTCTGTTGCTTCAAACCTATGCCTATGCTTTGTGTATCTCATCTGTAATTATTTTGGTAGATTGATCAGACTTCCTCAGTGGTTTAACGACTATTCACTGTTAAACAATTTGACAAATCTTTATGAAAAGGCTAGTGAGATCCCCTTGAAGGTCTCTAGTACTGTGATTGTTTTATACAAGGTAAACTGGAAACTGTCTACAATGTTAAGTGGACCCCATTTTTCCCCAGCTTCGATTTTAGGGATGAGAAGTCTATTGTTACAAATTCTGGAAGATTCTCAAACCAATGTGATATGTAAGCAAGGATTAGATTCATAGCTGAACTGTCAGGAGTTTGGGGTTTAGTTGGCTTCTGGTTTGGTCTGAAGCTGGGTCAGCTCAATTGGTTTTAAAGTCTGATGACACTGATGCCAAGGTTAAGTGTTTGGTCCCTTTGAAGGTTATTTTGCTTTACTTTGGTCCAGGCCCATAGACCAAAGCCCTAACCCAACCAGCTGCCTTACAAATGCCAAGAGTACTGCAAATATTACATTACAACTAGGAAAAAACAAACAAAATACACATACAAAATTTTAGCTTAAAACACATCTTTACTTACCAAGATTAGTACCCATAAATGTTCCTCCACCCTGTAACTCTTATCGTGTCAAGACTGTGATGACATCAACCATTCACTACACTAACTTGTTTAGACACTGTGATTTGCAAGATTGAAGATCACAAGAATGGATAGAAAGTGAAGAAATGCAGCCCAAATTACTGGATTAAAATAATTTCTGGTAAATGACAGGAAATCCAATACAACTAGAATCCCTATCCCCTACAATAGGGTGTATTTTTCATAACACAGTTTCAGCCCCAAAATAAGTCCTATACATTGAATTTTTAAGATAAAGAATCTAAAAACATTTGACAGAAAGGTTAGTAACCTTTCCAGAAATAGTCTGGAGTCTCACCATACATCATAACTCATTTTCAAAATTGGGGGCTACAGAAAGATTTTCTGGATGTTCAGTGTGCCTGGATCTGTTGTCAATAATCATCTCCCAAAAGCTTTTCTATAAGATCCCTTGCCAATTTTCTTTAATAAATTTTGATGCCTTTGGAAATATTAATTAATGATAATTATTCAACAGAATCACTAGAAAAACTATTTAATCATAGGGTTACATATTCACATTACAAAATTTTTCAAGTGCTCGGTTCCACCCCCTCTGCTATTCCTCCCGATATTTAAGTTCATATTTCCACAGGAAAGGGTATTTGCAAAGTAATTTTTTTCTAATAAAATTTTAACTTGAATGATTTTTGTAATCTGTTGACTGGGCCTTTAAAAATTGATGTCCCAGGAGTGCATGAAACTAAATCAGAAGAAAGGAGACCTCGCTGCCTTTTAGAATTCCAAAGGTCTGGCCCACAGTTCTATGAGGTCAGGAGGTGGGATTAACCTCTCACATCCTAGTAATGGCTTTAGAAGAACTCTGAAAATTCACAGATGATTAAAAACACCCAACTGACTGGCACTGAAGAAGAATGTGGAAAATAAATTTCATTTGTTTAACAGCTCTGTGATGTTGGGCCAAGTTATCTTGGCCACAATCAGCTACCTGGTTAAAGATCCCATTTCTCTCTCTTCTGTTTATGATTTCTCTACCTCCCATAATATCACTTCTTTGCCCAAACTGGAAGAGTATCATGTGTCATGTCCAATTCCTGCATTTTGGATGGATGCTAACATACAAAGAGATGGTTTATCTCACACTTGGAAAATACAGGGTGGGGTAAATGTAGGTTTACAGTTGTTTATATGAAAAATAATACAATAATTAATAAATACTAATATAAGAATAAACTGTTTCATGTCTCATAACTGTAAACCTACCTTTGTCCCACTCTGTATATAGAATACTGCATTTAATTGTCATAAGAACACAGAGACTATAACAATTATAGCAACCCTAAATTATCCAGGTTGTAAAGTGTGTGGAAAATAAGTCCTCACATTAGGTTTTCATAAATTATTATGTATAAATACCCTTTTGTTTTATTTGTGCATGCAATTAAAAGGAAAATATCTCACATTGTAAGTCTGAACTTTCTGTGTGGATCATACAAATAAAAATGTGATTAGCTTATAGATTTCTTAAGTTGAAGTTTTCTTCTAAAATTTGTAATAGGCTTATAGCCTTTTTTTTAAAAAAAAAAGTTGTATCTGACCATCTCTGAAATTTTGTTTCCAGATGGTAAATCCTGGAGGCACAGGGAGACACACTAATTATAATAGTAAACATACCTATTATCCACATTTAAATTGGCTATAAGAAAATTTATCTATTTTTTAAAATAAGCACTATAACACCTTTTAAAATGTACTATAAAATATTTTAATTGGTCATTTTTTTTTGCAAGACCAGAGCTCTTCTCTCAGAGGGTGGATCATACATTTACTCATGCTGATGAGGCCAATGGAGATCTCTTTCCATCAATATTATGAAAATGAGTATGAATTATGATCAGTATGAAAAGTGATAGCTATTCTCAGTTTCTCATCACTCAACATTGTGTTGTTCAGGCTGTCAGGACTTCACTTCTCCACCCTGAGTCCAGTGGTCAGAGGATGGTGAGGGCATCAAAAATAACTTTCTAAAATATGTATTTGTACTTTCTACCACTAGAGAATGTGATTTGGTTGGCCTGGAAAGGAGTCTTATATTGTATAGTTCTAATAAAGGTCATTTTTATACAATCCCACAGTTACGAATCACGGAGAAAAAATTTTTTTGAAATTTTAGGTAATTCTAGAAACAATAATGAAAACATAAGTTATTTAATGATTTAAAATAGGCCCTGGCTGGGTAGCTCAGTTGGTTAGAGGACCATGCCAATATGCTAAGGTTGTGGTTCAATCCTGGTCAAGACACATACAAATATCAACTAATGAATGCATAAATAAGTGGAACAACAAATCTCTCTTTCTCTCTCTCTCTCTCTCTCTCTCTCTCTCATCAATAAGTAAACATTTAAATATGTATGTTGGTATTTTGGATATTTGTCTGTTGTCCTTTTCTCCTGGTGATCAAAATGCTACTTTAAACACTCTGTGCAATGAGTTAAGCAGTTAATAGCTAAGTAATCATTCCTACACAGAAGTATGTATTTTCCCAAGGTCTGTAGCTATCAGAACCCAGGTATCATGATTTTTCACATAATATCAAAATCATCATTATGGTGTTGCTTTTAGGTTGATTCTATTTGAAATAGAAAAATGGTAAATCAAATTATTTTTGATGCAGAAGTTCTTTCACAAATCCATGTTAAAAACACCACTGCCTGCATTAATTTTGGCACATAGTCATTGTTATCACCATATTATGGTGTCACAAATATGCCTTAGCACAAAGATTATCTGTTCCCATCTCAGCTTTATTATATCAGACTCCCTGGGGGAGAGGAAAGAAATTCCTTATTTTTAGCTAGTACCCTTGATTATTAGAGCCAAGCCAATAAACAAGAATACAATTTCTTCAAAAATGAGAATGACCAGGGTTCTAGCACTATTATATTATTAACCTAATTGAAAAAAATATGAAAGAACCAGAGAGTGTGTGAAAGAGTAGATGAATAAAAGCAGGAATGAATGATGAACGTACATTTCCTTAAGTATTAAGTAAATGCCTCTTCATTAATTTAGTTGGTTTATTGAGCCCTTGATTTCTGAGCTGTGTGTAACATATCAAGGAAAGCAAAGCAAAACAAGATAGGTCCATGTATATAACTAAGAAAGGATTTGCTAGCAGTGAGCCTTGACCTGATCTTCTATCACTAAATAGCTTTGGCTTTTGCATTGTAAGATATTTTGAGTAGTGTTCAGAAAAACACTAAGCAAAGCTGAAAACTGTTAGATTATAGTATTTTGATCAGCATTGAAAATATCAGTTTATCAATCATAGAGCTGTTTAGAATAGTGTGTGTGTGTATGTGTGGTTTTGCTCATTGATTCAAATAAAATATATAGAATATCCCAAAAAATGTATACACACACTTTGAATAATGATAAAGGCAGTGTTTACTAAAATAGATTTCATTTCTCAACTTGAGCTATCTATTGTTAAAATGTATGTACATTTTTTGGGACACTATATTTCTTGTTTATCAATACACATAATTTACAGGATCAGTTTCCTTTTCTTTAGCTTTGCCTATATATACTCACTATAAATCTATAGTCTAAGACATCTAAAACTTCTTTTTCTTTTTAAAATAAGGACATGTTAACACTGAGGAAGGGATCGTCTCAGTTTACCTGAGATTTAAAAAAAAGAAGAATGCGTGTATTTGCATACTTAAGCACTTTCAAGAGTGTCTCCATCCGTATGAAGCAGAAAGGGAAGAAAGTCCGAAAAAAATGGTAATGAGAAGTTGAGGGAGAATGGTAGAGACTGTAGGACAGAGGGCAGGTGTGTCCCCAGATCAAAAAAAGAGAGTGGAGGAGATGAGAACGAGGAGGCTGAGACATGCTACTAAAGCAGCCCCACTCTCCCCGGATCTGTCCCTCTGCTTCAGTTCCCAGGCATCACACTGCCTCACTCCTGCTCTCTCTCCGCTGTGATTCCATGTAAGAGATCCAGCACCTCCCATTATGTGTCTCTTTTTTCTCACTGTCTGATGGCTCTTGAGCCTGCTATGCTGCCATGGGAACCTGCCGGAGACAGTAGGCGCCCATTACATTTATTCTCTTTCATCCCTCTTTGAAAGTGAATTAGATGTTTTCTGTTTAGGTTGTCATGAAAAACGTCCTGACTCCAGAGTCCTAAAATTTATACATATAGAATGCTTAATTTAGGCATTGGAAAGCAAGGACAATGGGGCTGCTGACAGTGTGAACCTTGGAAAACATACTGGTAAAAATCTTGGTCATTAACAACTATTTATACAAGTATGATTACTATCAGTAGTCCATTTATTGTGTTAATGAGCAATAGCTCGCGTTAAAATGTGTAGGCGGTATATGCATCATGGTGAGTAGAAAGTAGGCTCTAAATCAGGCCTTTGTGGGTTCCAAGTTTAGCCTCCCTCCCCCGTAATAGGTGACATGAGCAAGTTGTTTTACTTCTCTAAGCTTTGGTTTCCTAAGACTGTAAAATGGATTGTCAGAATAAGCATGGTCTCATTGGACAAAAGGAAAGATTAAATAATAAAGTTTAGGTAAAATGCTTATTACAGTGTCTGGAACAGTGAATATTTAATGTAAGGTATTACTTGTATTAATAAAACGATCTGCCTAGTGGAGGCTTAATCAGGATTGCACCTAAAAAGGGAATTGTGGTCATTCGAGCGTCAGTAAGTTCTTGTGCTTGTCAAAAATTGCAAACACGCCCTCTCTAATTTATTTTTAATTTATCTTTATCTTTGAAAGTATTACAGATGTACCCTCCCTCTCTAATTTTTAAAACAACGAATGTACAATTTAATTTCTTATCAGTATATAACTTCAGATAGCTAATACTTTATATGATTAATCAATTTCCAAAGAATCCTGTGAGATAAAGAAAGACACTTTTAAAAAGTGGGAAGATAACTCCGAGAAGAATTCCTTTTTAAGGTTACATGTGGGGAATCCAATGGAATCAAATGACTATACATTTTTGTAATATAATGTGAATGATTTAAAGAAGAAATTAGTTTATGTACATGACTGTTACCTCAATTTATTCTAGAAATCACCAATCTTAATTAAAGTATTCTTTCATCACAGCCCTTCTGTTTCTCATACAGAAAACAAGCTGCTCTTAAAACATGCATGCACTCTTATGGTTTTATGTTATATTTGATATTCAGAGCAGTTACACTAGAAAATAGGCTTTTATATTATTCATAAAAGAAAAGTGAACTAAAGCAAGTAGATTTTTTTGCTTTGTTAATGCTATTACTATGTATTTCAGCTCTGATATGTACCACATCTAATTAGTAAATTGCACAAATACAACAGGAATATGAATAACATGTTATGAATTTTCATTTGTACACATGTGGCTTTTGGAGCTCTGCCATAGGAAGATTGTTCTGAATAGTAAACAGCAAGATTTTCTGTTTTAGCTCCAATTTTAATTTGTATCTGGCTTGAGAAATATGATCAGATTATCTAATCAAAATCTTTGACACCGTCATCATTTGGCTTTTTAAAAATAAAGACAATATTAAAATGAAGCTTGTGAATTAATCTCATTATCTGCATCAAATTGAGTTGAGGGCTAAAATAGGGCTTTGTGCCTGGCCAAGTTTAGTTTTCAAAGATGATGAGGACACACACATTTTTCTGTTTCATAGTGATTCTTGGATTAATTTCAAATCTGATATTTAAAATTAAATAAAGTAAAGACAAGTATCTGATCTCAGAGCAGTCATTTTCAGCTTTCTGCATCTCAAAGAAATAAGATCATTGTGTGAATGTGTGTGTATAATATACATATAGTAAGTGTGATTACTACATTGTATGTTAATATACATTGTGTGATTACTACCTTGTATGTTAATATACATTTCTTTAGAAAGATACACATATCTTTCTAAAGAAATATAATGGTATTAAAAAACATTTCTGTAAAGACCTCTGTGAAGTACCTTGAGAGTAACATCTCTCTAATTACTGTCATCTTGATCTTCTGATTCTAAATGCTTTCCATTTTTACCAAAATGTCAAATTATTTTTGGTGTAAAAGAGAAGGCACTCCTGTGAACTGCCAGATGTATACCTGACTGTTAAACACTGCCAAATTTTAAAATCAAATAAAATGCAACTTCTCATTTTCATGAAAAGTATTAATACCAATAGAAAGATGTGCAAGGTAATAAAACCTTAAAATTATGTAAATTATAGTTATCAAAATACTTTCATGATCCCCTCGCCCAATAAGAAAGTCTAGGCAAGTTTTGATAATATCACTTTACAGATGAGGAAAATGGTGACCCATGATGTTAAAAGCTTGACAAAGATGACATGGCTATTAAAAGTGGCAGAGATAGAAGCTAGGTTACCGAATTTCAGTTCTAGTATTAGTTCACTATGCCATGCTACCCTCTGACATTTATGGCTACAAAGGAACCACTTACTTCTCATCATCTCCCTCTTGACAGAGACTTGTGTTAACCCAAAATGAACTCAGTTTTTAAAACCAATAACACTCTTAATGCATTGTAGGATTTTTAGTGAAATGCATTTGTAAGCCTAATAATTAAAGATATTTTCTCTTAACTCAATTATTTTTTGATGGAAAAAACATCAAGGCATTTTATACAAATAAAATCAAATAGTGCTTGTACATGAATCCTGTAAGGCAACACTTCCTTAAAAATGTACAGTTATGTGTATGGAATTAAGTTTCTTAAACTATTCACTTTGCTCTAAATTTGTTTTTAAATATACTATTTTACTTAAAGGCAATCTTAAAAGACAGTTGTAAACATGTAGGCTGCAAACAAAATGACCACTGTTTATTATTGTGATTCTAACACATTTATAGCCAAGGAATTATTTGTGAACGCTCCATGAGAAGTTAAATGAAGTTAGTAATAAGACAATTCAAGTGGTGGTTGGATAGTTTATTTCAGCTTCTCATTTAAAAACATATTTTAAAGATTAAAAACATAGTGTGATGAACAAAATTAGTTTAGCCAAGTTTGATTGACATAAATACGGAAAGTTATATTGCATGTAAACTTTTTTTCAGATGAAGTTTTATGCCATGTGAAGGCTGATATAAACAGCTTTATTCACAAGTTTTGAT
>NW_005354385.1:8806108-8820949 GCF_000412655.1 Myotis brandtii | reverse complement strand
TATATTAAGTTTCAGAGATAAATTTAAATTTGATGCTTAAGAAATAAAGAATTAATGCTAGTCCATGAAAGAGAGAGACAGAGATCAATAGTGAGTGAGGCCAGCAAATACTCATGTGAGATACACACAATAGAATATACACATTATAGGAGCTGAAATCATACTCATATCAGCTCTTGAGGATATTTAGGGCAGAACAGGTGAAATAACCTTCCATAGACCAGTGTTTTAACATAGATCAAGTCATTTTTCCCTACAAAGAATAAACTACTTTGTTTTCTGTAAACACAATGTATAGTTGTCATAAATGATATTAAGAAATGAGCTGTGTGTATACTTTGGTCTAGTATACTTAAAAAACGTTAATTTGGTTCATGTACAATTTAAATGGAGTTGTAGAATAACAACTAAGTTTCATTTTCAATATAAAAATTCATTAGGCAACACTAAAGAAATTATACAAATAAATAATATTGAAAATGTTTCCCCTTTCATTTATAGTTTCAGTAGTTAAATATGCTATTTCAGAAAATATAAACTTGAATACAGACAAATTCCGGATCAGAGCATTTTTACATTGGGAGTCTCAGATTGATTAAAAGGAATTTGAGGTGAATTAAATCTTAAAGGCATTTTTTGAAAACGCTGGCTTGCGTAAAAATGTTTTGCTTTTAACATCTTACTAAGCCTACATACCATATGAACAGGTTCTGAATAAATTAGTAGCACATTTTTATAAGATCAAAAGAAATCCAAATTTGAGCTTAAAAATCTTGATTTTAGGCATTCTGTCAAGAAGGTTATTAAAAATCTTGTAAAATTATGTAACATATTACTATAAATTTTAGGACTATGATTGTTGATAATTGTAATAGTAGGACTTCATACTTTTGCTTTCAGGTAGCTGACCTAGACCAGCCAGTCTTTCCCCACCCCCACCACCCCGGTTCCCTTTTGCCTGTTGTGTCTGCAGTATAACAGAAGTTTGCATTATATTACAAATTCCTGCAGAATTACTACACTCAGTTCATATCCATAGTCACATCAAATTTTCACATGCAATCCTAGATTGTTTGTATTTTAAAATGGCTTCAATGTTTGCATGTACGTCATTAATTAATAGCCTATAGTAAAGAATTCATTTGGTGGTTTATATTATTGCACACTCAGCTCTGTAGTTTTTATATTCTCTTAATAGGAATTAAAAGTATACGTTCAGAAGGTTTGTGGGGGAGGGATGTAAAGGGTTAATTTTCCGGATTCATGGGAAAGTACTGAGTTGAAGGGAGGGGGCATCTGAAAAAGAAACAAGTAGCAATCCTAGTCGGAAGATGTATACTACAGCTGCATTACAATCTGCCAAAACAACCATGCCCTATTACCTTCAAAAACCAAAAACATCATTCTGTGATGTGGGTAGGTATTTCCAGCATCCTTTCTTGTAAATAGAAACCACCGCCCACAATGCATTGTACTTACTTCTGAAATATGTAAATGCGATGCACTGTAATCACACAGAATGTTTGGGCGGTATCACCTAAGTGTGGGCTGCGTACAATTTACAATGCATTTTGGATTTGTATTCATTTAAAAATAGAAGGTATTGCTTTTTGATAACACTCATAATGGAATGATTTTGCTCCCCCAGTGGGTTTTCATTTAGAACAGGAAAAGTGCTAAATTATGATAACATAAGAAAACAAAGCTAAGGTCTATTCCAGGGAAGAAAATGGGTTGCTAGGCTTACTGAACTGGTCTTGTTGATCTTAACCAAATAAATAAACAAGTAAAGAAGAACCTCTTTCAACAGAAATGCCACTTAACTTGATTTATAATGTGCAGCATTAATGGAACTGAATCATAAAAATATCATGTGTTAGTGTTGTCCTGCATGTCTCCTGGCCTTCATTAGCTTATGGGACGCTCAGTGGAAACTTGAAATTGCTAACAGAAAATGACAGAAATCAGTTATGGCATAACTGTTATGCTGTCCTTTGGTTTTGCTTTAAAATAATAATGATGACGATGATGATGATGATGAAGATGATGACGACGACGATGAAGATGATGACGATGATGATAACTTGGTTTTGCTTTAAAATAATAATGATGACGATGATGAAGGTGATGACGACGACGATGATGATGATGATGATGATGATGATGACGATGATGATAATACTTAAGGTTTTGGTTTAGGCACTTATTTATATGCAAAAATCGAAGAACATCCAGTTAGGCAGAACAGTGATGCTAAGATATAGCAACCAATGTTTAAGAGAAAGAACCCTGGCTGTAAATGTGCACAATATTCCACATTATATACATGTCATTTCTGAGTACTGTTGGAACCATGCAGTGTCAAATCTGTATGACAGATTGAGGTGAAAGCTGGGAAGAGAGAGCTTGTGAAAAAAAACAACCGTGACTGAGTGGGGCATCTTATAGGACCTATCCTGCAGGCTGTAAGGAACAAGTTTCATCACATGAAAGGAAGAGAGAGCAGGGATAATTGTCTACTAATTTAACGAACTCATTTGGTCATTGTGTTATTTAAATTGTGTTCAAGTGTAACAATGCCATCTAGTGATGAGATTCTAAACTGATCTTTGCACTCACATCCTGGGTAAGGCTAGAGATAAGTGGCAATTATATAGTACTTTAACTTAATATTCTATGAAATATTAAAGCCCTCCCAATATCTTTTCAGTGTTAGATAAATTATCCAACCAAGGTAACACAGAGAACAAAATGAATTCCCCTTTTCTTGCCTTTTTCTATGCAGCTTCCTTTTAAAGTGGGGAGTTCATGTTCAATAGTAAAAGATCCTGTGTCTCCATCAGCCTGTGTTCTACGTTTATAGAATCTCTGGCATTTGCCCATTCAATAGATCTTTACAAATATTTCCATGGAAAGCATACCTCTTATTTGGTTTTACTTTTCAAAAATTGTCTTCATAAAACCATGGCCAGCCAAACTAGCATTACATACTTTTCTCTTTAGCCCTTCTCGGCTTTTTGCTGCAGTAGGAAGCCAGATCCTAAAGAATGGAGTTCTGAGTTCTTCGAGATTAGAATTCATGTTGCCCTCCTGAAATCCTCACTTACCATGTAGTCCTGCAAAAACTGGAAATAATCTTATAACTTTATTGGGAAAATATGAATTCATAGTGATGTGCATTTCAATTTTAATTGCTTATCTGAAATCTGAGCAAAAGTGATTTGAGAACAAAGACTAAAATCAGTGGGAATGGATTCTAGGCTTATTTTTGCTACCAGTTAATTATATAGGCTTGAATTGAAGAGATAACACCTTGGGCCTCAGTTTCCTCTGGGAAGAGTGTGAATTGGACAAAATCATCTTTAATGCCCTTTTAAACTACAAGGTTCTGGGACTCTTAAGTAGCTGATAAATAAAATGGTTAAAAGAGTGGAGAGAAAAGAGGTGAGGTGAGCTTGCTCCACTGACTGGACTTAAGGGTGCAAGCAATGATTTTGAACTCTCCAATTGATAGTTAACAAAATGTGTGTTTTGACAGATTATCCAGAACACCTCTAGCTATCTTACGTAGACAGGGAGTAGAGAGAGGGCAGACGTTCAGATATCCCAATGCAGGATAAAAACACATAACATTCAAAATATTGTTCCACATAAATTTTTATATCAACTATATTCTAAATTGTCTTATGCAGACCTATGACTAAATATGGCAGAAAGTAATGGTATAAAAATGCAGCATGCTCCACTTTCTCTCCACTCAATAGTCACTGATGATATTGTATTCTTTTTAGAGCTGTTCATATGGAAAATATAATAATTCATAAATAGCAATATAAGAATAAACTATTTTTGTGTACTCACAACTATAAACCTACTTTTGTCCACTCCTGAATATATTTTCCTAGAATTACTCAAGAATAACCAATATAGAAAAATAAAAAAAGAAGAGTCGGAAGGATAGCCGAAGAAAGAAAAGAGAAAAAGAAAACCTTACGTTCAAACTTTTAAATTTCAGATGATATCCCAAAATGTTTTCAACTGTCTAAAATACATAAGATTTTGTGAAGGAAAAAGGTGCTCCTAGCTACCATGGAAACCTGCATATATTTTTAGTTTATATGTAGAAAAATTAAAATACTCATATTTCTATAACAATTGTTAAACTAATACTAATTCTTTTTCTTTCTGATAAATTGAGAAGCCAATTTATATTTTTTCTAAAAAATCCAAAGGGTGTTCTGAATAAATAATTTTCTTATTTTTCTGGATATTGTACTACATATTACTGATCTCCTCTATCAAAATAACTATACACTATACTAAAAGTAAATAGTCATTTTCTTCTGTTTGTGTAGTACAAAAGAAAATTATTTTTATTAGATTATGATTATTTACCTACTTATTTCCACCAGTTGCAATTCTGATTTAAAATCCTAGTAAAAGAATAGGTGACAGCAAGTCAAAAGTGTTTATTATACAGGCAAGTCTACAATAAGGTTGTATGAAAGATTTTTTAAAAAAGCAAACAAAAGAACTAAAAATATAACCAAGGACATATAATCTCTACCTAGCAACACTAGTGAAAGTAAAATTCAGGAAATCACTGTTACCAATGATAGTTAAAAGGCCAATTGTTATAAAAGGATATATGCAATGGGTACAAAGTCTGTGCTAGGGCATAGGTGTTAGATTTCTTAACAAATATTTTCTTTGAAAACTTTCATAAAATGAACTGTGTGTTGTTTAAGAAGACCTGAATTAAATCATTAATTAAAATCAAGCCTTCATTGATATTTTAAATGTTGCCCCCAACTTTCTTCACTTGTCACTCTTTTCCTTCCTTCCGCTATCTCTCACTCCTCCCCTCTCTCCTTTTTTTTTCTATACTGGTTATTCTTTAATAATTCTACTGAAATATACACAGGGATGGACAAAAGTAGGTATATAGTTGTGAGAATGCAAAACAGTGTATTCTTATGTTATTATTTATTAATTACTGTACTATTTTTTCATATGAACAACTCTAAACTTACTTTTATCTACTCCTGTATAATTTAACTAATAAATAATCTGGCATTCTGAAATTATTGGCTTTATTATTTTGTCTTCCTAAGCCACAGTAATAGCTTTACATCCATACAACATGATGAAACATGTGAAGAATTATAGGTTCCCTGGAAAAAAATTATTTGTCTAAGTACCATTAGTTATTATCATTATAATAGACCTGCCCACTCTTATCAATCTTAATTTTGGGGGGACTTGGTCATTTCGCTTTGATATATGTCAATTTATGTCCACAAGTATTTCACAAAAATGGAAAACTGCCCTGTAATTAGTTCAGTAACATAGTTTATAAATATTCACTATAATTAAATTTACCTTCTAAAATCCCAATATAAATTGTAACACATACTGAGACACTTTGAAAGATCACTGCCTCTCTTTTGTCTGTTTATTAAAGTGGTGCCTAGTCACTAGTCAATTTAAATTTTCACCTAAACTTGTCTATGGTTATAACAAGATAACTATGCTTTAAACAATTAGTAAGTAAAAAAATCAATAAAACAACTAGATTTTAACACACTGTTGCAAAACATGCTTAAATTTGTTGTTGTTTCATTTTTTTCTTTTAAACCTGAACTGATAATATTGATTGACTGCATTTCTGTGATGCAGGCAGCCTGTATGTTACAGAGCCCTCATCATGTGACTGAAGTGATCAGCCTAGCTTAGCTTGAAGGGTGCACTTAGACATTACTGAACTACTCAACTCATTCAGTAGAATCAGCAGAGAAACAAATTACGCATCTAGTATATTTGGTTTCAAGGATGGCAAAGAAATGTGTTTACTAGGCAAATTTTTCATTATTCAACCAGCTTGGTAACACATAACCAGAGAAAGGAATTTGCTAAAAGAATTGACTAAATACATTTTATAAACGTTAACTACTTAGTCAAACAAGTACTTTCCCATCATCATCCTGAGTTTCACTCACCTGCCACATAGCTCAAGCACATTTTATTTATGTGAAATAATTTTTTTTAAAAAGAGAGCATAACTGCAAGTGATTTCCATACCAAAAACCTATAATTTCTAGAATTGTAAATTTGGTTACTTAACTTGACTAGTTTGTCAGTACATTCACCTTTTTGTGATTAACCTTTTAGGCTTGTATCTTCAAGAAAGTGTTTTTTAAAAATCCCAAGGAATATAAGGTATTTTAGTTTTGGTTTTATTCGTATAGGAAAAATTTGTGACTTTCTATGATGTTGAAATGAGATTATACCCAGGATAGCAAAATTACAATGGAAAACACTAGTTCAGTATTTTTGGATTTTTTAAATTGACCGTTCAGGTAGCCAAAAATAATTGTCTGAAATGCAAAAAGAGACTACGCTATTAGCTAATCATGACAAGGACAATTCAATGACATGATATAAGAAATTGATTTTAAAAAACCAACATGTAACAGAATAGTTAAAACTAATTAAGTTAACATTTCTTCTTTAACTTTTTATGTATTATAAACTACTCTGATTTTATAGCACATGTCACAGATCATTTCACTGATCATTTGCTAGTTCCTCTTTTCTTTTTTTATACAAACAAAAATAATATATTTAAAACACTGAATAAACTGAATTTTTGTATAATTTTCAAATAATTATTATATATTACGTACAATATTAAAACATATCATAGGTTGAAAAATGTCAATAATCTAGCAATGAGAAATTCTAGAAAAAATCTATTTTACATAAGGTTTTTACATATAGAATTTTTCAGAAAAATAATATATAAAGGAACGATGATTCAAATCCAAATGATCTTAGTGAATAGCTTTAAAAATAAACATTCAGTTTCTCCTTTTTATTGCTTTATTATTCTCAGAAACCTCCTTTAGCTTAAGAATCCTTAGAATGTACAACCTAATATTTGTTATACTTTGGCTCCATCTAGTAGAGACTGAAGAAATTACTTGAAGCTGTGACTTCCATTATCGCAGTGCTTCGAGCTGCATTTCACGGTAATGACACATTGTAAAAGGATGGCAAATGAAATCTCTATGATATTTTATGGGGTCATTATTGGATAATATGAAATACTATGCTATTTTGTGTTTGCTCTTTGCCTAGAGTTAGTCAATTGTTGGCCACTTTTACACAATTTGAGGTTTTGGCATCTTAAATTTTAGAGAGATGGAATGTTTTTAATTCTTTTTCCATCACTTACTCTTCCCATGTCCTGGTTTTATAATAGGATGGAATCAGCATGACTCAAGACGGAGCGGAAAAGTACTTTCACTACATTTCTAAGTCACATGTGAATTAGTTGGGATGTAAAGAAGTGAAGCATGGAGCTTGGGTGAGAAAGCAGGTATCAACTAAATTTTAGTGATGGGTAAGCATAGGAAAATGACAGGGTTTTTGACATTACAGTATTTAAAAACTGACAGTCCTTTAAAATCCTTAGATTTTCATATAAAATACATTTTTCTTCCTTTTTATTTCATTTTTTTTTTCTTTCTTGAAGGTCACACTAGTTCCTTACTGGTAAGGCTACAATACCTGCAACAGAATCTATGTTTTCTATAATTGCTTTAAACAGGTAAACACCGGTGCTCTAATCAAAATGACCATTCAATCTCAACAGAAAACTATTCTTTTTCCAGGAGTACAGGTAGCGTTTAACAGACAACATCCTTAAGGTTGTAAAGGAATGGATAATTTAAAGTAGCTAATGGGAATGACAATGTTACTTGCACTGCTTCAAATCTAATTGCCTCAAAGAAAGCCTCTGTAGATTTACTACCTGAAATAAACTTCCCACACAGGCAGCTAAACTAACCTGCAACACAGCCCATTCAAATGATTGCTGACACTTTCAGTATTAACATTGATCACTGCCACTCTAGCAATTGTGCCATGAACAGCCATTGATTTCCAAATGGCTATGCTGATTGGATCACCATAAAATGGTTCAACTGGTTAGTGCCTATAGGTATGGTTATACTTTGCTTACTGTTTGGAAGCTTTGCGAATTTCAGACATGTGATTAGTGAACCGGTTTGATGGTTTAAAAATTGCAAAGCAGTGTCCTGAGTAGAGAGAAGGTCATTTCTTTTAACAGGAAAACTTTTTGAAAATGATAATGGCTACCTAAAGTTATGATTTTTAATGTGTTTTTTTTTAAAAAAACACAACCTTTTTGTTTTAGAACAATTTTACATTTACATAAAAATTCTGAAGAAAGTAAAGTGACCACATACTCAATGCCCCATTGCTCCTGTTGCATCAATGTGGTATTCTTGTCACAATCATTGAACCAATATGGACAAATTTTTATGAACTAAATCCATACTTTTTAGATTGTCTTAGTTTTCATTTAACTTCCTTTTTCTGTTTCAGGATCTTCTTGACTCCTCATGTCTCCTTAGACTCATCCTGGCTGTGCCCGGTTCACAGACTTCCCCTGTTTTTGATGACCTTGACAATTTTCAGTAGTGCTGGTGAGATGTTTTGTAGAATGTCTCCCAAATGGGATTTGTCTGATGTTTTTCTCATGATTGAACTGGGGTTTTGTATTCTTGTAACATCAGAGAAATAAAGTGCTATTTTCATCACATCATATCAAGGGTACATATTCACAACATGACTTATCACTGTTGACACTGACATTGTCTCCTTGCGAAGGAAATGTCTGTCAGCCTTTTTGACACTAAAATTGCACCCCTTTCCATACTGTACTCCTTGGGAGTCTCTATGCACAGCCCACACTTAATGAGTAGGAAGGTAAGTGCTACCTCCTTCAGACTAGAGTATCTATATAAATAATTTTGAATGATTTTGTATGGGATATTTGCCTCACCCCCCCCATTAATTTACTTATTCAAACATTTATATCCATATGGTCTCATGGATAATTATTTTATTCAATTTGAACTTTAAATTATATAACAGTAAGGAGTAAACACCAATTGGTGAGAAAATTGTGAACATGGTGAACACCTAGCAAGATAAGTGTTGCAGAAACGTAAAAATACATAAGATCTTTATAACTTTGAATGTCTTCCTGAATAATAAATAATATTTAGAAAATAGTACATCAACTCATAAAATTTCCTGTAAAACTGTTACAAACATAGTGTGTTTTTATTCAATTATTAGACCTTAAAAATTCACTTTCTTAAGGTTTTTACCACTCAAATTTTTACAAGATATAATTAATGTTGTAATTTATTTTGGCAAGATAACATAAAAGCATGAAGGTCACTTAATTTACAGTAGCCTGCTTAAACAGTCAACAAAACGTAAGTAACAAAAATCTTTGAACTATGTCAGAATGGAAGAGGAAGGACATTTTAAATAAAACATTTCATAATAAAACACACTGAAATAATGTTTTAGAACTCATAACCGATAATCATCCATAACATTTCTTCTTGTCACTACAAAAATAACATGCATATGCAATAAAATAATAAAATAACTTTAGTCCCATTCTCCAAGGTTAACATTTTATATCATTTTTGTTTTTAGTACTTGTGTAGATTTTCATCAAATTCTAAAAGTGATCTTTAATCCTGGCCACATCTAAGGTAGACAGATTTCATTGCTTTACATTATGAATATTAAAGAATTAAACTTATTTTATACTATCTCCTCCCTTTTGTTCATATAGAGTTTCCCTATTTAATACTTTTTTCCTATCAGTAAAAAACTTAAACATGCTTTTCTGAACTAGAAACTTTTGTCTGTAATTTCCACTATGTTAGCCAAGGAACTGGCCATCTATACTTCAACTCTCACCACTTGACTATTTTCAAATATGTAATTACTTTAGGTTTCAAAGATACTATTTATTATTTGCCTAAAAGTATAGACAAGCCTTCAATAATCTGTGTTTATAGGTTGATTATACTAATTAAAAATGCATAAGACACATACAATATAAAGATCATTTTATCATCATTTACAGAAATACCAAATACTGTTTTATCCACTTAAAAAAAAACTAAAACATAATCTTGTCATTAAATGTGTGCCATTCAAATGACAAAAGTGCTAAGTAGCATATTAAAAAAATTAAGCTCTAGTAATTGAATAAAAACTCACTATGTTTGTAACAGTTTCACATTTTTATTGTAGAGCTGTTCATTTTATCTTTCATTTATTTCCCCCTTTTTAAAATTATTTGGTGTATAATTGAGTAGGCATAGGAAAATCTTTTATTTTCTTAACCATGAAAATGGTAACCAGTTCTCAAAGTTTCTTCTGGATGGGTCTATTTTTTATTCTAATTGGCACCAATTTTTAAATATATATCACTATTTATATCTGTCTAGTCTTTAACAAAATCTCACTTTATAAATGGAAAGGTAAAATATTCATTTATATAGTTTTTTATCATAAATTATTATCAATCAAATAGCTAGCATTATATCTTGTATATGCAATTCATATAGATAGCTTACATATGCTGAGAATAAAAATAGAATTGATATAGAATTATCAGTAGACGGGCATAAATATCAATAGAAATAAAAGCATTATACTATACTAGAGGCCTGGTGCATGAAATTCGTGCATGGGTTGGGTCCCTAGGCCTGCCCTGTGATCAGGATGATCAGGTTCCCCACCTCCTTGCCTCCCCGCCTCCCCGCCTCCTCCTTCCCTTGCTCCCTCAGTGCCCCGCCTACCCTGCTGGCCACATGCCATGTTCCTCACTACCCCCTGGTGGTCAGCGCACATAAAAGCAAGCGATAGAACTCCCAGTCTCCTGGTCAAACTCCCCAGGGGACACTTTGCATATTAGCCTTTTATATATAGAGATGAGAGGCCCGGTGCACGAAATTCATGCACTGGGGTGTGAGGGTGTCTCAGCCAAGTCTGCCCCTTCTTATAGTCCGGGAACCCTCAGTGGATGTCCAACTGACGGCCACAGTCTGGCAGCAGAGGCTCAGAGCAGGCGCTGTGTGTGTTTGTATGTGTGTCCACTGTGGGCCTGCCCCCAGCCACGTCGGAGGCTCGGAACAGGCGCCTGGTGTGTGTGTGTGTGTGTGTGTGTATGTGTGTCCACTGGGGGCCTGCCCCCAGCCGCATCGGAGGCTCAGAGCAGGCACCCCGTGTGTGTGTGTGTGTGTGTGTGTGTGTGTGTTTCCCCGCTGGGGGTCTGCCCCCAGCCCCGTTGGAGGCTCAGAGCAGTCGCTGTGTGTGTGTGTGTGTGTGTGTGTGTGTGTCCGCTGGGGGCCTGCCCCCAGCCACACCGTGGAGGCTTGGAGCAGGTGCCCCTCTGTATTGATCTCTCAGGTTCTTGGACTCCCCTGCATGTTGTTCTCTCCCTTGAGCTGCAGCCAGGGCAGGGTGCTGCCTGCGGGCCGCACTTGCCTGCTTGCGGATCACCATGGTGACCCGCGACCAGGCCCTGCTGGGTTCTGCCTGAGTGCCGTGCTTTCCTGCTCGTGGATTGCCTGCTTGCGGGTCGCCGAGGCAATGCCTGCTGGCTTCACATTGCCAGGGTGACGCCGCCAGCGTCCTGCCGCAGCCACTATGGGCACGCCATCTTTGTCATTGAGTTACAGTTAATTTGCATATTACTCTTTTATTAGATAGGATAATTGAGAGGATTCTGGGAAGATAGAAGCAGTAGCAGCATAGTTCGTGAATCTTTCTGAATTCAAATGCAGATACACATCACACATACAGAGGAGAAAAAGAAACATGGAAATTTACAATAAAGTAGGTGTCGAGACCTCCCAGAACTGTCCCCACCACCAACAACAAATAAACAGGTGATATAAATCACAAAAAAATTCACAAGATCATACATCAGAAACATTATTTGCAATTGACTAAAAAGGTGGAAAGTAGAAGAGTTAGAGAAAGTTCAGTTTAGACTCCTTTGAGAGGGATGATTGAAACACTGAGAGTGTTATTGGTACAGTGACAGGGGAAATGGGTGAGGGAAAGAAGAAAATAAGCACTTAGTTAATGTATAATAAGTTTTTAAAAGTACAGTCTGTGAAATTTCCATCTAATTGAATAAAGGAGACAAGAGAGATTGAAGGAAGAGCACCAATCGACCATTTCAGTTGGCCCCATTACAGGAAAGAAATATTTTGGCAGGAAATGCTTCCTCCGTGAAGCAGGGCCCATCAGATTCAGTGAAACATTTCTGTTAATAACTTGTCAAAGGGAGAGGATGTGGATGTTAGGTATCCATGCCAACATGTGCCAGCTTCTCACTTCTCAGAATATTTTGCCAAGGTAGAGATATAGAATGATTTCAGACTTTCACAGGCAATGAAAAATGGACTAAAACAAGGATTCTAAAAAATTTAGGCCACCCCAATTCTTATTTAAATATTAAGGCTAGAATCATTCACTTTATCTCATCTATAACAATTTACCAGTTGTTTTTAAGTGACATGCAGTACACTCATTTAATGAACAAGTATCAATGAATTTTTATTTTTTATTTTTAGTTGCTCTGTGCTGTGCTCGGCAGTAGGAATCCACCATGCACAAACTGTGCTAATCAGAATATGGTGCCTTTTTAAAAAATAAAATATTTTACTGCCATCTGCTGGACTAGGTCATAATAACTCTGGAAATTTAAACTGAATGTGAATGTTGCATCCTGGAGCTGTTGCAAACCCAACTCACACAAAAATAAGTTTCAGTCCTGATAGGGATTCACGTATAAATGAGGCACTGTTTCCTAGTAAATGTATGTTTACATTTCCCATAACCAGGGCCATGTAATACCACCTATAGATTAATGTAATTAATGAAAGATCTTCTTGTAGACCCTATTGGAGTTAAGTGTTTGCTCATCCTGTACTCATTTATGGCCAAAGAACAGTCTCATCGTAAGGATATAATTGTAGGGCCCTGCCCTGTTTGAAGCAGAAGTGATACATAAAAATGAAAGAGAAAATTAAAAACAGAAACAGGATTTTGTGAACAAAGTCTGCACCTGATTAAGAGATGGGGAACAGAGGCCAACTGCTGAGCTAGGAGTCCACAATGTTTGCTGCCTGTGGTCAGAGTACTGCTAGGCATCAGGCATAGGGCTGAGACCGTCCTTCAGTCAAGTCAGGACAAGTGAGGAAGTTGGGCAGAGAATAAGCATTCCAGTTGAGAAAACGAAACATTTAAAACAAATATTTATAAATTTAGATGTGCAATAAGCAATGTAACCAATCCCTCATTTCTTTAATAAAATACACTTTTTCTTGACATAATACATTAGGCAGTTTAATCTATTTTGAGTATGAGACAGTACAAAGCTTTTCATTTTTATCAGAAACATGGGCAGAGAATAAGCATTCCAGTTGAGGAAACGAAACATTTAAAACAAATGTTTATAAATTTAGAAGTGCAATAAGCAATGTAACCAATCTCTCATTTCTTTAATAAAATACACTTTTTCTTGACATAATACATTAGGCAGTTTAATCTATTTTGAGTATAAGACAGTGCAAAGCTTTTCACTTTTATCAGAAACAAAGATTGATCAAAGGGTAGCTATCATGTTTAAAATCTATCTATCTATCTATCTATCTATCTATCTATCTATCTATCTACATATCTATCCATCTATCTTTTAAATTCTTTAGGAAGAAGATAAAATATAAATGAATGCTAAAAAGTAACAGAAAATTAAAAGTAAAACATGGGGAATTTTTTAAAGAAGACTAATATTATGAATTTTTCACAATTGGATACAACTTATAAAAATCTAAATAAATGAAAACTTTATGAAAAATTACCAATGAGTTATAATTATGAATAATTTAACATTTAAACAAATCAATCTGTCTGCTATTTCTCCATTAATTTATACTTATACCATAATAAAATAAGCCTTAGTATTTTATTTTCAATAGGTCACAAAAATTGGAAATTTGTACCTTAGGAAATATAATATTTTAGAGAGGTATGTCAATAACTAGGAAAGCTCATTCATTACAGGTGCTGTAATACACATGGGGAATTTATACAAATTTTCAGATGAAAAATAGTAATGTAAAATTTATGAACGTAGTGTTTGAATTATTTTTGGTGTTAATTCTACAAGTTATTTTCATTACACTATTAAAATGCTGATATGTTAACACTTTAAGTTGTATCTCAAATGTGCATTTAATTTAGATTTAATAACACAAGTTTTGCTTATGAAAAGCAAGTCAATTATTGAAAGCACTTCCCAAGGTTTAGCAATTATTTAAGAGCTGAATTTACTATAAAGTAATTAGTTCAAATGGCATGTTCATGAAAGCAGATTTAGAGCAACTTTACATATTGGTATGAAAGGGAAATGCTTAATATCAATATAGCTGAAAATATTCAAATTTATTTGCTATCACAGGCATTTATTTTCAACAAAGGAACAAATACATATTTTCAAGTGGCTTTTTTAACATTATCAAGATGTAAAATTGCCATATTTATAGCTAGAATTTTAAATAAAATAAGAATGTCAAAATAATTGAATAATATAACATTTCAAGGGAATTCTTGGTTTGTTTATATTTATGTTAACATCATTCTTATTTGAACAATATCATATGTGCAAAAGAGTATAGTTTACGTGTATAGTATAGGATACATGTTACATAATAAGATGAAACAAAATAAAACATCCGGATTCAGTTTACAAATTACAGCACTACAAATAAATTTAAATTCCTCTGTGTGTATAAACTCATAACATAGGCCATCCTACTTCCCAGAGGAAATCACTATTCTGAATTTTGGGTTATGCATTCCTCATTTTGCTCTATAGTTTTAAAATACACACCCACACACATTTAACTAATATGTTATTTGGTT
>NW_005354385.1:8804144-8806008 GCF_000412655.1 Myotis brandtii | reverse complement strand
CAAGTTCTGTTATATATGTATTTAAGTATTTATTCCTTGTTCTTTAGAGGATTGTGATTAATATTTTTTCTGTTATGAACAAAGCTGTTATTAACATTCTTGAACACATGCCCTATTGCACATGTGTAAGATCCTCTAGGTGAGATAACTGTGAGTGAGATAGTCATAGGATATGTATGTATCTGACTTTAGTAGTTAATATGAAACTGTTTTCCAAAGTAGTTGAACTGGCAGAGATTTGTAAGAATTTTCATTGTTTTATATTGCCACTGACTTGGTAATGTTGGACTATGTTTTCTTTAATTTTATAAGAATAAAATACTATCTCATTGTGGTTTTGTTTTTCTTTTAATGATTAATAATAAAGTTGAACAACTTTTCTATTTTAGAAACCATACATTTTTCCCATCTTTGAAATGCTTGTTTATGTCTTTTCCAATTTATTAATGTGTAGTTATTTTCTTATTAATTTTAGAACATCTTTATATATGTAATTGACATGACTTTTATTTTTATATGTGTAGTGCACATCTTTTCTTGAGTGCAATTTCTCTAAGAATGTTGTTTACTTTTATTTTAATTAGATAATGTGTTCTGTAAGATAGTAATATATTTTTTAAATTGTTGCTTTTTAAACACCTATAAGTTTATTTATCTAAATATTCTAAGTTAATTTGAAAAGAATGCATATTTATAGCTGTTGGGAGAAATATAGCATACATGCCCCTTCAACCAAGTATTAACTGTATATTGAAATATCTTCTATAGCTTACACATGTGCCTTTTATTTTAAAAAAATTATTATATTGATTTCAGAGAGAGAGAGGAAGAGAGACAGAGAGGAGGGGAGAGGGCGAGGAGGAGAGAGAAACATCAATTTGTTGTTTCACTTCTTTATGCATTCATTGGTTGATTATTATATGTGCCCTGACACAGGTCAAACCTGCAACCTTGACGTACAGGAATGACTCTCTAACCAAATGAGCTACTCGGTCAGAGCCTTTATTTTTGTTCTACATTATTTATAAGTCACTAAAAGATATACTTTTATGAAACCTTCTAGAGGCCCGGTGCACTAATTCATGCACAGGTGGGGTCCCTCAGCCTGGTCAGCGATTGGGGCTGATCCAGGGGAAGGTTGGCTGTGGGAGCGTACTGACCACCAGGGGGCAGCTTCTGCATTGAGTTTCTTCCCCCAGGTGGTCAGTGCACATCATAGCGACCGGTCATTCATTCATTGGGTCGTTCAGTCACTTAGGCTTTTATATATATAGATTACACAGGTGGGTTTGCCAATATATTTTCTTAGTTCTTTATATCTGTACTAGAGGCCCGGTGAATGAAATTTGTGCACTGGAGGGGGGGGTCCCTCAGCCTGGCCTGTGTCTTCTCACAGTCCAGGACCCCTCAAGGAATGTCCAACTGCCAGCTTAGGCCCGTTCCCCGCAGAGCAGGCCTAAGCTGGCAGTCAGACATCCTTCCCTCAGTCCGGGACCCCTCAGGGGATGTCCACCTACTGGCTTAGGTCCACTTCCTGCAGGGATCGGGCCAAAGTCGGCAGTCAGACATCCCTCTTGCAGTCTGGGACCCCTCAATCCTTACTGCCCGCCCACCTGCTTGCTGCCTCTTACCACTCGCTGTTCCTTCCTTAGTGCTGCTGCGGAGGCAGGAGAAGCTCTGCCATGAGCCTGGCTTCTGGCTGAGCGGCGCTCCCCCTGTGGAAGCGCACTTACCACCAGGGGGCAGCTCCTGCATTGAGCATCTGCCCCCTGGTGTTCAGTGCGCATCATAGTGACCGGTCGTTCTGATCATTCCTCCGTAATGGTCACTTAGGCTTTTATTATATAGATATATTATATATCAT
>NW_005354385.1:8794160-8804018 GCF_000412655.1 Myotis brandtii | reverse complement strand
TAAATTATATAAGTTTAATTTATAAAATTAATTTGGTTTAAAATGCCTGCAGCCTTATTTTTTCTGGGACTAGTCAAATACCATACTCAAGTTTATTTTAAAAACAAACAGAGCCCAGCCAGCATGGCTCAGTGTTTGAGCATTGACCTATGAACCAGGAGGTCACGGTTCGATTCCTGCTCATGGCACATGCCCAGGATATGGGCTCAATCCTTAGTGTGGGGCATGCAGGAGGCAACTGATCAATGATTCTCTCTCATCATTGATGTTTCTCTCTCACTCTCCTCCCTCTCCCTTCCTCTCTTCAATCAATTAAAAAAATAAAATAAACAGAAACAAACAAGTGTAACAAATAAAATCGGCAAAGAAAATGTGAAAGGGGGGGAAAATAACCCTTCCAAACAATTGTTAGCATAGTATAAGGATTTAATATTTAAAAAAGTACAGCGCTCTTTTTTTAATATATTGATTAGACAATGTTACCCATTTTTTAAAAATCTAGAAATTGAGCTGAATATGAATGGACATTTAGTAAGTGATAAAAATGTCATATGTAATCTTGGTAGGACATAAACTTTTATAATAAACTAGAGGCCCGATGCATGAAAATCGTGCAAGGGACTCGGCTGTCTCAGCCACGGCTGCTTTGGCTGGCCCTCCCGACCTCGGCCAGCCCTCACAGTCCCTGTTTTTTCTGGAAGGTCATCTGGACGGTCGTCTGGAAGGTTGTTCAGACAGTCGTTTTGCTGTTTGGTCTAATTAGCTCTTTATTATATAGGATACTGCTTGAGCTATTATTTAGCCATCAGAGAAAAGATAATGATCATTTTAAAATCTCATGTCAGACACCAGGATTATAAGTCAATAATCAAAGTTCTAAGTGTAAAAAGGAAATTAAAAAAAAAAAAACAGACACCTGAATTAATTGAAAAGATAATGATCATTTTAAAATCTCATGTCAGACTCCAGGATTATAAGTCAATAATCAAAGTTCTAAATGTAAAAAGGAAATTAAAAAAAAAAACAAACACAACAGACACCTGAATTAATTCTTTTTTAATATCCTTGGATTGGGTAGTCCTTACTAATTGTGTCAAAATATATAAAAAACATAAATGAAAGGATGGATAAAGCAAATTACATAAACATTTTAAAATCATGCATAAAAATACATCCTTGGTCAGAAAAAAGATGGCCAGACTTTAGACTACAGTTGGCACAGTACTGTGATCTCTGAGAGGAAGACATAAACTAGGTGAGCCCTATGCTTCTGTCCAGCGGCATTTGGACCGAGCTACCTGAGGAAGAAAATGTGTGTGCATGTGTGTGAGTGTGCTCATACGCGCGCGCTCACGTGTAAGTGTATGTTATTTATACTTCATACCATAGTTAGGGAAAATATCCAAACCCCAAAGAAAATTGATAAAGGAGTCGTTTCTTTTTTCACTGGCTGTTTTTAAGTCTTTTCTGCTCTACCATTTTATTAAATGTGTCTAGGATTAATTTTATATATCTATAATTTTAAATTTCATTTGTCTTCATGAATATCTCTATTTTTTGTATTTTTTTTCTTTTACTTAGTTCTGAGATTGTGATTAGGCATACATTGAAACCAGGCTTCCAAAAATCTTAATTTTCCTTTGACACTGTTTGATGGAGATACTCTGATGTAATTACTTATGACGTAATTTATTCAAACCTATCTAGCAGCTCATCAATTATCTTTCATCTTGGTCTACTCCTGTTTAACTCATATATTTACCTTGTTTCATATTTTCAGTTTAATTTCTAGAAGTTCTATTTTTTCAAATTCCTGTTTATTTTCATACCTTCTTTTTTCTTTTTTTATATAGTAACAAGATTTTCCTTTTTGCTAGTTAACTCTTTTTTTTTAGCTTTTTTATTTTGTTAAATTTATTGGAATGACATGGTTAAATAAGATTGTATAAGTTTCAAGTGCACAATTCTGTAATACATCATCTGAATGTTGCATTGTGTGCTCACTACCCGAAGTCAAATTATTTTTATCTTATCTGTTTTAAATATATTTTTATTGACTTTTTAAGAGAGAGGAGGAGGGAGAGGGAGGGAGAGAAATATTGATGTGAGAGAGAAACATCGTTTGGTTGCCTACTATACACACCCTGACTAAGGACCTAACCCAAAACCTGACATATGCTCGGACCAGGAATTGAACCAGTGACTTTTTTCTGCATGGGACAATGTTCAACCAACTGAGCCACACCAGCAAGGCAAAGTATTTTTAATTTTTATGACTATATTTTACATGGCACTTATGAGACTAAAATTATATATAGTTTATGTGTGTGTGTGTGGGGGGGTGGTATATGTGTGGTTTAAGGTATGTGAGAGAGAGGTAACTCATACAAATCAAATCCATGGGCCAGAATACCAGAGGTGAAGTTGAAGTTGTCTAGTAGAGATGCATTTTAACATAAAAACAAATATTAAAAATAAAACAGTGGGAGAATGAAATGCTACACCATCGCTATCTCTAAGAAGACTGGAAAGGATGACATTGCATGGAGCAATACAACGAACAATGTATGTGTTTTCAAAGTACAGATGAAACATGACACAAAATGGAGCAAATGCTCCGCCATAAAACAAAATGTAATAAGTGTAATAAGTGCATCGAACAGACTGTACAACCTATGAGGGAAGGCGGGGGTGAGGGGGTAAGAGATCAACCAAAGGACTTGTATGCATGCATATGAGCATAACCAATGGACACAGACAGTAGGGGGGTGAGACCTTGTGCTTGGGGGTGGGGGTGGCCAGGGAGAGGTCAATGGAGGAAAAGGAGACACATGAAATACTTTAAACAATAAAGAATTTAAATTAAAAAATGTAATAAGTGTAAATGATTGAAATAAAGAGTGTTCTCTGATGAAAACTGACTCTATTTATAAATTAGTAACAAAAATGGACTTAAAAACTCCAAAATACTTAAAAAGTCAATAATCTATGCATCAAATTTAGGAAAATTAGACATATTTTAATTAAATGATAACTAAATCACAACATATTGACATTTGTATAAGGTAGCTAAAGTAGTGCTCAGAAGGAAATTAAATATGTAAATGCTTCTATTAAAGAAAATGAAAACATAATATCAAAAACTCTGATTCTACTTTAATCTAGAGAAAAAATTAAACCCAAAATAATAAGAAAACAAGAAATAATAAAGAGTATCAATCAATGAAATGGAAAATAGAAAAAGTAGTGGAGATAAATCAATAAAATCTGAATTGAGTTTTTCTAAAAGATTTTTAAGCATTATCTTAATTGTTAAAGGGGCAAAAGCCACAAATCACAAATTACTGGTATCACAACTTTAAAAAGGAACATTAAAAGGAAAATGAGAAAATAGTATAAACAAGTTTAGTCCAATTATTCCAACAACTATATGCAATGGCAATTGTCTGAAAAGCACATATCTAAACTTAAGTTTCTAATGATTAAAACTTCTACAAGAAAATATAGGAAAAATGCTTGTGACATTGAAGGACAGGATTTTTTAAACAGGTCAAAAAAAATAACCACAAAAAGGTGATAAAATTGAATCCACTTAAATTAATATATTTTGATATTTAGAAGACTCCATTTACAAATGAAGGTTTGTGTGTGTTTTTTTAAAGTTATTTACTGAAGAAAATATTTACAATATTTGCACTTCTAAAGGATTTTTATTCAGAATATAATGATTGCAACTCAGTTGTAGAAGATATAGTATTTAATAAAGCATTTAAAAATATTAATAAATGCGTGCCCTCAGAACCAGAAAATACATACTATGCACCCAATATAAATGCTCCCATGCATATGTGTAGCAAAAGATACATAAAAGAATGTTCGTGATAGCATTATTCATAATAGGTCACACTGAAAACAATTTAAATAATAATCAACTGTAGAAAATACATCATGATTATATTATGTTGCATTCTACAACATGGGTACATTTCAAATCATAATGCTTAGTGTAAATATCCAGGCAAAAAGGTCAGGGCAAGTAAAAACCATCTACGGAGATGATGATTGACTGCGAATGGATATTGTGAGGGGCATGAGAGGTACTGAAAATCTTTTGCTGTTGTTGTTATTGTGGTCTTTCTAATATTCCCTTTTCTCTCTTTTAATAGACTTTCTTCTGAAAGCAGCTTTATAGCAAAATTCAAAAACTACAGAGCTTTGCCATATACCCCTTACACCCGCACATGCAGAGCTTCCAATGTTATTACCACTAGCAAAATTCAAAAACTACAGAGCTTTGCCATATACCCGCACATGCAGAGCTTCCTCTGTTATTACCACCCCCCTCCCCAGAGTGGGATATTTGATACAACTGATGAACCTACATTAACACATTATTATCACCCAGAGTTCATAGTTGCTGGTCACGTTTTATTTCTTGACATAGTGTACTAAGTCACATTTAATGTAGGAGCTTTTGGGTAGTGATCTCAGGAATGTAGCCTTTAAAGGAGCGAGGGAACCCTAATTGGCTAGAGCAGCGATTTTCAACCTTTTTCATCTCATAGCACATATAAACTAATTATTAAAATTCTGTGGCACACCAAAAAAATATACTTTTTCCCATCTGACAAATAAGTTAGGTATAATTTTGATTCATTCACACCAGACAGCTATTGTTGTGTTGGGTGTTGTCATTTTTTTAATTTGACATTCTAAGGGAAAAGAGGTCAGATAATGGCATGTTTTAAAAATTCTTGCCCCCGTTGGTTTGGCTCAGTGGCTAGTGTGGCCTGAAGGGTTCTGGGTTCAAGGACACATACCTTGTTTGTAGGCTCCATCCCAGCCCAGTCAGGGTGGCCACCCACAGTAGCCCACCAATTGATGCGTCTCTCTCACATTGATGTTTCTTTCTCCCTGTCTCTCCCCCCTCTCTTTCTGTCTCTCTAAATATCAATGGAATCCTCAGGCGAGGATTAACAAAAATAAGTAAAAATTATTGTGGCACACTGATTGAAAAATGCTAGGTAAGAAGTACATTGAATTGTGATATATGTATCTGCAAAAATGGCCTCAGCTGAACTACATCTATGGGATCCTTCAAATCTGGGATAATCCTTTAATGTTTATCAAGTTAAGATAAAAGGGCCAGTTTCTTGTAGCTCTATTGTGACAAGTTACTAAATGGAAGATGTTCACAGGAGGAAACATAACCTTGGGTGATACCTTCCCTGTAGAAGACTTCAGCAGATAAAGTTTCTATTAGCTTGGGGGAAGGAGAGCCTCAATCATTGTTATGGGCCAAATTGTGTCAACTTGAAAGTCATATGTTGAAATCCTAACCCCCAGTACTTCAGAATGTGATTTTATTTTGAAATAGGCCTGGTAAAGAGATGATTAAAAGAAGGTGAGGCATTTTGGGTGTCCCTAATCCACTCTTACTGGAATCCTTGTAAGAAAATTCAACACACCAAGAGCTCTCAGGTGCACATGCACACAGAGGAAAGACCGTGTGAGAATAGTTAGAAGGAGGTCATTTGCAAGCCAAGCAGAGAGGCTCAGAGGAAATCAAGCCTCTGACACCTTAATCTTGGATATCTGGCCTCCCAAACCATGAGAAAATAAATTTCTATTGTTTAGAAAACCTATTCTGTGGTATTTTGTTATGACAGCTCAGCCAACTAATTCAGTCATGAAGGGATGATTTAGGTGGAACACCACAGAATTGTAGAAAATACATCATGATTATATTATGTTGCATTCTACAACATGGGTACATTTCAAATCATAATGTTTAGTGTAAATATCCAGGCAAAAAGGTCAGGGCAAGTAAAAACCATCTACGGAGATGATGATTGACTGCGAATGGATATTGTGAGGGGCATGAGAGGTACTGAAAATCTTTTGCTGTTGTTGTTATTGTGGTCTTTCTAATATTCCCTTTTCTCTCTTTTAATAGACTTTCTTCTGGCAGCAGCTTTATAGCAAAATTCAAAAACTACAGAGCTTTGCCATATACCCCTTACACCCGCACATGCAGAGCTTCCAATGTTACCACTCCCCTCCTCCCCAGAGTGGGATATTTGATACAACTGATGAACCTACATTAACACATTGTTATCACCCAGAGTTCATAGTTGCTGGTCACGTTTTATTTCTTGACATAGTGTACTAAGTCACATTTAATGTAGGAGCTTTTGGGTAGTGATCTCAGGAATGTAGCCTTTAAAGGAGCGAGGGAACCCTAATTGGCTAGAGCAGCGATTTTCAACCTTTTTCATCTCATAGCACATATAAACTAATTATTAAAATTCTGTGGCACACCAAAAAAATATACTTTTTCCCATCTGACAAATAAGGTATAATTTTGATTCATTCACACCAGACAGCTATTGTTGTGTTGGGTGTTGTCATTTTTTTAATTTGACATTCTAAGGGAAAAGAGGTCAGATAATGACATGTTTTAAAAATTCTTGCCCCCGTTGGTTTGGCTCAGTGGATAGAGTGGCCTGAAGGGTTCTGGGTTCAAGGACACATACCTTGGTTGTAGGCTCCATCCCAGCCCAGTCAGGGTGGCCGCCCACAGTAGCCCACCAATTGATGTGTCTCTCTCCCATTGATGTTTCTTTCTCCCTGTCTCTCCCCGCTCTCTTTCTGTCTCTCTAAATATCAATGGAATCCTCAGGCGAGGATTAACAAAAATAAGTAAAAATTATTGTGGCACACTGATTGAAAAATGCTAGGTAAGAAGTACATTGAATTGTGATATATGTATCTGCAAAAATGGCCTCAGCTGAACTACATCTATGGGATCCTTCAAATCTGGGATAATCCTTTAATGTTTATCAAGTTAAGATAAAAGGGCCAGTTTCTTGTAGCTCTATTGTGACAAGTTACTAAATGGAAGATGTTCACAGGAGGAAACATAACCTTGGGTGATACCTTCCCTGTAGAAGACTTCAGCAGATAAAGTTTCTATTAGCTTGGGGGAAGGAGAGCCTCAATCATTGTTATGGGCCAAATTGTGTCAACTTGAAAGTCATATGTTGAAATCCTAACCCCCAGTACTTCAGAATGTGATTTTATTTTGAAATAGGCCTGGTAAAGAGATGATTAAAAGAAGGTGAGGCATTTTGGGTGTCCCTAATCCACTCTTACTGGAATCCTTGTAAGAAAATTCAACACGCAAAGAGCTCTCAGGTGCACGTGCACACAGAGTGAAGACCATGTGAGAATAGTTAAAAGGAGGTCATTTGCAAGCCAAGCAGAGAGGCTCAGAGGAAATCAAGCCTCTGACACCTTAATCTTGGATATCTGGCCTCCCAAACCATGAGAAAATAAATTTCTATTGTTTAGAAAACCTATTCTGTGGTATTTTGTTATGACAGCTCAGCCAACTAATTCAGTCATGAAGGGATGATTTAGGTGGAACACCACAGAATTTGCTACAACTGACCTCTTGCCCTACCTTTATTTATCTACTTTGTGTAGAAAGTTTATCCCAACTGCAAAGAGTTTCAGCAGGATTCTAGTTGGCTTTTTCCCCCCTAGAGAAACTTAAAAGAGGAAAGTTAATGAGATAAATCACAGGACAAGGGCTGCAGCTGGTCTAGAGGCCACACTTGGTATCACTGCGTTCACTACTATGTGTCTATTTTAAATTTCCTCACCCTCAACTTGTATCTCTGCTGATCCATATGGCTTATTTTGTGAGGGATCTGGTCCACTGGTCATCATGTCCTCTCAGATTTGTTGAATTTTATCCATTTGCCATCACCATTGTGCAGGGAGTAGCAAGAGGTACTGTGTTGAGCTGTATAGTTGCCAAACATTTTAAGTACATGGGCTCAGATGTTCCTATTCCGAGTCCAGAGTCCTATCTCTTCCCAATCGCAGCGCTGATCTTAGCATAGCAGTCTTTCTGGGACTGAACATCATCCTTCGCTGGAGCTCTGCTACCACTAGAATGAAGTCCTGGACCTGATGACCACCTTTTCTGCCCTCTTGCTGCAGCAAATGAGTCTCTTTATACGCTGCCAAAGAGGCCCTCTGGCTCTTACATTTCACCTTAAATTGGTGATTCATTACCATAAGCCTTTTATTGTTTTTCTTCAATGCATGATTAGTCCCATCCAATTTCATAGTCCTTGTAACTATTATTTTCCCCTGATGTCTCAAATGCTTGAGATAGTGTACCCACCAATGCATTAATTTTGATTAGTATTTCAGTTCAGTTCACCACCAGTGTAAGTTTTAACAATTGCACTGCTACGCATGCCACAAGCTATCAGTATTCTACCTACCATCTACTAGTATAATTACGAGTAGAGTCCTCATTACAAGGAGGCCAGTGAATGATACATTGCTATAGTCCTGTTTTCAATGCTACTTTCTAGGATCAATTCTCTTACCAACTCTCTTAGATGACATCCTTTTGAAAATAGACACTGAAGCAGAAATTTAGATTCATGGACTCTTGGGGAAAATATCCCCAAGATAAGTAGGGTTGGACAAAACAAACAAACAAGAGAACAACAACAACAACAAAAACACCACACATTGAACTGCAAAATAGATGCAGAAGGTTCGACTGATACAATGGTGAGCTTTGGGGCTCAGATAGCCTTTAGGATTTATCTTATTCAAAGCAAGGGTTTTAGGCCTTTGTACTCACCTGTCAATCTGTCATTGGATAAATTCAGTACCCAGGAGACAACATAGCCTTGAAAATGGCAGCCACTTTGGGCCAAGGGTAGTTCTTACGGAGGCACTTAGTTGTGAGGAGCCAACACTCTTGGCAACTGAAGAAATGAATGTCTCATTCTCAAGAAGAGAATTTCAGTGGCAAATACAGCGTATTTTGCATCTACGAAGTGATTGCATAGGTGTGATAATTTTGCCAAAATTAATTGACTGGAAACAATGCTTTTTGAATTTGTAGACGTGTATTTTTTTAAATAAGAATATTAGAAATTGGAAAACAAAGAGTATGCCAATCATTGTAAAAACTTAAGAGTAAACTGTAAATTTACACCAAGAGATAGCAAAAACATTGGGGTGAGATGCAATTCAAAGTGTTGCAGTGTCACTTTTTATGAAGTTCTATTTCGCTTACCTAATTTGCAATATTTTGTTTGCTTATGTCAGCTAAATGAATGAATAACTGAATGTAGTTCTATACTTTATTTCTTTGGAATTTGTTTCCTCTTTGTATTTGTTCTTGAATTATGAAAAAGAATTATCTGATTATATATTACCCTCTACTGATTCTTTTATCTATCTATAATCTATTATCTAGCTCTATCTATCTCTCTATCTATCATCTATCTATCATCTATGTATCACCTATCTTCTATCTATCTATAAATCATCTATCATCTATCATTATTGACCATTATATTTCTGGACATACATTAGTATTTATTACTCATTTTCCCTTTCTTCTATTGGCACTGTTTATGGTTTTTGGAAGAACACCACAGAGAGGTAGGCAAGGGCAGGCAAATTCTGCCTTGTGCGTATTAGCAGACTGACATATCATGTGGAGGAACATGTGTTCTTTAAAGGGTAAAATGTGAGGCTTTCAAAAGTGATCTGCAAAGATTAAGTTGCTCTCAATAAGAAAACAATTTAAAAATGATGATTGTAGAATGAAGAGAAAAACCTTTCGGAGGAAAAAAAAAAGAGGACCAAGAATATGGCATTTACAGAGCACGTGTTTATTGTGATTCATAAACAATTTCCTATGGTGAAAAAGCAGACAATGAACTTTAATATTCATAATAATTTAACATTTTATTTTATAACTAGAGGCCCAGTGCACAAAAATTTGTGCACTCGGGGGGGGGGGTTCCTCCAGCT
>NW_005354385.1:8773092-8792403 GCF_000412655.1 Myotis brandtii | reverse complement strand
ATCTGCTTAATTCAAATTAAGCAGAATCACAACAGTAAATATCAGCAAAGTGTTGGAGCAATGAGAATGCTCATGTAATGCTGGTGGGAGGATAGATTGATATGAATTTAGAAAATAGTTTAATAAAATCAGGTAACTGTCCCAGGTACAAATTTTGATCAGGAATTACACTCCCATATTTATACAAAACAGAAACTCAAGCGAATATGTACCAGTAACAAAAGGCGTTTTTACAATACAGGGCATGAGGATCTCAGTTATTCACACTTTTTTTGTCAGTCTTTTACATTTTAGTCTTTGTTTTTATTGTTTCTCATGAATATCCCCAAAATTGTCTGTGATATTTTAACTCTTAGAACATCAAATGCTGTTCCATGAGAAGCTCTCAATGCACTATTTTTTCTTTCACAATTGAGTCTTTTGATGGTTATCTATGTCTTTATGCTATATAGACATATGACAAATTGTGATGATCTCCTGGCTTTATTAGATAGAATATTATTGTAAATAACACACTGCTTTTTATTACAAAACAATTCAGTCCATTTAGAATTATATTTATGAGTGAAAATAATTGTAAGCCTTTTTTGGTCTCCACATTTTATGAATCACTTCCATTCTCAACATTTGGTATACTACTACCGTTGATTTAAATGAAAGCATATATTTTCCTAATAAAAAAATTCTTGTAATCTTGTTTCACCATGTGAAATTTGATCAAAAATAAATAGTAGAAATTTTACTTTCTTAATTTATATAGTAAATGTCAAACTAAATTTAAAAATAGGCTTCAATAAAATTGATCATAAAAGTAACAAGTTACAAAATAAATAAATGTTTACTTATTTTTAGGAGCAGTTACAGTTGAAAAACATTATATCAGTAGTTTATGAATTGAAATATATTTAAATATATCTGTTAGTATGAATTGACAGAAAAGCTGAAATAATAAAAAAATAGGTAATGTGAAAACATTTTAATAATATTCCCTATCATTATGTCCCTTGTCCTTTTGGGTTCTGTTGGGTATCTGAAGGCGGAATGGAGGATAACAGAATGGTCAAATAGTACCTCAGTCCTGCCACAAGTTCACTGTGGCAATAAGAATATTAAAGACATTGGAACTATTCTTAGGCCATAAATATTCACAGAGTCAAGTATGCTTCCATATGGAGGTGACATTTAATGTGAGAATGGAAATAATGAGTAGGATTTTGACAGGTGTGATTTCACTAGGCAAAGAAATTAAGAATATTCCTCAGACTGACACTATGGCGATTACACCAAAAACAGCATAGAAAAATAAATCTTGGCCTGGCTAGGGTGGCTCAGGTGGTTGAGTTTTATCTCATGCATTGAAAAGTCTTCAGTTGGATTCCTGGTCAGGGCTCTGTGGGAACCTTTCCAGAGTCCCCAGACACCCACGGCCACTCAGAGTGTGAAAGGCCTCATTATTAATACACCGCACTGGCCAAGGCCGCTCTGAACATGGGATTCCCAATCAGAATGTCCAGGAATTACACAGCTGCAAGGCCACAGCGATCTGATGGTACACTGTGCCTTGCTGTAGCCAAATGATTGATGTCACTGTTGGCAACTAGCCTCCTTTGTGGAAGTAGTATTAAAAGTATATTGCTAAGTCTAGAGAGCTCAGAGCTGTGAGGGAAGCTCAGAGGTAGTTACTATGTGAGGCTACAGAGACCAGCTAGTGTGCTGGGCAGGGGAAATAGGAGAAGCTGCTGAGCCAGAAAGGCTACAGAGGAAGTAGCTCTAAGAGAGAGCTTAGGTCCTGCTACGATGTGAGGCCTGAGTCGAGGGGGCGGCATGCAGCTGCTCAGGTAAGACTGTGGGTACAAAGACTATTAGAGGTGCTAATGTGTGGGAAACATGTATTTACCAGCTGGTGTATGGCTGCCTGATTGGGACACTGTTATGAAGGACTGTCTTGTCTAATGGCTTATGCCACTGTATTCTGCAATAAAGACTCATTCTTATACACCCACAACTTCTCATGGCTTCTCTGTCTAAGACCAGGCATCCTAGGAGGTCCAGCCCCAGGCAGAGGGGCTTCAGACTCGGCACCTGTACCTAGTGAGATAAAGGAGGAACTTGGACTAAGTTCCCAACAGTTAGTACAGTGGGCAGGGTTCCAGAAGGAACCTGCCCTGGAGTAGTCGGGAATAATTTAGAAGAATATATGGACTCAGAGCAACTCAGAGCAGCAGTGCTGTACAGTGCTCATGTGTCTCTGACAGGCACATACCCAAGTTTCGGGTTTGATTCCTGGTTGGACTTGTGAGGGAAGTGACTGATCTCTCTCTCTCTCTCTTCCTCTCCCTTCATCTCTCTCTCAAATCAATAAAATAGCCCTGGCCAGCATGGCTCGGTGGTTGAGCATCAACCTGTGAACCAGGAGGTCATGATTAGATTCCTGGTCAGGCACATGCCCAGGTTGCTGGCTTGATCCCCAGTGTGAGGCATGCAGGAGGCAGCCGATCAATGACTCTGTCTCATCATTGATGTTTCTATTTCTCTACCACTCTCCCTTTATCTCTGAAATAAATAAAATATATTTTAAATCAATAAAACACATTTTAAAAAGTCTTCTGTTTCTCACCATGCAACCTTGTGGCAGCTAACTTCTGCTTGAGCAAGTGATAAGAGAGAAAGAGATAGAGAGAAGGAAAGGAAAAGAAAGGAAAAAAGAGGAGAGGAGAGGTAGGGAGAAAAGAGGAAAGAAGAAAATGGACAAGATGAGCACCACAGTGACTTCTATAACCTAATGTTAGAAAGGGCTTACGGTCACTCTGGCATGTTCTATTGGCAATGTAGGCCAACTCTGGTCTCACGTGTTAGGCTGCGGAAAGCAGAAGTGACAATCACTGGGGACAACTTGGAGGCTGTGTTTCGTACTGGCTCATTCACTGTGAGGCTACCATTTGCTGTGGCCAGGAAAGCAGGACAATGCCATCTTTCATTGGAAACACGGGTGGAAGCTGTATTTTCAAATAATTCCGCCTAAGAAGGACAGGACTGTTCCCAGGGGAAGAGAGTAGTACTGTGCAATTGCCTCCCTGCACCACACACACACACACACACACACACACACACACACACACACACACACAGGTCTACTACAAAATGAGAACATTTTAGATCCTACTCATTCGGTGTCAGCATTCCATTTCTTTTTCTGCTTTACCTTCTTTTTGACTTCTAGATCAAATGGTTGAAAATTATCTGACTCAAACAAAATATTTGTATATTCAAAATGCAAATTCATTTTTATTAGAATCTTCACCTTGTGTGTTTTTGAGTGCCTAACACATAAGAAATTTAGTTTCACATCAATTATGAAATAAAAGGAAGCAAACATATGTTGTTATGAGTTATACTTTCACTTTAGCCCCTCAAACAAATATTTCCTATGAAAACAGGGGCAAGAAGTCTTATAGTATACCATCATATTTGTTCCTTAGGTTTTATAATCCATATAGACTCTTCCAATGGTGGTTCTATCTTTAGAACGTTAAAAGTTTTTTGTTGTTGTTGTTGTTGTTTTTTTTATGTCTCTGATGTAGAAAGACTGGTCCTGATGGCTTAAATGGAAGACTCTGTATACTTTACACTGCTCTAAGTAGCCTGGTTTTAGCATTTTTCAGATGTATAAAAGAAATGTAAGTAGCTGCAGGACAATATCTTTCAGAGTCTTGAAATAAGTCTTTTTATTACTTTATTTGTATAGTTAAATTTTTGTGGGACCATAAATTTAGGCATATACATGTGTGCAATTCTAAAAAGTACCACTGAGAGGAGCTCTAATCAAGATGATACAATATCTGGCTCTGATCCATAACCCCTTTCCTTTAGGGAAGTTAACATGAATTTGTTTTAAAACCTTAGTTTGAGTTCCATCTTTTGGAAAGCTGATAAATATTTTTGCCTTAAATTTACAAGAAATATGATTATTATTTTTCTCTAATGTTCCAAATGTTCTGTAGTTTTGATCATTGTAAGAGGAAAAGACCCATGCTTCCTTACCACACAGAGATATAGAAAAGCCTTTTTCCTTGAGGAAAATATTTGCAAGGATCCTGAAACATATAGTAGTATTTAAATAAACAAGTATTTATACTTATCTAAAATTAATATAATTCATTTTATGGATATAATACTACTCTTCTTTTGTAAATGTATTATCATAAATTCAAACTTACCTAATAATAATAGTAATAATAATAATAATAACAACAGCAATGCTTTACACATTATTTACTCAGGTGCATCAATTGTTAACATTTGCCCTATTTTTTCCTATTACAATTTTTTAAGCCATTGAGAGTAAGTTGTAGTTATCCTAGTAATTTACTTTTACATATACCATATTTTTCCATGTATAAGATGCTATTTTTTTTCTAAAATCATTAGACTGAAAATCGAGGGGCATCTTATATACAGAAGTCAGCTGAGGAGGGAGCCACGTGGGTGCGTAGCTGCCCATACCTTGTCAAATAGGCTTCCTTCCATCATGAGCCTTATTGTTACTGACGTCAGCTGATGCCGTAATTGGAGGTGGAGGTGGTGTGTGCGCAGATGCAACAGGGATCAGAGCGTTCCGAGCCCATAAAAATGTCAAAAAATAAAATAAATAAATACCAGTAAGCGATTGTCTTATATTCTACAAAATTCAAACTGAATGTAATCAGTTATGCAAAAGAACATGGAAATAGAGCTGCAGAGAAACAATTTGGACCTCCTCCCACTGAGTGTATGATCAGACAGTGGAGAAAACAGGAAGAACAACTTAAGATGCCATAAAAGAAGAAGACCTTAAGAGTAAAAGCAGCAAAACGCTTAAAATGTTGATTTCTTAATTTTGAGTTGGAAAAGTGGGAGGCGTCTTATACATGGGGGCATCTTATACATGGAAAAATATGGTAATTGTGTATTCTAAAAAACAAGGACATTGTTTCATACAACCTCAGTTACAAAAGTCAAGAAATCTGTTATATAACTGATATTGACATTGTGGATGAAAGGGGTCACATACCAAACCTGACAAGCTCAGGGGAGGTCTGCATGGTGTCCTTACAAGCTCAAAGACCTAAAATAACCGCACAGGATGGTCTGAAGTTAAAACTTCTTGACTAACAGTGAGTCATGGTCAGTAGTCATCTTCAAGGCCAGTATCTTCCTTGACAAAAGTTAATTGTTACCTTAATTGAACCTGTCCATTGTCTTTTTGCTTCTAGGATAACATACCTTGGGAATGTCAGAGCAATCTCCTTTTCCAGGACCCCTCGGGCCACAATATCTTACCAGAGCAGGAGACCACAACCCCTCACTGTTATTTATTCCCCCACACCATCTCTATGTCCCATAAATGTTCATTGTTAACTATCTTACACCCACCAATGTAAAGGAAGTATTTGTAACTTCATTTTACTTTTTGTCCAATCTCAGAGATGGTTCTCCCCCTCCCGCCCCCACTTTGCTTTCTCCCACCTCCCTAGTCTACCACCAATGGATTTCATGTAACCCTCCTTATGCCTCCTCCTTTAATTCTAATGTATAACATAAACTGTAAAACTGACATTCTTCAGAGCATTTTCTCAATCTATTGAGATTTTGCTTCCTGGCAATTTTCATCAGTTTGGCTCAAATAAACTCATAAAAATACAGGATTGGAGGTTTCTTATATGGGCAATAAAATACTGTTGATATAATACTGTTATCTAATCTATAGTTCATAATAAAATTTTTTCAATTTTCTCAATAATGTCTTTTATTGCCACTTTTTTTCTCTCTTCAGGATCTAATCTATGATCACATATTGCTGTTAGTTGTCATGGCTTTTTATCGTCTTTTTAGCTGGAACATTTTTCCATCTTTCATAACCTTAACATTCCAGGCCAATTATGTTGTTAAATGTCTTTTAATTTGGGGTTTTTTAATCTTTCATCATGATTAGATTCAGGATGTGCATTTTTGGCAAGATTTCCACAGAAGTAATGCATCTTTTTCATCGTGTCATATTAGTTTCTCCTAATTTTGGCAATGTTATTTTTGATCATATAAGTGAGATGGTATCCTTTGAAATTAATTCATTTGTAGGGAGACTATAGTATTCATACTTATACCCACTAATTTATGTGTTTCTTATACAATGTACTCTTAACTAACACTATTAAAAGGTAAAAGTGATTTATTTTTACTACATAAACAACTTACATAGAACATTGGGGAAAGAATCAAAGATTGAGTCTTATTCCTGCCTAAAATTGTTTTTGTCCTCAGATAAAACTTTTATTTTTTTTATGCTTTACTACTGCAAAACTCTAAAGTAAGTAATTTGGCTCCCAAAGAGCAATTATTCCACTCCTTTTACACCAATAATTGACTGTCATTCCTTATTTTTAACTTTATTTTAATTGTTGACACTATTACCAATGCCCACATCCTCCCCTCTTCCTTTGCCCACCTCCCCACATCCCTCACCTCCCCCTTTCCTCTGGCAATCACCACTCTCTTATCTGTGTCTATGGGTTTTGCATATATTTTCTTTGGCTAATCCCCTCACCTTCTTTCATAGGGCGATCCCTGCCCTTTCTATTCTGAAAACTGTTAGTCTGTTCCATGTATTCATGCTTCTGTTTCTATTTTGTTTGTCAGTTTATTTTGTTCATTAGCTTTCTCACATATATGATAAGTGAGATCATATGGTATTTGTCTTTCTCTAACTGGTTTAGTTCACTTAGCATAATAGTACCAGATATATTTCATAGTGCCATAGTCTTAAAGCTACAAACATTTGAAAATTAACCTCCTTGTCTTTCGAAAGCTTTTACAAGAACTAATTTACATTTAAATCACTGTATGTGTTACTTCTTGTAAACCGTAAAAACTTAGATGAAGAAATATTACAGAAAATTTTTGAAGTTTTAATGGGTGTTTAAATATGATAATGTTAATCACTACTTAAATATAATCTTAATTTTAAATGAAATTTGATTTTTGTCTTAAATTTTGCTGCTGGAAGGAAAAAAGAGCTGAATTGTGTAATCCATTTATTTAAAAATTAGAGAAATCAGAATTTTATTTTTTATTTCTAACAATAGCAATTCAGGGAGAGTTTCTTTTTAATTTGACAATTGGATAAATATTAAATGAATAATGCATTAATTTAGGAAATTAAGCTTCTGCTTTCCAAGCCAATTTTCCAAGAGACACAGAATATATACTCTTAATAAACCATGCCACTAATGAATTTTTGTTCATTCCTATAGATAAATCTCTATTACACCTTTTCTTTTGTGTGAGATTAGGACTGAGGTCTGTACCTTGAAAAATAAATCTGCATACAATGACCAAGGATATTACGACACTCTATAGATCTAATGCTGTGTAAACACTAGCCTATTAGACTGACTCTAGGGCTTTTCTAATTTGGGTTTGAGAATCTCAACTAATATAATCACATGAACAGCATATTCTGATGGAAAGTCAAGACTCTTCATTGGAAATGCAAACTTAAGAGGCTTCATGCTGTCAGTACTTTCACATTTGTAAACACATAGTGGTTGTTGGTGACTGTCTCTTGAGGTGCACAGAGGAGTTCCTAGTTAGTTAGACCTTATGTGACTAATTAGATGACACTCTGTCTTCTTGAAGCTTGCATTTCAGATGTTATGTAGAACGTCTCAAAGATCATTAATTACTACCCACTCCTGGTGATTCATTTTGGAACAAACAATTAGAAAAAATCTAAAATGTATTTGTCATGGCTTTAAAAACATAAAATATGAAAGTGAATTACTTATTGGCATAGGCACTTAACACTTATTTTTTAATCTTTTGCTTGAAAGGAAATAAAGGTCTGGGGGTTCAAAGATTAAAATTTAGATACCTAGAAGCTATTGTTTGAATATGATCTTAAGAACCGGACACTAGAAAGTTCCATATACGTGCCAGAAAAAACAGAACACACACACACAACAATAACAATAACAAAACATTTATCACTATTTCTGAAAGAAAAATGATTTTCTAGAGTGGGGACTACCTTATATAATTCATTTTTTTCTCCCAAGTCACTCTGAAACATTTGTTTTGAAAAGCCCAGCCTACGTCAGCAAACTAACAACAAAGCTGTCTGTAAAATAAAGGGGTTAGCTTTCAAACTTCTGCACTCTGGAAAGACATGCTAAAGACTGTTGAAATAAATGTTGACAAGGCAAACAATATTATATCCCATAAAAGTGGTAGTATTCCTAGTAGGTTGGGATTTTACATTCATTTATCCAACAAATATTTGAGTGTCTCTTATGTTCCAGATAGTCTTCTAGGTGCTGGCATACAACAGTGAACACATCAGAATTGTGTGGCGTATATTAATAGACAATGTAGGGGTAAATTACAAAATGGCTCTAAGTTTTCACCCAATTCTCCATCCAATGCTTCAAAAGCAGTATGATTTTATAGCTCCTCCTCTCAAGAAGTAGAATCTACTTCCCCACATCTTGAATTTTGGCTGGACTGTGGATTTTTCTGCTGCTTCTCTCTTCCTGTGAAGCCTGCCACCCCCAAGAGAAGCTTAAGTAAGACCGCCCACCTGCTGGATGGTGAGCGACAACCTGGACAAGAGGAGAGTCATCCCAACCTTTCTGACGAAGCCCTTCTAGAGCAGGTATCAGTCAGCCTACTCTCAAACATCTCAGAAAGCGAACTAAAGATTAGCAGACTGTGTATCAACCCAAAATTACATGTATGGTCCTAGTCAAGGCAGAAAAAGCTGCCCAGCAAACTTGAAACAATGTGAGTTTTTTTTGTTTTGTTTTGTTTTTTAATATATTTTATTGATTTCTTTTTGTACAGAGAGGAAGAGAGAGGGATAGAGAGAACATCGATGAGAGAGAAACATCGATCAGCTGTCTCCTGCACGCCCCCTACTGGGGATGTGCCCGCAACCAAGGTACATGCCCTTGACTGGAATCGAACCCAGGACCCTACAGTCCACAGGCGACACTCTATCCACGGAGCCAAACCGGCTAGGGCGAAACAATGTGAGTTTTGAAGTGGTTTTCATACATGGCAATAGGTAACTGATGTTACACTTTCTTTCAAAAATATATATGTAAGTAAAAGGAAGATATTATAGTAACATATACATATTGAGTATTTCATATATTATATGTGTACTTAAGTAAAAAAGATGTTATAGTAACATACATATTGCATTCTGCATATGTATATATGGATAGATTTATTGTACATAGAAATGGGTGAAATATGTTAGTATTTCACTAAAGTAAAAATTAAGGGACATGGGGAAGACATGATGTAAAAATTAAAATAGAAATTTACTGTAGATTGATGAGTAGAAGTTATAGATAACTAATTTTATTTTAAACATTGTAAAGTTAGTATTAAGGTAAAATATAATGATGATGATCCACTAAACTTATTTTTATTTATTTTTTTATTTAGGTAAAATTCACATTTTAGGTTGAAATAAACTATACAAAATTGATTTTCTTTACCAGAAATAGCAGCAATATTTTCTGTATTATTACTTGATAAACAAAAATACACATTTTTGTAGGTTTCCCAGGTTTTGCTTATAAATCAAGATGAGGCAATAGATATGCTCATGGAAAAAGACAGATTAAACAGACAAATCAGTTGTCAGTATCCATGGCTTGAGTGTTCAACATATATATACCTGCCAAAAAGATTATGGAGCTATAGGCTCAACAAAGGAATGTAAACAGCAACAACCTGATGTCAGGCAACAATGGCAGGTTCTTCCATTCAATGTTTAACTGTAACTTGTTCCTTTAAGATCACTGAGTAAAGACAAAGTCTACACTGAAATCACTAGTTTTATATTGATGAATGTCTTCTTTCAACAAATATGGACTTTATGTATGTCCTGTATCGACTCAACCAAAACTTAATTTCTCAGAAATAAATAAGGATATACTGAGAGCAGTTATTTTTCCCTAAATACCTACCAGTAGGAATATTTATTTGTGAATGTTTAAATCATGGAAGAATCTTGAAGTAAAGGAAAATGCTATTGGTGGCATAGAACGTTAGACCCAGTTTAATGTACTCTTTAGATTTTATGACAGTGGAAAAACTCAAAAGAAATTTCATGAACCATGGCATGAAACTCAAATAAGATGAATGAATTACACTGACTGGTGAAATTCCAATAAACAAAATTTATTATAAGTAATCTCACAAATCATACTTAACTAGGTGATAATGATATTATACATAAAGTATAGCAAAAGGCTAAGAATTATACTTATGGCAATGTTTAGAATAGAAATTTCTAAAATATTTTCGCTGTACTTGGAAGTGCTTAAATAATGTGACATATGTTTTCTCTATTTCTCAGGGATGTAAAGAGAGGACCAATTTTCTCAATTCTTTTTATAATACTTGGAATTAGGCCTGTGCTCCTGTATTTTTCCCACTACCCCAGGGTTTCACACCCTGTGGTAGGTGATGATCTGTGCCTATGAAATCATCAGGGGGCAGCATCTCTGCAGCATGTAAGTTCCTCTTTTTATACTAGTATACTCTCCACTAGAATATGTCCTTTTTCTACATTCAAATTATGGAATTATAGGCCTGGAAAAGATTTTACAGATCATCTAATCCTCTCTCTTCATGTAAAACAAAAACCTTTAATCTTTTATATGATATATAGAGAGTGAGGATTTATGTTCAACAAGATCTATTCTGATCACTTAAAAATGTGATTTTTAAGGTTATTTCAATTGTGTGTTCTTTCTGATCATTTTTAAGTAAAACAGTAACATATGCCTGTATAACTCTACATTTCTGATGTTACTTATTAATAATTCTTTTCACAATAAATCTCTTCTGGGCACTACATGTAATTATTGAGGCCGTAACAGATGGAGAAGAGGCATTGCCTGAGTTATTACTAAGGCTGGCCAGGTTTAGCAGCCAGCGCCAAGGGAATGCAGTAGATGGCTGTCCCAGAAGAAGCGCACAGATGGACAGCTTTCTCAGTTGTCTGGGACATTAATAGAATGGCAAGCATTTATATACAGCTTATGGGTATTAACTGGTCTATAACAAATGCTGAGGCAGTTTTTCCTGCTGAGTGGCATTCTAGCATGACATAGCACAGAAAATTGGTAGGTGATTTCTATTTGCCTTCCTACATTATTAACCTGTATCTTAGATTTGGCTCTTCCATGGTAGAGCCCAATCTCAAATGATTGTGACCATTGAGGACTGGGTTAATCTCATTAAACTGTGTGTGTACAAAATAAGGTCTTCCAGAATTTTATTCCTAAACATATTTGAAATTGAAAATGTTGTAGGAATTTAATGTTTCATATTATTTAATAAATATAATAGAGAGAAATGATAGTTTATTTGATGATTCAGAAATTACGATTTCTGTTTCTGATAAGCGCTCATGTAGAAATTTGAATTTTGAAAACAAAATTCATATCATCAATAACCTAAAATACAAGTGCAGGAAGAAAATATTCCCATATTCTTAAAATCCTTCCTTGCTGAATAATATAACTTATTTTTTATAAATTATGTATTTATCTTTTCTTTTTCTTTACATTTTGATGTTATAGAATAAAAGGTCAAATATTAGTTTGCCTAAAACACTCTATTATTTTGAAAATAAAGTTAATATTTCAAATGTTGAGAAACTAATCTATGTTTAGAAATATTTTAATTTTCATGATAAGACTATTTCTTTTCTTTTGGATAAAAGAGTAAATATGTTTTCTAGAGTACACAGAGACATCACCTTCCATCAACATAGAAAAACTTACCCAGAGTGGTAATTCTGGAAAATTTGGGATAAGTAAGTTTTATAACATTCATCAACATTTATATTATAAACAAGTAAGTGGGCTATAAGGGTGATAGTAAATAAAAGCTTTTAAAAATAATCTAGGTTATGCAATTTTCTAGCAAGCATAAACATATCATATATTATGCAATATAATTAAAGTATTAAGTGACTATCAGAATTTTATATTTATTGAGATATATATAGATTTTTCTAAAAATGCAAAATGAATGTATCATGAATTGAAATTACTTAGGAATGCAAACACAAACAATAATCTCACTTTTCTAGTCTCACCCAAGTGATTAAATTTACCATACAGACTTATTTGTAAACTAGAGACCCAGTGCATGAAATTTGTGCATGGGGTGAGAGGGGAGTGTCCCTCAGCCCATCCTGCACCCTCTCCAATCTGGGACCCCTTTAGGGATGTCCGACTGCCCATTTAGGATCAGGCCAAACGGGCAGTCAGACATCCCTCTCACAATCCAGGACTGCTGGCTCCCAACCTCTCGCTTGCCTGCTGGCCTGATTGCACCTAACTGCTTCTGCCTGCCAGCCTGATCACCTCCTAACCGCTCCCCTACCAGCCTGATCGACACCTAACTGCTCCCCTGCCAGCCCGATTGCCCCCAACTGCCCTTTCCTGCAGGCCTGGTTTCCCCCAACTGCCTTCCCCTGCAGGCCTGGTTGCCCACAACTGCCCTCCCCTGCTGGCCATCTTGTGTCCACATGGGGGCGGCCATCTTTGACCACATAGGGGTGGCCATCTTGTGTGTTGGGGTGATGGTCAATTTTCATATTACTCTTTTATTGGATAGGATTACTTTTGCTCCATAAAATTTATGTCATTGCTTGAAATGAAAAGGACTCTGTCCTCTTGGGAAAGGGGAAAGCATCCCCTGACATCCAGGATCTTTTATAACCTTCTGAGCCGTGGTGTTGATATGAGCTGACTGGATGCTCATAGTTAGGCCTTGGTGTACTAGTAACAATTTCACATAACATCACCATCAGACAAGGCCATTCTGTGACCTGGTGGATCAAGATAAAAACATTCCATGTCATATCTGAACACAGACAACACATGGACATTCTATAACCAGAAAATATCAGCTATCCCCTTGTCCCAGCGGATATGAATGACTGCCACTTCTTAACAATTATTGTATAGTTTTGCTTCAGCTTAATATGACCTCCTAGATAGGATTTAGATATTCAGTCATAGTATTCCTCCTGCCTCTCATAGCATCTCATCTAGAGCAAAATCTGTTTCTTTAAATCATCAGTCCTCACCCAAATCACCAAACACGAGGCAAAATCCTGCCCTAGTCCTTTCCAAAACCTCTTGTTGAAGTGTCGCAGGATTCTCCATGGCATGGATTCTCCCTTGTCTTGTTGAGCACTGAGATATCTACATGCAGCCATACATAATGCCCTAACTACTCACTTCAAACCACGCCATTTTCATTTATTCACTATTTGTTTAAAATAATTATGTTAAATATCCTTTTAAAATTATTTTATTGTTCCTTTCATATGATTTCTATTTAGTCAAAACTCAGATGTTACTTCCACACAGTGGTTTCCCCAGATCACTCCATTTAAAGTCTGTAAGAGACTTTCTGTATTTGTCAGTCCCTACACATACTTGCTCAGCCTACTTGGAGGTTAGCAGCAGACAGTTCCTAGACACATCAATAGTCCCCTGTACCTCCCTGCCTGAGAGTGTCCTCCCTTCATTAAAGAGTGCCCAGCCAGTGCCAGGAGCTGAATGAAGGGGCTCAGGGGGTCTATTAATGCCAAGAAGCAATAATTAGGGATGGGAGTTGCTAGTTGAATATCCCAACTTTCTCTTCCTTCTTTGGGACAATGCTGAACTGTGCTATTTAGTTGTTCAGTGGGTTCCTAGTAGAATTGAGCTGTAGTCATCACCTGCTCCTATTAATGCTCCCTCTATTGACCTTCTTCTCTTTCTTATTTCCTCACTCTCCTTCCATGCTTACTGTGAACACCTAAATAAATCAAATGCACCTAAATGCTATTGGAAGAACTTAGTGAGCACTCTGGTTGGAAATCTGGAATCAAATCACTCCACATTCAAATGGTGACAATGAGCCTGTTGTTGGTGAAATCCTAACTTGGAGAAGCATCATGATTGCTTAACCTTTCTTCACTTGCAGAATATTGTCCTAAGGTGTATATATACCTTAAGAAATTGTTCTAGCATTGGAAGATCTGAGAGCAATACTAATTATAACAATTAAGGACCTGATTGGATTTGCTAGCCAACAAAGGCATACCAAAGGGGGTGGAGAGGAAGAGAGAGAGAGAGAGAGAGAGAGAGAGAGAGAGAGAGAGGTTTAGGTTAGTCAACTATCAACTCAGGGCATGCTGTAAAAACAAAGAGCCTCCATAATACAGAAACTTTCATTTCCTCTCACTAGGAAGGAGATAGTGCTGGCAATAAAGCCCAAGATTTAACGGTTAAAGAATACAAAGAAGCTTGGATTAATTATTCTGGCAAAACTCACATGCAGGGGCCAGAAAATTATGGCCCATGAATAGAATATAGCCCACACCCTTTTCTTTAAATTTGTATTAAAACATATTATTGAAAGTATTACAGATGTCCCTCTTTTTTCTATTGACCCCTTCTAGCCAGCCCCTTCCCCATCCTATTGTCTGTGTCCATGGGTTATGCATATATGCATACAAGTTCTTTGGTTGATCTCTTCCCACCCTCCTCTCCCACCCCATCCACTCCCACCCAGCCTTCCCTCTGAGATTTCGCTGTTTGTTGTTTCTTTTAATTGATAAGGGGAAATGAGAAAATGAAGTTTTTATGGTATATGAGGTTATGAGGTTATCCTACGCAAGCTTAAATAAACAGAATTTCAGATTCTTTGCTTTTATCTTTATTCATGTTGCTGAAAATATATACCAAGAGAGATGAACTCTCAGAAGACTCTTTCCTAAGATTGTGATGACTCTTTCTGGGGATAGAGAACTGCAGCAAAATGCATCTTCATGATACTTGTGTCATTGGTGATACTTGGGATTTTAAAAAATGAAAAAAGACATTTAAATTGAGTACCTTGGAAAGTAATTGGCAAATTCTAGAGAAAGACGATGTGATTGTGAGTTCAGAATTACTTGAAAAGAATTTTCTTAACTGGAAACAGCTACATCTCAAGAAAACATTTAATTAACAATGTTAAATCAGGAAGGTATTTAAAAGATTATTGGATCTCATATGTTTTATGTTGTGGATGATAAACTGTAATCTATCTGCTTAAGTCAGATCACAACTGTCAGCTGGTCTTGTGTGTGCTCTTCGCCATTACATTCTTCTTTTAATTCAGTTTCCATAACAAGCAATCTTGGTTTATTTCCATTCCTTATTTTTGATGATTTCTCTAGGAAATAGGAATAATCAGAATTATCAAAAAAAGATTTATTTTGTGATTTGTGTCACTATTTTCCATATGAGGGGGGAAAAAGCTTTTTTTTTTTTACTCATATGTCGTAACCTAAGATTTTCCTCTGGAATCAGCAGAATCTGGAAAGCAATAGCACATTTCATTATAAATTTTGAAATCTCTCTGTGGATTACCCATTAGATGGCAATGTCATCATACATATCTGGAGGTGCAGATCTACTGCTAAGCAACACTAAGAAAAATAACATTGCTTTTTTTCATTTTCACTGTTTAAAACATAATTTTTATTACACAATGCTACTGTACAGCTAAAGGGTGATTGTGAGCAAGGGAATGCTCTTGTGTGGGTGTGTACATACTGGGTTTGAATGTTATCTTTGCACTTCTGTACTAAACCTTGATTGTCTCTTTTAAAACTAAAATTAAAATGGTGAATTCAACCTTGATAACTTTTCATAAAATCTGGCCAGCTCATGAAGAGATGTGTGGAATAGAAGTGGGAATTCTATTGACATATTACTCCACTCAGTGGAAATGAAAAATCTTTTATTATACTTAATTATTGTATTATTTTCCATATGAACAACTGTAAACCTACTTTTATCCTACTCTGTATTTGTTTTTCACTGGGTCTTGTGGGTTTGCCTTGGATAGTAATAAAGAAAATATTAGAACCTAAAGATATGAAGAGGTCCATCTGGATATCATTGTTCAAACAATATATTTGAATATTACAAATCTAGGTAACATATATGAACTGCCCAACTCTTTTGAGTGAACCTAATAGGCCAGGTGAATAAGAGTGAAATTGTGGCATGTGGTCTACTCTAGAGATATTCTCCAGAAGTTATTGAAAATATAATGCTTAATGCTATTGTGCTTATTAAGGACTCACAGTAATGTTGAAGCTAAAAATCTGTTTGGATCAAAAAGTAACAAAAAGTAATTTTGGAAAATAAACTAATGTCTATAAAAAATAACATTGCATGGTTGTTATTAATTGCTAAATTAATATTGTATGAACTTTATTAGAATCAATTGCATTTAAAATAATTTGTGAGATTTCTCATTTTGCAAGAATTTCAAAGTACGTACTGACTGCTGAAAAATTATAGCCAATTATCAAGTACATGCATTACTCATATCATTAAATAATTTAGAAAACAAAATTGCTAAACTCTTTTAAAAATTATTGTAGAAAAATTTCAATATAGAATGTCAAATGCAATTTTATTATGATCATACTAGAGCATGAATTTTTGCATGGGTGGGGTCCCTCTGTATGAAGACAAAGATTCATAGGGAGAAAGTTATATGATGAAAACAGAGATGGGAGTCATGCATTTCAAGCCAAGAAATATCAAAGATTGTCAGCAAACCACCAGAACCTTGATTTCACTTCTGCACTACCAAACGGTGAGACAATAAATTTCTGTTGGTTTAAGCCACCTAGTTTATGGTCCTTTGTTATAGCAGCCCTGGGAAACTAATCAACCAGCAATCTAAATATTTACTGCCTTTAAAAAAAATACAGGCCATACTTCAGATGATTTTGAATGGTTTTGGATATCATATTTTGGATTCCAGATTTACTAGAGTGTCAAAATTGCAAAAGACCTTAAAAATTAGTATTCAAGTTCATTTTATAATCAACTTAACTGAATTTAAATGTGGTAAAATGGTGTCTAAAGTACTAAAAGAGGTAATATTGCCTAAGTCAGTGATGGCGAACCTATGACACACGTGTCAGAGGTGACACGCGAACTCATTTTGGGTGACCCGCATCGACAGAGACAAAAAATTGCATAATTCAAATATTTGTCTCTCGCAACGGCCAGAGTTGGGCATCATTCGAGTAATATTATTACTCACGTTACTCATGATCAATAATGTAATTCTAAAACCGGCTGTAAACATGTACATTGGTGTTGTGTAGCAAAGATACATAGTGAAAACATCCAAGATACATTGTTTGAATATTGACATTAATATAAAAAGGCTAAGATTTGCACTATAAAGAGATTAATCTTTACTGATGTCATTTTATTTTTACTCGAGTGACAAAATGCCCAATTCTGGAAACGGCTTCGTTATTGTCAACATGTGACTCGGGTAAGCTTCCTGTGCATTTGGGTGCATAGGGCAAAAGGACACACTTGATCACCATGTTCGTTAGGAGACAGGAGTGGGAGGGTTAGAAGAAAAAGATATACAGTGCAACAGTGCTCGACGAGACATTCTGCGTGTCGGATAATTGATTACAGCACCATATATTTGTTGGTTATACATACTATCTTTGAATTGTTTTGCACCAGGAGTCAGTGCAACAACACTGCAAAAAGTTAATAGGTAAGAAACCTATCAACCTTTTATAAAAAACGCCGTGATTTATATTATTTATTTTTGCAGCCTTGTGATGGAGAATCAAAAAATAAAAAAGCAAGAATGAATGATAAAGGAAGTGGAAGTAGCAGTAGCCAACCCTTTCAAGACATATGGACTGAGATGTACGGGATTGTCGACAGAAACAACAGATCATCGTGCACACTGTGCAATGAAACGGTAGTAAGAGTCCTCCAGCTGTCCAGTCACTGAGGTGGTTCCCCACCAGGTCTGAGATCTGAGCCCCAGCCAACCCGGTCACAGCAGGAAATGCCAGCAGAAGCCCAGCTCAGGACTCACTGGTCATGTCTGGGACTACTGTGCATTTGGCTCATGGGCCCACATGTGTGCGGTTGGCTGTGATTTTGTTCTGCAGACAAATTCCATGATTCCTCATGGAGGCAGCCTGTGTTTGTGCTGTCTGTTTCCAGGAGAGCTCAGCGACAGGCATCAGCACTGACAGCAGTGCCTCCTTTCCTCACTCCAGGGTCTGTTCAGTGGCGCTGTCTTCTCTACGTGACTCAGAGTTCCCCAGAGTCAGAGCCTGGCACACACAATGGGTGCTCAGGGGTGTCTGTAGGGTGAGTGACTGACAGGAGAAGGATGGAGAACTAGAGGAAAGCTGTGCAGGCCAAGAGCTCCACATGGCAGCAGCGGGCTGGCCACAGCTGGCCTCTCTCACACCACCAAGAGCCACCCATTCATTCCACAGATGTCTAAGGAGCAATGATTGTCCATGGCTTCAAAGAGCCTCTGGTCCTGCAGACCACAACTATGTCAGACAAATACAGAACAGAGTGATATTGGGGGGCAGGCTTACTGAAGTGGGGACACTGGGAGCTGGTGATCATAAGGAAGATCACTGGGGGTGTGGTGAAGTGAAGGGGTGCCATGAGGGCAGGAATGGGGCCATGGAGACACGGTGTGGTGAGGGAAGGCACTTGCTATCTGGGAAGGGTTCTCTGTGGAAGAACCTCGATCCTCAGATAAACGTCGCCTGGTGGCAGCTGCCATGATGTGACAGGGATCCGTGTGATTGGCCCACGTTTATTTCACTCCCTGGCTCCAAGATGCCAAAGAGCCCATGCATCTGCCTTCAGTGCCTTTCAGGCAAGAAAATGTCTGACTCACAGGTCTGCCCTCTTTCTCTCTGCTCACATTCTTAGATTTAATCTTCTCCACCCAGTTGCTGAGCTAATCCCATCTTTCCCAGAGGAGACCCACCCTTTTCATCCTGGGAGGGACAGAAGATGCAATCTCTCCCTTTGCCCTCTAGGATGGCACTGTCTGTCCTCCAACTTGTCTCCTTTTAAACCCTAAATTCACCCACAGAAGAGTCTTTCCATCTCTCTTCTTTCCAAGAAAAAACACCCATCTGTTACATGGCCCTGGGACATTCACAGGGTTCCATTAGGATGGCTCAGCCCCACCTTGCTCAGTCCTGACCCTGCTTCTCATGGAGATTCTTACCTGACCTCCTTCAGAGAAGCCTTGGGGTCTATAGGGACAGCCACATTCTCACTTGCCCACCCCTTAATCCCTGTGGAGCTCATGATCTGCTATGGCACCTGACATAAAACCCCACTTGATGCATGGACACATTTCATTTGTTTTCTTTGGGGATGA
>NW_005354385.1:8771117-8772770 GCF_000412655.1 Myotis brandtii | reverse complement strand
AGGATTAAAATCAACTGGTATAAATACAGATGTAACAAGAAAATAAAACACAGAACTTGGCTGGAGAACCTGGCTAGGCTGCTGATCAACTGAACACTGTCTCCCTGTTATTCCTTCTTTGCCGGATCTGTCCACACCTTTGGGGACCCCTGGACCTGCTGTGGTTGGACCCCAACACAGCTTCACTGTCTCACACTGAGGATGACAACTGGGGACCATCAGTCAACCTCAGTCAGTGTCTGTGGAAGGAATCAATGAGACAAGCCTCAACCTAGCCCCTCCCTAACTTTCTCTCAATCCATTAATCTGGAGAGAGGAAATAATCTTAATAAGATTAAGGGGTAGAGACTGAGGTTTCTGATTGGATGTTAACTTTTGAGCAGGTGTATAAAAACCTCAGGCACCAGAGGAGAGATTCAGAGTCCTCCAGCTCTGCAGTCAGTGCCCTGCTTCTCCACCAGGTCTGAGATCTGAGCCCCAGCAAACCCAGTCACAGCAGACATTTCAGAAGGATTCCTTTCTGAGCACCTTGAAGATGGACATCCAGACCCCACCCACACTCCTGCAGCTGGCAGGAGAGAGCCTGCTGAGGGACCAGGCCTCAGCCATCGCAGCTCTGGACTACCTGCCAGCTGAGCTCTTCCCACCACTGTTCATTCAGGCCTACCGTAGGAGAATCTGTGAGCCCCTGAAGGCGATGGTGCAGGCCTGGCCCTTCACTGTCCTCCCTCTGGGGGGCCTGCTGCAGCTGCCTGGGCTCATGGTCTTAAAAGCCGTGTTGGATGGGCTTGACATTCTGCTTGCCCAGGAGGTTAGGCCCAGGAGATGGAAACTGCGGGTGCTGGATTTAAGGAGCACAGGAACCAACTTCTGGAGAATGTGGTGTGGAGACAGCACCTGGAATTGCTCACGGAAAGTACCAGTGGCTGTGCACAGCTCCAGCCCCAACCAGGAGCACCCGTTGGCTCCCTTGGAAGTGTTCCTAGACCTTAACTTCAATGAAAGGGGCGACGGGGATGAGTTTCTCAAGTACATCATCCAATGGGCCCAGCAGAGGGAAGGGTTGCTACACCTGTGCTGCAAGGCACTGAGGATTGCTGAGGTGCCCTTCCAGAGGGTCAGCAAGGTCCTGGATAGGGTGACGCTGGACTGCATCCAGGAGGTGGAAGTGAACTGCACCTGGGACCTGCCCACCCTGGGGACGTTTGCTCTTTACCTGGGTCAGATGAGTAACCTGCAGAGACTCTCTCTCTCCCACATTCACATGTTGACAGAGGAGGAGGACCGGGAGGAGGAGCAGGGGTGGGAAGAGGAAGAGGAGCGGGAGGAGGAAGAGGATTGGGACAGGAAACAGCAGGAGGAGCAGCGATCCTTTTCCCAATTCCTCTCTCAGATGCTCAGGCTGTGGCACCTCCGGGACCTCAACATGGATTGTCCCTCCTTCCTCCAAGGCCGTCTGGACCAGATGCTCAGGTGCCTGCAGACCCCCTTGGACAAACTCTCCATAGGAAATTGCCAGATGCTGACGCATTCAGACCTGACACACCTGTTCCAGTACCCGAACCTCAGGCAGCTGAAGTCCCTGCATCTGTTTCGCCTCAGCCTCGCAGATTTTAGTCTTGAGCCCCTCCGAGCTCTGCTGGAGGCAGTGGC
>NW_005354385.1:8762742-8768782 GCF_000412655.1 Myotis brandtii | reverse complement strand
TTGGCCTTGAAGTGCACCAAGTATGAACCTGCAATCAAAGAATTAGCAGACAAACTTCAGCACCAAAAATGTCACTAATTTCTAGTTTTCGTACCATTTGATTATCATTGTTTTTATTATTATTTTTCCTAAATGTACATTGCTTTTCTGTTTTTGCTCATTCTATACATATTTTTGGTTGATTTTTCTTTGTTAAATGGCATTTAAATATATAAAATAAATATCAAAAATATAAATCTTTTTTTTACTATGGTTGCAAATATCAAAAAAAATCATGAATATTTCTATATGTGACACAGCACCAGAGTTAAGTTAGGGTTTTTCAAAATTTTGACACGCTGAGCTCAAAAGGTTCGCCATCACTGGCCTAAGTGGTCATAAAGTACAAATAAGTTTATTCTCAGAATGATTCCATTTTCCTATGGTTATACAAGCATGCATTTAGGACCGTTAAGAAGACAGGATAGTGACTTTGATACCTAGGGCAAATGAAAATGAATGTCTCTTTCCCACTCCTCATAACAACATCCCAGGAATGTAACTTGCACTGGACAAAATATCGTTGCCCAATGGCATACTTTGTTTTTAAGTAGAGGGTTCTTAACAAACAGCAAGAAGCCTACCACCAACTAAAGCACCTACAGCCAGGCACTCAATTCAAAGGAGCATCTTGCCTTCACTGCTTTCAGCCATGTTCTTATTTTTTAATTTATTCCATTGTCCTCCCAGTTTTCAATCACTCCATGAACAAAGATGTGTGAGAATAGACTATATGTCAGTCCCTTGCTATTCAGTGGTGAACAAGACAAATATGAATAAAGTCCTGCTCTTAGGTGACTTAGTACATGTGACTTTAGATGTTGTCACCAAAGCCCTTATATGGTACCCTGGATGGGAAAACTGAACTCAAGTTTCCCTAATCATGTACTTGATATCTCTTCAGGATTCAGTGTATTCTCAGCTCTGGGTTTTCCACACGCCTACCTTCAGTTGAAAGTCCTTCCTGATCAATCACCAGTCTCTGAGACCTTTGGTCTCCCCATCTGATGCATATCTATCTAAGCAGGGCTCCTTTATATATCCTTAGAAAGGAAAGAGAGAGTACTGCAGAGTTGGCTTGATGGCTTACCCAAGAAGCAAGGTTGACATAAGTTCAACCATTAAAGTCACTGATATGTCACAGGGGCTGAATAAATATTTATTTTGTTCTGGAGTGAACAATAGTTTATTGCTTAATCTGTTTACTTTTATCCTAGAATGTTAATTAAATTAAAATTTCAGCTTATATTTATTGATGTTTCATTATAATATTTTCATCATGCTGGATTTGAACAATGCACTAAGCATTGGAAATAGTTCTACTCAACTCATTCAACTGAACTACTGCCTTTAAAATACATTTATGTAATAAAAACATATTGTGGTAATTTTACCAACAGAATTACTTTGAGTCAAACTACAAAGAGTAAGCCATTCACTGACACATAAAAAAATACATATTAATTCTCTCTTTATTAGAGGGCAGATAATGCAAGGAATTCTCAGATGATGTTCTTTTTTCATTGTAAACTTCCAGGGATTTGGCATATTTCCTAACTCTTCTAGCCTCTCTATTTATTATTGTTTATCCCAACAGTTTTGTTTCTTGCTCACATTTTCTCTTAGCTCCATTTTGCAACCACTGCAGATAGAAAAGTTTTTCTGTCAGTACTGATGATCAGCTTTCCTCCCACTAAAGACCAAGAACATATTTCAAATAATGTTCTTTTGCCATTAACCCTAATTTTTGTATAACTGCACTTAGAAATTAAAAGTATTTGTGTGTTATATAAAATATATGTGTATGTATATTTGTATTATCCTATATAATAAAGCAGTAATATGCAAATTGACCATCATGCCCTCACACAAGATGGCCACCACGATGTGGTCACAAGATGGCCGCCCCAATGTCATCACAAGATGGCCGCCATAAGATGGCTGGCAGGGGAGGGCAGTTGTGGGCAATCAGGTCAGCAGGGGAGGGCAGTTGGGGGTGAACAGGCCTGCAGGAGAGGGAAGGCAGTTGAAGGGGCGGACCAGGCCATCAGGGGATGGCAGTTAGGGGTGACCATGCTGGCATGGGAGGGCAGTTGTGGGCAACTGGGCCGGCATGGGAGCAGTTAGGCATCAATCAGGCTGGCAGGGGAGTGGTTAGGGGGTAGTCAGGCTTGCAGGCAGAAGTGGTTAGGGGCAATTAGTCAGGCAGGAGAGTGGTGAGCCATCAGTCCCGGATTGTGAGAGAGATGTCCAACTGCCAGTTTAGGCCCAATCCCTGGCAGTCAGACATCCCCCGAAGGGTCCCAGATTAGAGAGGGTGCAGGCTGGGCTGAGGGACAACCCCCTCTGGTGCACATATTTCATGGACCGGGCCTCTAGTTTTTATATATACATACATATATAATAGTTTACCACCATTATTAGCCACTGTGGCTTATAACATTCTACTGTAGAAAAGGACCACTCCAACCATAAATCTCATTTCCAACCCTCAATGCATACAACTTTATTTTGTGCCACCCTCTATTTTTTCTAATATATTTTAAATTTATACAATTTAATACCATGTTTATGTTATTTACCTCTTCTCAAAATAGAGTCTGTTTTCTTTATGCCTAGATCCAAGTATGGGTGATCAATTGCTGGAAACCAAGTGAAATTCGAAATTGTTTTTTTCATGCTAATATTGATAATGCATATTCTATAAGCCAATTACATTAGAATTTGTTTTCCCTTATTTTTAATGTACTCTCCATATTCCAAAGTTAATTTAAATTATTTTATTTATTTTTCTTAAAAATTTTTTTAAAATGTTTATTGATTGTAGAGAGAGAGGAAGGGAAAGGGAGAGAGAAAGAGACATAAATGAGAAGAAACATTGATTGGCTGCCTCCTGCACACACATCCCATCTCTACTGGGGTACTGGGGATCAAGCCTGAAACCCAGGCTTGTGCCCTGACCATAAATTGAACTGGCAACCTCCTGGTGCATGGAATGATGCTCAACTGAGCCACACCAGCCAGGCTAAATTATTTTTAGAATATAATTATTTTCCAGTCTTCTTTGGAATCCTAAACTTTATAGATGCTATTATTTTTCTGAAAGAGTTTAATCTGTGTTCCAAAGAACTGAGTTAAAGCAGGTCAAATATAACACAATCTATTGCATGGATTATAAGCATGATTTTACATATGCTGAGATATTCACTTCTTTATTTCACATATTAATAATATACCAAACAAAACTCACAGTAAAATGAAAGCAAACCACTTCAAAATAAGCTTCTGTATTTCCCATAGAGACCAATTAGGTTTATAATGCTAAGACATTTCTCAAACTTATTTGGAAACATTGAAAGATGAGTTATCAGAGAAAATTACAATTCATTCCCCCTGGATTTAATTATAGGATGTAATTCAAAATATAAGGCAATGTGTGTGGAAGACAAGCAAATCTCTTTGGGAATTGATTACAAGATAGCCACACAACATTACCCAGTTCCATATTTCACTTGAACACCTTTCATTAATTTAGAAAGAAAGTATACTGTGTCTTCAAAAAGTAGAATTTAAACGCTACCTCACTGACCATCATCACACTCAATAGTTTTATATGACAGAACCACACTTGAAAAAAAAAAGTTACAATAAAACCACAAGCCAATGGTTTATTTTTGTAGTCAATTGCACGTGTCTAAATCAACCACTGACTCTTTTATTTTTGATCTGCTTTTATTCTTTTTGTCACTCATTTCTAAATGGTTGTATTTTTAATTCAATCATTCCTAAATGTTAATACCAGTCCTGAAGATATTTAAAAACCAGGTTGGATTGCTCTCTAAAAACTTAAAGCTTGTTAGTGAAGAACAGTAGGTCTATTTGCAAAACCCTTAGAATCCTGTAGCTATTCTTCTTATCTTCACATTAAATTGATTTCTTGAAATAACACATTGTTGAACAACCATACTCAGATATGCTTTTTCATCTACCAAATTCACAATAGCCGAGAAGAACAAATGTATAAACAAAATAAATTGTTCAGATATGCTTTTTCATCTACCAAATTCACAATAGCCAAGAAGAACAAATGCATAAACATAATAAATTGTAAAAAAAAAAAATATTTTGTGCATCAGATCGCAACACTTTATTTTGTAATATCTTTTTCTTTCTAACTCTTAGCAGACAATTTGTCTTAAGTTGAAAAGACAATCATTCATTCTCATTGAAGGTTGCATACAAATGAATTAGGTTAGATTAGACTCTAGACTCCAGTGTCTACAGATACAGATTCAGGTTAGAACCATATTTATTTCATCTTCTTTGAACTGGCAGCTACAGGGCTCATGTTTGTTTTACGTGCCCCATCCTGAGACCCATGCTTTCTGAGACATATTCCTCTCACGATAGGCCATCTAATCATAAGATCCAAGGCAAATCTTTGTTTGTGGTAACATCATTACCTTCCATTAGCCCAAGTAAGTAATATGGCCGAGCCCAACATTAACGCAGGGAGTAATTATGTTTTACTCTTATAAGAGGGACAAAATGTTGAAGTTTTACAAAATATAATCCAAATGATCACGTGCATACTTTTATTTTGCATTCTCCAACTTTACCTTTATATTTACATTTAAATTGTGGTTATACTCTAGGACTTTTATTCTATTAGTGTTATTATTCAGTCAAAGTAATTTTTATGGTACAATCTTTTTTCAATAAACTACCTATTTTATTATTATAACTAATGAAGTACCTATTCAATGTTATTAATCTAAAATAAGCACACTTTGCCCTAACTGGTTGGGCTCAGTGGATAGAGTGTCAGCCTGCGGACTGAAGGGTCCCAGGTTTGATTCTGGTCAAGGGCATGTACCTGGTTGCAGGTACATCCCCAGTAGGGGGGGTGCAGGAGGCAGCTAATCGATGTTCCTCTCTCGATGTTTCTGACTCTCTATCCCTCTCCCTTCCTCTCTGTAAAAAATCAACTTTTTATTCAAAAAAAAAATAAAATAAAATAAGCACACTTTAATAAGTTTCTTTTTAAAATTACTAGACTACATGCTCTCAATCATGAATGAATCTGTTTCTTTCATTTTAAAAATCACTTTTATGTAAAACAATTTGCAGTTTTATGAAAATATGCTTTGAACCATGACAGCTTTGAAGATTTGTGCTTGTGCTCACCAATATTTATTTTAAAACTTTCTTACTCTAAATTAATCTTAGAATATGATTTTGAGAATTTTTGCTCTTTATATTTTTTCTATTTTTCTGTATATCTATTTTTTAAAGAGTAATAGATGGATATGATGTCTAAGGACCCAGTCTGATGATATAGTTCATATATATAAAAGAAAAATTACATAATTTTATTTTTATCTATTTTTAACATCAACTGATATGCACAAATTTAAATAAAGAGGGCCTTGGATAAATCTTATTAAAATTTTCTACCAAAGATGGAACTCCCTACCAAGCAAAACAAAATGTACAGTTCCTTATTGGGTAATTATAGTTATAACTAGAGGCCTGGTGCACAAAAATTTGTGCACTCAGGGGGGTCTCTCAGCCTGGTCGGTCTGTGCCCTCTCGAAGTTTGGGACCCCTTGGGGGATAACCACCTGCTGGCTTAGGCCCGCTCCCCCGGGGATTGGGCCTAAGCTGGCAGTCAGACATCCTCTGGCAGCCCAGGAGCCCTCAGGAAATGTCTACTTGCCAGCGGGGAGCAGGCCTAAGCTGCACTCAGACATCCTTAGCGTTGCTAAGGAGGCGGGAGAGGCTCCCACCACCACCAGTGTACTGGCAGCCATCAGCCTGGCTTGTGACTGAGCAGAGCTCCCCTGTGTGGGAGTGCACTGACCACCAGAGGGCAGCTCCTGCATTGAGCGTCTGCCCCCTGGTGGTCAGTGTGTGTCATAGTGACCAGTCATTCCCAGTCTTTCTGCTGTTAGGGTCAGTTTGCATATTACCCTTTTACTATATAGGATAGAGGCCTGGT
>NW_005354385.1:8752245-8762111 GCF_000412655.1 Myotis brandtii | reverse complement strand
GGTTGGGTTAATTTGCATGTAGTCACTCTGATTGGCTGGTGGGCGTGGCTTGGGGCATAGTGGAGGTGCAGTCAATTTGCATGTTTTTCTCTTATTAGATTATACTTTAAAAATATATTTTAGAGAGGAAATTTCCATGTGGCGTTTTGTTCCTGGAAAATTTGATTTCTAATCAGTCCCTTTTATTGAGATTGTCCACTTCATTGTTTTTTATTTGAGGCATAAAGGTTTTTTGTTGTTGTTGTTCTTTCTGACTTTTGATACTGGTACAATATTGTAAATGAATCTTTTCCAAGACATGGAATAGCACATGAAAAACTGGTGAAATTATGTTATGAAGAATGTATTTTGGAGGTCTTAAATAGAATTATATTTTCAAAGCTTTTGCCTCTAATTAGAAAAAGGTCTAAAAAAATTGTTTCTTTGTTGTGCGATACTAACTCTTAATTGATTAAGTAGCTTACATATATCTGTATAAAAAAGAAAATATAAAGGTCATTGGTAATATTATTTCAGCCACAATTTTTAGGATAGAGTAAGAAGCAAATATTTCAGGATTCTAGTGACTTAGTTATTTCCTATTAGAGCAGGTATTTTCAAACATTTTGGGGGGATTTGGCTCTTTAGTCTTGGGGTATTAACACCTCTTACCACATGGTTCTAATATATTATTGTAGGGTCCTGGAATGAGTCCACAAAGAATGAAAAAGAGATTATTTTTGCTTCTGGTATGTAGGATGTAGCCACATAGAAAGGTATATCGTCTTAATTTGGGTGAAGATGATGATCTTGATGATTATTGGAAATAGAATGATATTATGTCCCAATGCAAAATAGATTTGGTGATAGAATATGGGAATCATGGAAAATATGGTATTTCCTAAGTCCATTTAACTCAGTGGATGCTAAATGAGACAAAAGCAGAGGAGTCACCCACTTGCTGATATTAACACATGCTATTTCTTTTCCTGGAATTTCTAATTCATGTAAATCTGGGCACTCCTACTGAGCTTTCATAATTCTGCTTAGAAATCTTTCCTTTTGTGATGCTTCCCTAATGATTACAGCTTCCTGAGAGAATTAATTTAATTTTTGAGTCATTTCGGGAACACCTACATACTTTTACTCCTGCAAAGATCACAAATTACATTGTTTTTATTTATGCATAAGTTCAGCTGAGGTGGCAGTACCTTAATTCTCTTTTTTCCCAGCCCAATACTAAGATTGGCAAATGCTAGTTAATATATACCTGTGGAAAGGAAATGATTTGATCCAAGAAATGGGAAGCTTGAAAATGTTTTTTGTCAATTTTGGGTTTACTGGTTTTTACAGATTTTTTTTCTAAATATGAATTAGAAAATATTCTAGTGAAAAAGTAGGGAGAAATGCCATTGTACAGAAAAGCGAATTTTAAAAATTGGATAGAGATATCTCAGCTGTATATAAAAAGGATACAGGAATTTTTTGTGGATCATCAGAATTTTTATTCTCAAGAGTCTAAGAAATGGAGATATGGGACAGTTTATTGTAGATGAACTACACAGAAAGCAGATTTAAGTCAAGAATTACCCTTGGAGTAGCATATGCTAAGTGAGAAAACTGAGGGTGAACAAATAGGTGTAGGAAGATGTGTCCAAGAGGAAAATATTAGAAACTATGAAGAGTTAACTGGAAATTGGAATGCAGAGGTCCAGCAATGAAGCATAAAATAGTATATATCAGCACCATTCTATAAAGGATGCTCTTGAAACACATGATTTTTGGAGGGTGGAAGAGAATGGAAATTTTCCTTAAGAACAATAAACTTTCATTTCATGATTTCTGTTTTTTCCTAATAAATGTAAGCATAATTCATAGGTTTCAGCATAAAATATTTTAACTTAAGTATACATTTCATTCTTTGTTATGCAAGAAACACCCAGGCTATTTTGTCATATTTTCTCAAACCATAGTATTGGTTAAATCCTAATCTGTCCTTCCTATAACAGTGGCTACTTGAAGGAAAAAGAAAGTATGGTACTGTTAATTATTGCAAGTTAGGATAAATATATAGTGTTCAGATGTTAGGCTTATTTTCCTTTTTAATTTCTATTTAAACTTAAGCTAGTTTAAAAATTTGCCTTTACATTAAAGTGTATGAAGAAATAAAATGTTAATGAAAAATCTAAATTTGTTCTTGGGTTCTGATTAATGATGTTAGAAGATACTTGGCCAGAACTCGGGATTCCTGACTGGTTAATAAGGCAGAAGTACAGAACAGATTTTCCATGTCAAATGACTTTCTTTACAACAAGACTCCTGTCTCATATCACAAGATAGTCTTCTGAAATGGTAGACTAGCACACTTGAGCCCACAATTGCCTCTCTTTCTTTCTATTTTTTTTTTTCAAATTCACCAGAAGCCTAAGTACTACACTAACTGTAAACGAATGAATTCCTTTGGGAGTACTAGGTATGTCCTGAATATTTTACCACACAATTGGCATGGAAAAAGTGAACCCATGTGGGAGGCAGATATCTCTATAATACATAATTTAAACTGTTCACTACATACCATTTTCTAAGGCCCTCCCCTGTCCCACTGTATTCTGCTTGATTTTTTTTATGGCCATGGGAGGGGGGGCAACATTGAAGAATAGTTTTCCTGTTCCTTTTCAAGCTGTGACTAAACCTATATTCCAAGAAAGTCCATCACTAGAAACTAATTCCAGAGAAAAAGAGATAAAATAAACACAAAGCAAAGTAATCAATCCTACAGCATTAGGTACATTGAAATTAATCATACATATTTAAATATAAAGCTTTACCTGAAGCAACATGGTTGTAGAATGAATATACCTGAGTCTAACTTAGTTACTTCATTCCTACACAGGAAATAAAGAAGACAAAACAGATATATTAAACTCTCCAAAAGCCAATAGTTTTCAACAGCATATTTTGTATAAATTAATAACTGCTCTAGATGCAACTTTATTGTTCTACAGACATTGAGTGCCATGGCTAGGATTTCCAAATTCTTGATTTGAGAATCTGCATTTAGCTGGTAATGGGAAAAGAGAGGGTAACCTGCAGACCTAGCAGGAGATTTTAGGAGTCGTATCACGTTGCCAGTTCCCACATTCTATTGGACAGAATTAATTTAAAAGTACAACTTAGATGCAAGGAAGCTGGGGAATAAAAGGGAAATAAAATGATTGGATAAACATACTGCATGTTTCTGTCAAAAGACAAACCATATTCACTGATTTTCTATTCTAGTCAGACCACAATTCAATGAAACAAAGCTATAGTCAGTTCATATCACTCAACAGAAACTGAACTTTACTGATTTCCCTGAAATGAAACTGTTCTAAGATGCTTACAGGAAGAATGATGGGAGATGATTTTATATAACAACATCCTACAACAAACAACAGTATGATCTCACTAAGGTAGCTAGGATATCAGTATAATGAAAATATCAGGATTTCAGGAAAATTTTAGGTATATTACTTTTGAGCTGATATTGACAGATAAGTAGAAACTTATCAGGGTGAGGCAGTATGAAAGCAGAGACTGAGAAGAATTTAATTAGCAAAGAAAAAGTAGAACAAACACGTAAGAACTCATTAGGGACTTTCAAGTAGTTCAGTCTGATTATTTCATAGGGCCCAATAAGAGAGGAGAGACAGAAAGATTAGTGGGGACTTAAATCATAAAGTCTTTTATATGTCAGTAAGGATTTCAACTTGGAGATGATAAAGAGATGTGGGGACCTTGACCAGAGTATCCTGGCTGTTAAAGGCCCATGTGCCATACACATGTGCAAAGGCAATGACACAGCAGTCTTACTGTATGCACTGCACATGTGCACCTTTATCTTACGTGACACTGATGTCATTATTTGGCAAGAAGCCTCTTTTGTCTGAGTTAGTATAAAAATGTGTTGCTGAAGAGCCGGTGCGGGGGCTACTTTGAATGGCTCTTTGGTAATAATGGCTGCTGTGTTTACAATGGCTGCTTGGTCTTCAATAAAACATAACCCACCTGAATCTGGCTGCTCATGTCTTCTTTCCATCCCCTGTTTCCAAAGAGGTCCTGTCCCTAGCAGAGGGGGTCGGATCCAACAAGATCAATTAACAAATTTTAAGCAAATGACTGGTTAGATTTCAATTTAGAGATAGCATTAGTTTCAGAGTAAAGAACTAGAAATAAGGGGACAGGAGTGAGCAAGAAAGGAGACAGATATTGAAATAACGGAGGCAATAAGTAAGCTCAGAACTAAACAGTTGGTATAGATTTGAGAAATGTTTAGAAATAGAGTTGACAACTCTTGTTAGGTTACTGGATGTAGGAATTTAGGAAAGTTAGGTTTAGGATAGTGGTTAGGCTTTATGCATTGGCATTTGGGGAAGTAGACATAACAGATGAGTAGAAACCTTTCAGGGTGAAGCAGTATGAAAGTCATGGATCACAGGCCATTTAGTCACTCTTATTTTTCTCTGAATATTATATGATTCTCTTATGTCTTCTGGTAAAAACAGATGGAATAGTTTTTGGAATAACCAAGTCTTATGGTGGAGATGTTCAATAAAAAAGTAGAAACACATAACAGAAAGTAAGAGAATTCTCATAAATTGATGTATATTTGGGAGATATTAGCATCTAGAATATCATTGAAACCACAAGTGGGTAGTTAAGAAAGCTAGAGAGTATCATATTTAAAAACTTAGCAAGGAAGGAATAGCTCATAAGGAAGAGTAAAATTCAGTAGCTAGAAAGGTAGAATGGAAACCAAAAAATGTTGACATGAAGTCATCAGTATTAAATTAGGACACAAAATAAAGAAGCATTAGCAATGAGCATTCAAGTTAATAAATAAAAGATTACAGATGACTTGAACCATAGTGTTTCAATGAAATGATGGTAGAAATCAGTCCCATTGGTTGAAGAAGTAAAAAAGAAGGGAGATATCAGGGAAGCTTGTGATGGCTATATTGGACATTGGTGCATATGCTTATAGGGGATCAAAAATAATAGGAAATAGTACAATGCTCCCTGTAGGGTACTTTCACTTTAATTATAATTGTCTTTACAGTGAACACTAAAATCTAGAGAAAACTCTATGGACCATGAACACCACAGAAAAAAAGAATGAAGCACTTAGAACATTTATATTTAAGGTTGGTTAATGAATGCTAATTAGCTAAGATATGTAATAGTGTCTTTAACTCTTGCTCAAAAGCTGTATTTATATGATAGATTCACCACATAAAAGTGCAATAGAGAAATATCATATTTAATATAATTACATGGACTATATTCTCTGATATTAAAAAAAAAGAAAACTGAAATTTTGCTTGATGTTTTAGTATTATTTTGCTTATATTTCTACATTTTAATAGCTACGTATGTAATTCATGGCTTCCACTAAGAGTGTCACATTCTTATAATACCAATGTGCCTGTTTTTTTTTCTTCAAATTAATTTCCCTGGAAGTAAATGGTGTAGTGTTCAAAAATCACTTAAGTGAGTACTTGATTATACTAAGTGTTATGCTAATAACTGAAGATGGATATAAAAATATATATCATAGCCTCAGCTATCCTAGAGCTTAATCTATAAGAAAATTGAGAAATGTTCACAAATAAGTACAAAAGGTAGTGTGGGAACAGTTCCATTAGTATATTCTTTATAATTTTAGAGGATCAAAGATCACTTCAATTTGAGGTCACCTGTCAGGGAGGAGAAGGTGATATTTACTTAGCTGGGAGGATTATAAAGTTTTGATTGATTAACACTGGGATAAAAAGTTAAAATAAATGTTTAAGGGGAGGATATGACACTAGAGATGAAAGCCTTAATTAAATAGTGTAGGGACAACTGCTTCAGGGTGAAGCAGTATGAAAGTCATGGATCACAGGCCAGGTAGTCACTCTTATCTTTCTCTGAATATTATATGATGCTCTTATGTCTTCTGATAGAAACTGATGGAATAATTTTTGGAATACCCAAGTCTTATGGTGGAGATGTTCAATAAAAAAGGTATAAACACAGAACAGAAAATAAGAGAATTCTCATAAATTGATGTATATTTGGGAGATATTAGCATCTAGAATATCAATGAAACCACAAGTGGATAGTTAAGAAAGCTAGAGAGTAGATCCTTTGTAGTAGATCCGGGAATTTAGTGATATATATTTGAATGAGTATGCTAGTAGTAGGAATGGAGGAGAGAGTTATGAAGAGAGACTGCAGGAAATATAAAAGGTTCTGACAACTATTTTACCACTAGTTAGTGAGCACAGATCAGAGGGTGAACATTTACTGCCACAAGAAATGGAAAATTAAAGGGTCTAAAGGCATTTAAGTTATTCCAGTGTAATTCTGCACAGTCTTACTAAGATAGTTCTTACATCTGCATTGTGGCCTTTGATTTCAATTCTTACTCTTTGGAGAAAGTGAACCCTCATTCAGCAGCCATTTGTTGTTTGGCTGCACAGCTCTTTTGCAGGAATTCATCACATCCTTACCACTCCCTAGATTCAATTTTCTGTCAAGATTTTTCTTGGAAAATTCCCACTCATGTGGCATCAACCAGGCATCCATAATCTGCTGCTTTATAACTGCCTCTGTATAGAAATTGTACATAAAAGTAAAAAGACAAAGTGGTAGTAATCTCTATGCATAGAGATTGCAGTTGAAAAGATGTACATGAAACAAGAACTAGAAAGGAATATTGAAAATTTTTTCCACACAAAGATAATAATATAATATTAATAATAAAATGTTGTCTATGATTAGCCCACTTGGTTATAGAGGAAGCTGAAGCTTAGAGAGGAGTAGGTTAAGAAATATTTTAAGTGTAATCTGACTCTGCAAACTATATTCTAAGATGTACAGTGATTATCTATATATATAAAACCCTAATATGGAAATAGACCAAACAGTGGAACAACTGAACAACCGGTCACTATGATGTGTGCTGACTACCAGGGGGTATGGGTGGAACATGGTGGGCATCCGCAGCAGGAGGCAGAGCATGGAACAAGGCAGGCATCAGCCATGGTGGGATGGTGGAGCAGTTGAGTGGGGGCGCCAGACCAAGGCAGGGCACCAGTTGCTGTCATCAAGGCAAGCCTCTGGTGGTTACTGAAAATTGCTCCCATACACCACAGTCCTGCCTGGAGCTCATACATACTGCCAGCGCCAGCCTCACTCGCACCCGATTGTTTGGCACCATCAGCGGGTATGAGTGGCAGCTGCTGGCCCCCATAGCCCCTCAAGGCTTCTCCACCTCCCCTTGCTCCTGAGGGGCTATTGGGGCAGCAGCCACTGCTCACACTGGCTGACGGTGCTGCAACTGCTGGCGCTGGCCCCAATCGCTCCGCGCCATCAGCGGGTGCAAGTGGGGCTGGCATCAGCACATGGGAGCAGTGGTGGTGGGAGTGGGGCTGCTGGCAGAGAAGGGACCGGGAGCCGTGGTGAGAAGGACCAGGCAGGGGCACGGAGGATGGACCAAGACCCACCCCTGTGCCCACCACAACCTCGCAGCCCATAGTTCCTTTCAAGGTGCATGAATTCATGCACTGGGCCCCTAGTATACTAGTGTGTGTGTGTGTGTGTGTGTGTGTGTGTGTGTGTGTGTATAAATATAGTAACTGTCTCTGTAGCATACTGTCCTATGAAATGAGGCAGCAGAATTAACACCTGCACTGAATATGTTAGAATGCTTCCAATTGTAAGTAGAACACTTGATGACAGGTCCTATAACAAACAGGAGCCTATTTTTTTCTCATATTATAGAAAGTCTAGAGATAGTTTGTCCCATTGATGGCTTCAAGTCTTTCCTAAATTTCTACTCTTCCATCTTCAGTGTGTCACTATTACCACCTCTCATGATCACACAAAAATGACTATTAAGGATTTAATTGTTCTTGCCAAAACCGGTTTGGCTCAGTGGATAGAGCATCAGCCTGTGGACTGAAAGGTCCCAGGTTCGATTCCAGTCAAGGGCATGTACCTGGGAGATGTGCAGGAGGCAGCTGATCGATGTTTCTAACTCTCTATCTCTCTCCCTTCCTCTCTGTAAAAAATCAATAAAATATATTTAAAAAAAATAATTGTTCTCATATAATAGTCTACAGAATCAGAGAGGTTGGGCCCTCCTGTCTCCTCCCATCCCCTCAGATAACTTCTGTTGCAGTTTGCTTACATTTAATTGGGATCTTCAAATAGTAGACATCAAATGTAGTCTATAGACAAAATATAGGTATATAATCCTATATAACAAAAGCCTAATATGCTAAGTGTCTGGTCGGCCAGTTGGCCGTTCAACCAATCAAAGTGTAATATGCTAATGATATGGTAAGGCCACTCAACTGCTTGCTGTGATGTGCACTGACCACCAGTGGGCAGACACTCTGACTGGTAGGTTAGCTTGCTGCTGGGATCCAGCTGATCGGGACTGAGCAAGATGGGCTGGACACACCCTGGAGCCCTCAAGCGGTCTCTCCCTGGCTGGCCAACCTCTCTCGTCGCTCCCCGGCTCCAATCGTGCACTGGTGGGGTTCCTCAGCCTGGCCTGCACCCTCTCACAATCTAGGACCCCTCGGAGGATGTCGGAGAGTCGGTTTCGGCCAGATCCCACAGGCCTAGCCAAGGGACCCCACTGGTGCACAAATTCATGCACCAGGCCTCTAGTCCAATTAATAAAGATGATTATGTCCAGCAAGTCATAGAGCAACTATAGGGATCCATCTATTGAATTTCTTATATTTCAAATATGAGAGTGTTTACTACAATTATATGATACAATATTGCTTTATCTCAAATTTTAATACCATGTAGATTTCAAAATTTTTTAATACCATATCTTAAATGACAAGCGATAACTTAAGAAAAAATTGCATCAAAGAGAAAAATTAGTATATGTATATATTATTCCAAAGATTCTAAAGATTATGTATATAGATTTGGAAGAGTCATCTATTTATATAAAAACCCTGGGTGTAATGTCATGACCGAGGCTCGACCAACCGGAAGGAAGTCAGTCCTGCAGGGGTTGTCTTGGCAACCGCTGTGCCCTCCCCAAGCTGTTTCCCAGAGCTGTTTCCAGTAAGAGCAAGGTTTGAGGCAGGAACCGGCCCTTGGAGCGTGGACCCACTGAGTCCTGGGTCGCTTTGCCAAGGACTGCGCCCTCCCCGAGCTGTTACCGGTAAGGGCAAGGTTTGAGGCAGGAACCGGCCCTTGGAGTGTGGAGGTATATCTTTATAAAGTTTTAATACATTATATTAGAGGTCGTGGTGGTAGGTTTACCCACAGTGTCTTCAGGAATTGCTGCAAATTTACTTCTCAGTGGAAGCACCTTTCATTCCCAATATAAATTACCTATTCCATTAAATGAAACTTCAATTTCTAGACTCAATATAAACAGTGAAGTTGCTAACACTATTAAAAAGGCCCAACTTCTCATTATTGATGAATGCACCGTGGCATCCAGTCATGCTATAAATGCCATAGACAGATTACTAAGAGAAATTATGAATTTGAATGTTGTATTTGGTGGGAAAGTTCTCCTTCTTGGAGGGGATTTTCGACAATGTCTCAGTATTGTACCGCAAGCTATGTGATCAGCCATAGTACAAACAAGTTTAAAGTACTGTAATGTTTCAGAAAGTTGTCTCTTACAACAAATATGAGATCAGAGGATTCTGCTTATAGTGGATGATTAGTAAATCTTGGAGATGGCAAACTTGATAGCAGTTTTCATTTAGGAATGGATATTACTGAAATCCCCTGTGAAATGATTTGTAATGGATCTATTATTGAAGCTACCTTTGGAAATAGTATATCTATAGATAATATTAAAAATATATCTAAACATG
>NW_005354385.1:8739896-8751578 GCF_000412655.1 Myotis brandtii | reverse complement strand
ATCACTGTTGTTTTTATATCATGTTTTTGTTGTTTTTATATCATGTTTTTGTCATTTTTATATCATGCCTCTGTTGTTGTTATATCCTTTTGTTACTGTTTATTTATTAATAAATTTATATATTATTTTCATATACATTTTACTAATTTCCTTTCATCTCTCACACTTCTATTATAGATAAAGGGCAAATAGCAATATTAAAATATTTCCGCTAATTAATTCCCTTTTAATGTGCATGAATTTCTTGCACCGGGCTACTAGTATTCAATATTAGCTTATGTAGAAGGGCTTGCCAGTTTAGTAATATGGAATTTCATGAAGAAATGATTAATCAATCCAGTTTAAATTTTGGCTCCATGCATATAGTCAAATTTAGAGTTGTCCCAGAAGGCATTCTCATGACTATCTTAAAATTATTTTTCTCAATCTTTCAACACTTGCTGTCATGATTTGACTTCTGGGGGACTTCAAGGTACAGGGAATTTATTTCATTTAATTGAAAGAATACAAAATATTTCAGGGAACAACTCACTAGGGCAGAATGAGAGATGAAAACACTACTGGGTTTTAGTTAATATTCTAAAGAGAAGAGCTGAACAAACTGAGATAGTGTCCAAAAGACTGGGTAGGCATAGGTATGCTTGTAGTAATTATCAATGGTGACTAATATAACATAAGGGGTGGAACAGAATAGTGGGACATTTAAGAAGCCAACAACCCTTGGGAGCTAAGTGAAAGGAAGTCATTCCTGGTAAACTAGTCATAAATAGCAGGACTTCCAGAACTGGATGGGATGTAGAGATAATAAGATTCAGCCTTCTTAAAGGAGGATGTTGACAGGAGCTAGGCAGACTCCTTGTTGCTAATGAGGAACATGAGTCAGAGTGACTTGTTCCAGTGGGAATAGACCAAGTGACTTGTCACACTGTAAGGAAGATTTAAGACTGATGAAAATATAAGTTGTTGAAACTTGAATGATTCATTCTCAACAAGTGCTAACATTTATGAATCATTCCTGAAGTTAGAAAACAGTCATGAATGCTAACAAATTAGTATCTGGGGAAATTATGCCAGACCTGCTGGGTATAGGGCTCCTAATACTCTTCATGCCTGTAGCATAGTTGGCTCAAAATCCACCATGGATCTAAAACTGTATGTGGTCACCATCTATAGCTTTACCAAAAACAACAACAACAACAACAAAACTGAAAAAGAGAAAAACAGTGTAAAGGGATAGAGACTGCCATTTTTCTGCATACTTGAGACAGATTATTTTATATTTAAAATGAAATGTGTGAGTCTCTTAGTTGATTAGTGCATACAGTAGATATGGTGAGTAGATTTGTGATTGACATGAATGTTAATCATCCAACAAGTAAGTTGCATTACATTACAACAGAAAAACATCAAAGGTCATGTCTGATGATAATCAGCTTTGGAAGAAACCACAGTTCCTGAATAATAATAACCTTCAGTTCCAGGAAGTGCAAATCATAGAAATGTTATAAAGAGATGAAAGTGAATATCAGTGTCTGATAGGGTAGTCTATTAATGGATGTAACGGAAATAAAGATGTTTCTAGTGAAAAAATCTATAAAAATGAAAATGGTCCAGCTGTTTATAGTTCATCTGTCTTTTACAGTCAGCTCAGTGAGACTAAGAGAACAGTGGTTTCCTAAGCTAAATATGTGGGTTTAAAGAGTCAAGGCACTTCATTGAATCTTATTTTCCTTATTCTATTAAATAATATTTTTTAACTTTTCACATTTGAGCTGTTATATTTGTTTGCATCCTAATTATGTTTCTGAGGAAAATCATCACATTTTACAGTGATTAAATTTCTAATATATTCTAATTTTTAAATACAAAGCATGTTAAAAGACTGATAAAATAATGCTGCATTGCAATGTTATTTACAATATCCAAGGGTTGGAAGTAGCCCAAGTGCCCATCAGTAAATAAGGGAATAAAAAGGCTGTGGTACATTTACACAATGAATACTACTAGGTCATAAACAAGAAGGGAATCTTACCCTTTGCTACAGCATGGATGGAGCTGGAGAGCATTATGCTAAGTTAAATAAGCCAGTCAGAGAAAGACAAGTACTATATGATTTCACTGATATGTAGAATCTAATGAACAAAATAAACTAACAAACAAAATAGAAACAGACTCATGGATACAGAAAACAGAATGAGAGTTGTCAGGGGGGAAGAGGTTTGGGGGACTGGGTGAAAAGGTAAAGGGATTAAGCAAAATAACATACAAAATTCAGACACAGACAACAGTATGGTGATTCCTAAAATGAAAGGGTTGTTGGAAGGTACAAGAATGTGAAGAGGGGATAAATGGTGATGGAAAGAGACTTGACTTGGGGTGGTGAGCACATAATACAATATACAGATGTTGTATTAGAGAACTGTACACATGAAAACCTATATAATTTTATTTACCAATGTCACCCCAATAAGTTCAATAAAAAGCAAACATTTTAGAAAAGATTAATGAAATAGAAACATCCAACTTAATTTCTTAATATAAAGGGAATGCCCATATAATTACTATGTAGGCCAAGTAATACCATGTTGCTGGCCCTTCAGAGACCCCTGCCCCTATTTTGTATACTTTCCTTATAATAATATCATTCTTGCCCCATAAACGGTACCACCCTTTTGAATTTTATGATAAGGAAAGAAAATCTTGCTTTGCTGTTATTGTGTTTTACTATCTCAAGAAACTCATCACTAGTTTTGTTTTCTTTGTTTTTATAATTTTAAAGCTTTAGTTAAAAGGAATCTTGGAGTATATATTTTTTGTGTGTTTATCTTCTTTTATTCAAATACTAAAACAATAATTTCACTATACAGATTCAACTGCAGATTTGAACAGGCAGAAGAAAGAATCAATGAACTTGAAGAAAAGGCATTTGAAATTACCTAGATTGAGATTGGAGTGCGGGTGGGGTGAACAGAACCTAAGGCACTTAAGGGACACCATTAAAAATAACAAAATATACATAGTGCAAGTCCCAGGAAGAAGAAGAGATTGAGAAATGGACGGAAAAATTATTTGAAAAAATGACTGAAAACTTTCTAAATTTGATGAAGATATGAATCCATACATGTAAGAATTATAATGAGCATGAAGCAGGATATACTCCAAGAGATCTCCATACCAAGTAACGCTATAAGTTAACTGTTGAATGACAAAAACAAAGCCCAGGCCCAGATGGCTTCACTGGTAAATTCTATCAAACATTAAAAGAAGAATTAACAACAACCTACCCACATCCTTTTAAAAATTAGAAGACACACTTTCTGTCACATTCTATGAGTCCAACATTACTCTGATATCAAAGCCAAAGGTATAAGAAAAGAAAACTGCAGACTAATGTATTTTATGAATATAGGTACAAAAAATACTCAACAAAGCACTAGCAAACTAAATCACCAGCACATTGAATTGGTAATACATCATGACCAAGTGTGATTCATCTCAGGTATGAAGCTTGGTTCAACATAAGAAATCAGGTTAATAGAATGAAAGAAAAATAAAGATCGCACAGGATCATTTCAATAGATGTAGAAAAGCACTTGCTAATACTTACTACTCTTTTATGGTTAAAACACTCAGAAAACTTCTAGCAGTAGAAGGCAATTTACATAATTCAATAAAGGGCATTTACCCCAAATCCGCATTTAACATCATAGTCGCTAGTGAAAGATTGAAAGTTTTTCCCTTAAGATTTGAAATAAAACATAGACACCTGTTTTCAATTTTGTATTTGATGTCTTAGGCAGAACAATTAGGTAATTCCATCACTCCAAATATTTCCTTGTGCCTTTTGTAATCCATCTATTACCACCACAACTATCTCCTGACAACCACTAGTTTATTTTTTGTCCTTTAATTTTGTCTTTTTCAGAATGTTATCTAAATTTAATCATATAGATTGTAGCCATTGAATTTGGCTTTGTCATTTTGCATAATACATTAGAGATTCATCTACCTTGCTATCTATACCATTGTTTTGTTTCATTTTATTGTCGAATAGTATTCCATTGTATAAATATAGCACACTTAATTAATCCACTAACCAGTTGAAGGACCAGTGTTCTAGGTTTTGGTGATTACAAATGGAGTTATTTTTAAAATTTACATGCATATATTTTGCATAAACATATGCTTGGATTTAATCTATTTCCTCCTGAGTGAGCATTGTAGTTTGTGTCTTTAAAAACTTAGTCACTTTCATCCAAGTTATCAAATGTATAAGCATAAGATTGGTCATAATATTCCCTTATTGTCTTTTTTTGTTTTTATGCATGATATCTATGAATTCTGTAAGCATTCTAAACACATTTGCTTAAAGTAATTTTTAAGACTGTTTAATTATTTAATCATTTAGATAAAACCATTTTCTTCATTGTTTCTTAGCGTTAGATTTCTTTGTGCCATTTGGGATTTTTGTTTGCTAGCTAATTTTTGAGGAAGGTTCACCATTGTTAGCTGCCCCAGTCATATTCACCCATAACTTTTCATGTGCAATACCATTTCCTTTGGGAATGCAACACAAAGTTATAGTTTATATTGATGATCAGGGCCTTCTCAATCGCTATCATTTTGGGAATTTTGAAATAGCAGCCAGACATGTTATGGCTTTAATTCCTGGTTGCATGTTTGCATATCTTTTCTTCTATCACTCCGATGCAGTGCCTTCATATGGGCCGAAACCCCAAGAGGCTGGCCACTTATTCAGATTTATTCAGATTCCTTTCATGAGCTGGATGTTCCTTTTCCAGGCATTCTTTTGAAGAGATGTTTTTATTTAAGCTGAGTCTTTCACAGTGAAAGAAACACTTCTTTGTCTACCTTATTTTTCAGGCACTGAGCTTCTGGCTACTACCTGTTTCTACCCAGATACAGAGACAAGCAGTTCTGCAGTATCAGCTCTACCCCATAGTTCATTTGTGTAATAGTTCATTCCATTTCAGGTATATGTTGATTTTTAGATTTTTTTTTGTGTGTGAATACAGTTCAATATTTCTAATATTCTTTTACAAAACATTTTTTAAAAATATTGTTTAATTGATTTCAGAGAGGAAAGGAGAGAGAGAGAGAGAAAGAAACATCAATGATGACAGAGAATAATTGGTCATCTGCCTCCTGCATGCCCCTTACTGAGGATCAAGCCCACAACCCCAGGCATGTGCCAGACTGGGAATCAAACAATGACCTCCTGGTTCATAAGTCGAGGTTCAAACACTGAGCCACATCCACTGGGTTCTAATGTTCTTTTTATCTGTTATCTCTTTGTATGAAAAAAGGAGTTGTCTCAAAGTATCTTGCAGACCTATCTTCATCAGAAGTTCAACCTCTGTTTCTTCAAAATTCCTTGTCTCCGATTTTATAAAATTGCGATATGTCTGAGAATTTTGTGGTTACAAATACAGCAGGATAAGATAAGGTAATTTATATGACTCTGCACACAGATTAAATATGTAAATAAAGTAAAAATGCTAAAAAGCTTGATATATTATTAAACAAATGAGTTTACTTAAAAATAAATATTCATGATATTACTTGACCAAATTAGAATTTCTAAATATAATTATGTCAATTGGTTTGAATAGAGCCCTGTAGAAAATGTTCTAAAAGAGAGAACTGTGGAAAAATCAGATAACTGTGAGAACAAAAGGGGACGGGAGGCCAGATATGAATCGTGGTATGTTTTCCAAAGAAACATTTAGCAATATGAATTGTGCATAAGATAAAATTTCTGTGTCATTAAACTAACTTATTTACTCAGACAGCCTCAAGTGAATTTTGTGTTCTTGTGTAGAGTTTAACTGACTTTGCTGTTAGTGAAAAGAATTTATATCTGGAATGTATCAATAGAGAACATTGCATCTTTTATTAATAAAGTATTTAAAGTAAAAAAGAACACATATTTACTTAGTTTCTGGGTTTGACTCAATAGAAAATTTTATTCAAAATGTTGAAAGAATGAAACACTATTTCTGTAGGGAGCGGCTATAGGGTTAAGCCTCAGACTGACTGTTGGCAAAGCCACAAACAAGTCCCAGCTTAGAGGGCACAGCCCTCTTAGCATAATTAGTCTTGACCGTATGACCCCCCCTAGATCTTATCTGGGAAGCTAATGGGCTGTGGGAGGTGCAGCAAGTGCTTCCAAAACAAGTGAAACTCACAAGAACATCGTAACTATGGTGAACACTACCTTGTTTACCTCTGGCTATAAAATAAAGGCTCAGCTTTCTGTCTGGGTCTCTCTCTGTGGCCTTAGCCAGGCATAGGAGATCCACCTAGACCCAGCTTATTCTCTTTGTCTGTCTTTTCTACATCTTTCGTCGCACCCCCTCAGGTTCACCGAACCCTTGGTCCTTGGCTGAGCTGGCCCAGCACAATTTCTAGTACATTAACAGAAGACTAAACACTAAATCTTTACTAACCATCCCTAGGCTTTTTTTTTCTTCCTTTTTTATGCTGCTATTGATGGTGGCAGTTTATAAAGCTACTAGAGGCCCAATGCACAAAATTCGTGCAAGAGTAGGCCTTCCTTCCCCCAGCTGCTGGCACCGGCTTCCCTCTGGCACCCGGGACCCGGGCTTCCCTCGTACCCCCGGCTTCGTCTGGAAGGTCATCCAGTCTAACTAGCATATTACACTTTTATTATTATAGATGGCTAGTGCAACCACTATGAAAAACAGTGTGGAGTTTCCTCAAAAAATTAAAAATGGAACTGCCATTTGACTCAGTGATCCCACTTCTAAGCATATATCCTAAGAATCAGGAAACATAAAGGATATATGCACCCCTATATTCATAGCAGTATTATTTATAATAGCTAAGATCTGGCAACAGCCCAAGTGCCCATTAATAGAGGAGTGGATAAAAAAGCTGTGGTACATTTACACAATGGAATACTATGCAGCTGTAAAAGAGAAGGATCTCTTACCCTTTGTGATAGCATGGAGGGACATGGAAATTATTATACTAAGCAAAACAAGCCAATCAGAGAAAAACATGGAAATATGTGAATTAAAAGACAGAGAATTCAAGATTGCAGTTTTGAAAAAACTTAATGAGATGCAAGAAAATATAGGTAGGCAGTTTAATAATCTCTGAAAATAAATCAACAAACAAAGGAGGTACTTTACTGAAGAGATTCTGTTGATATTTCTCATATTTTTCTTAGTTTTCTTGGTTAAGCAAAGTACAGATCAACTTCCTAGAAAAATATAGTTCCTCTAATAACTTTAGAATTCATAACCTATGAAATATATTAGGAAACGGAAAACAAGTTTTTCTGAGAAGAATGACAAGATATGAGAACTGAAGAGACAAATGTATTAACTAGGTAACTCTGGCATCATATTTAGTAATGTGTATAAGGCATGTTAACTGGAATTACATGTTCTTATAAGATATCCTGGCATTATAATGTTAATGTCAACACAAGAATGGCAGTGACAACAGAAGTTATGATTAATTGCATACATCCTCCATGTTAGATTTATTTTCTTTGAAAAGGCTTTTTTATTTAATATTGGAAACAGTCAATAAATAAGCAAATAAAAACATGGGAAATCATACAGATGGTTAAATTACTACACATTATATACAGCAAATAATGTGAGTGAAAAAGTGAGGAATAAAGATTGGTTGTAACATTTTCCCCAATTTTATTGAAATATAATTGACATATAACAACATTTGTAAGTGGAAGATGTTATGTCAGGTTTGTGCAATAATTATCTTATTGAGTAGCTATAGTAACTCTACAAGCATGAAAGATTTGAGACACAAAGGAGTTACGTAACGTTCTGATTGTCACAAAGATAATAACTTGCAGAGCAGATATTTCAACCTGGGGAGTATGATTTGTGAGTCCCCTTCTTATTCAGTGCCTTGAGCAATAGTGTGATTGTATTTTGGGTAGGAACAGGCTTTGAAATAGAATAATATGCCCTCTTGCTTTGTCTTAGCTTAGATGGTGGGTAAGTAAAATCTTCCAGGCTTTCTCCTTTCCTTCAAGCTTTGCAAAGTGGGAGCATAGTCTGTTCTCAAAAATGTGATTTTAATATTTACAGAACTGGGGAAATTTCATACCCTCTTTGAACGATATTTTTATCTAAACAATTCAAATGGACTTCATACAAGTGTTGTCACTATTAATGAGGTAGTATGATATCTGTAAAGTTCTGAGCATTGTGCCAAAGCAAATGGTCAGTAAATAGTAGCTCACATTTTTTTCAGTCATGGTAAGAACATTTAACATGTGATCTACCCTTTTAACAATTTTTACATGTATAATATAGAATTTTTAACTATAGGCCAGATGTTATACAGCATATGTATAGCACTTAATCATAAATGATTGGAACATTATATCTCATTACAGCAACTCCCCATTTCCCTCTCCACAAAGTTTATACATGTTTTTGCATAGAGCAGGATTTCAATTTTTAAAGCAGAATAATTACATGTAAACTGGATATTCACCTGCAAAGGAATGGATTTGGATACATCTTATAGAAAATACCCCAAAGTGGGTTAAAGACTTAAAGGTCAGACTGAAACCATAAAATTTCTAGAAGAAAATATAAGGGAAAAGTTTATGATATTGATCTTAGTAATGATTCCTTGGGTATGGCACCAAAACACAAACAGTAGCAAAAACAGACAAGTGGGATTACATCCAACTAAGCAACTTCTGCACAGTGAAAAAAACACTTAACCACATGACAAGGCAATCTACAATGGAAGAAAATATTTGCAACCCTTATATCTGATAAAAAGTTAATATCCAAAATATACTATGAACTCTTTTAATTCAGTAGAAAAACAGCAACAAGAAAATACCACAAATAAACCATTTTAAAAATTGACATCTTCCAAAGAAGACATGCAAATTGCTAACAGATATTTTTAAATGATCAAAATCACTAATCATCAGGAAAATGCAAATCAAACCAATGATAAGATATAAGCTCACACCTGTTAGAGTAGCTATTGTAAAAAATGCAAAAGATATTAAGTGTTGGTTAAGATGTGGAGAAATTGGGACTCTTGGAGGAAATGTAAAATAATGGCAGTTGAATATTGGAAAGTCGCTTGTCTTATCCCATAGCACTATGTTAGTAAGTAAGTGATCCATGTGAGTCCCAATCACATTCATTGTGTAGTTGAATGTTTCTCAAACTATTCCACTTATGGCTAAACTACTTGAGAATTCAAAAAATATTCACAATCATTTCATATTTAAAATGAATTTTAACAGTAAATTACTTTTATATCAGTTATAAAGGGGGGCAATATATAATGTAGTAGATGACATGTGATAGTAGAGACTACATGTGAAATACTACGGTAAATTATTCAGTGGTTCATTCAATACACGTGGTTGGCTACCAAGATCAGATAGCAAGTGAGAGGTAAATATGTCTGCCTCCAAAAGAATTGAGCACTTTTAGTGTAATAAGACAGATAAAGTTTGATGGCACGCTTCTCTCTAAAGTCAATAAGGTCCTTAGAACTTAGAAATATGCTTAATATTATAACATGTAAAAAATAGATTAAAATATATGAAAATTATAATGCTTTCATTGAATTGATTTTAACATTTTTTAGTCTACATTTTATACAAAGTTGATCATCTAGGCCTTAAAACACTGCAGCCAGAAGGAAGAGACTGAAGCATATATTTGGGTTTATAATTTGGTTTGAAGAAATCATCTGGCTGAGTGTAAAAGAAACATCTGCATCCTTGTCTTCTTCAAGAAACTATGGCTAATTTTTGTGCAGAACAAAGAATAGAGTAATTAGAGTGTTTGGTTAGTATTTGAAGATATTTTTACTTCAAAAAAGAGAACATATAGTTCTCTGATAAGATGTTGGGCAAACCTGGCTTAATATCTGTGATTTTCTCCAGAACACTGAAATAATAGAAAGGGAATTGTTTTTCCACTTTATTCAAGATCAGTGCAATTATCATTGCTCTCTAGATTTTATATAAATATTTTTGTGATAACACTGGCATCTATTTATATACATGCTTAGAGTATTATACAACTTGATTTTTGTGTTATTTACATATTGGAAAGGTATAGATGCTCATTAACCTATTATCAGTTAGCACAACTGTATTGTTCTGAACCACAGTTTCTCAACTTCCCCTGGAAGGACTCTTTGTAAAAAAATATATATTTTTTATTGATTTTTCACAGAGAGGAAAAGAGAGGGACAGAGAGTTAGAAATATCGATGAGAGAGAAACATCCATCAGCTGCCTCCTGCACACCCCCCACCGGGGATGTGCCTGCAACCAAGGTACATGCCCTTGGCCGGAATCAAACCTGGGACCTTTCAGTCCGCAGGCCGATGCTCTATCCACTGAGCCAAACCGGTAAGGGCAACTGGGAGGACTCTTTGCAGACTGGGAACAGTCTTTGCATTGTGGGATGCTGAGCAGTAGCCAGAGCCTCTACCCACTAGATGGCAGAGGTAATGCCTCTCTTTATAGTTTTGACAACCAAACCACTGTTTCAGACAATTCCAAATGTCCCCTAAGGAGCAAAATCACACCCAGTTGAAAACCGCTGCTAAATTGAAGGTTGAATAACTGTTTACGTTTCAAATTCATCGTTATTCCATCCATGTGTTGAGCATATGCTCTGTAACAAGCACGGTTCAATGCTGTTTCGAAAACCAGAAAAAAACTTATAAAACTTTCAGGGTCAAAGATGCATATAAACTTATATAAAATGTTAACATTCCTTACCTCCTCTATTGAGGCCATATTTTTCATTTGTAGTATAGTTAGGTTCATTTTTTGTGGTATGTATAGTGTTCCATTTTGCATTCCAACCACATTTTGGTTGGTTTTAATTATTTCCTTCTTAGGAGCCACATGAATGTTAATATGGTTCTAAGAGTAAAAGCTATACAAAATACAGTGGTGTCCTCTCCTCTTCATCCCTATTACTCAATTTCTAATTTTTCTTACTTTTCAACCTTTCCCCATGCAGCCCCTATATGTAGCCAAGCTTTTAATTTCTGGTTTAGCCTTCCTAATTTTCTTTTGCACAAATGAAATATCTATATCTATAATAATAAAAGCGTAATATGCTAATTAGATCGGACAGCCAAACAACCTTCCAACATCATTCCGGATGAAGCCGCACTGGTGGGGGCCAAGGCAGAGGCAGTTAGGGGCAAGCAGGCAGTCAGGCCAGCAGTTAGGGGTGATCAGATAGGCAGGCAGAATGGTTAGGGGCGATCAGGCAGGCAGGAAGGTAGGTGAGCGATTAAGAGCCAGCAGTCCCAGATTGCAAGAGAGTGCAGGCCAGGCTGAGAACCCCCCACCCCTGTGCATGAATTTCGTGCACTGGGCCTCTAGTCTACACTAATAAAAGAGAAACATAGTAATTGGCGTACAACCGCTACCCTTTTCATTGGCTAATCAGTGAGTATATGCAAATTAACTGTCAGCCAAGATGGCGGCCGGCAGCCAGGCAGCTGGAAGCGAACATGAGGCTTGCTTTCTCCAGTGACTGCAGACTCCAACGTTCCCTGCCTCACTTGCCAGCCTCTGAGTTGCAACTCTAAGCAACTATGTACTATGTTGCAAATGTAGTAGCTAAACAAAACCCCAGAAACCAGC